>NC_134501.1:16472216-16811512 GCF_040206685.1 Ascaphus truei
GAATGACACAGGCAATATAACATTAGCCAACCTAGAATAGGTGATCAAAACACATAATAGTAACAATGTAGAACATAGTAAAGAATCCCTTAGTAGCCAGTGGTCAGCTAGTCCTGGTCACTTGAGCCACTGTACCAAGGGTTTAGTATTTGAACATTTGTATGTCATGCTTGTGGGTGTTAACTGTGGGGTATTCAGGTTGTATGTTAACCCCTTAAGTGCCTGAGGACATTCCTTTGCAATATATTGTTGGCCTCAGACATTAAAGGGTTACATTATTTTCTGCCATAAGGTTTTGTAAGAAATCTCATCACCCCCCTCGAGTTTAACTCAATGTCGACTCCAGCGTTACATGTACTGCATCATTTTTTTGTGATGTGCAATTTATATGCCAATTATTTTTATAATCACACATTTGATGAAGATACAAATGTTCGTAAATAAATTGCATTACTTTCTTTTTATTGTGTGATATTAACTCAAGTTTAACAAGGGTAGTGAATCATGGCAGTGGGGTCAAATTAACTAAGCGGTGCTAAGCTGTCAAGTAATTCACAGCTCTTTCACTTGAATAAGCTGTACCTTAAAGCCTAGCGCCATTTAGTAAATATGGCGCTAAATGTATTCTTGGGGTAGTAAAGATGAGTATTTGCAGATGCTGCTGAACTGTCATGCTGTCCCAAATACGCCGAAAAAATAAAATACTGTCGTTCACAGAAATGACCTTCTCCTTTGTCATTGTATTACTAACTTATGGAGAAGTGTTATCTATGGGGAAATATGTGAGTCCAGTCATGTTTTGTACTCTGCCTGCTTCTGTGACATGACACAAACTAAAAAAAAAAAGTGTTAGATAATGTGTGCTTGACATCCTAAATTTGTAGATTAATTATGGAAAGTATAGTTGCGGTGAAATACCCTGGTGTTCACCTTATTTCATAAACGCTATTGGTATGAATAAATGATAGAGGAACAAAGCGTGTTTATACATGTGTGACACAATGCCTTGCTTTATAATAGAGACCGCATATTAATTTAGCCGGATTCCATAAATTATAATTAGCCGGGAGGATTAACAACATAAATTCTTACATTTGAAACCAACATGGCATACTCTCTCTTCCCTAAAGTGAAAATGAACCAGAAAACCAATAACCGCTGTTTGATCCATTACACGTATATGGCATTCCTACGTCAGACCCAGTGCTGGAGACACACTGCATGGTGCTTATAATGCCGAAGTTACAGGAAATCAAAACGTCAATACTTAGTCAAAATCAACCATGTGTTGGTTTTTGGTGATTTAGATGAGACCCTTTCGTTGTGTTTTTTTTTTTGTAGTATTTCGTTCTTAAAAAAGATGAATTAACATACAATAAATTGAGTCTGAAGCACCTTTTTTCCTGTATGCCAAGGAATAAGCATATAGACAATCGATATGATACATGGTGCTTTTTCTACTTCTTGCATCTACTTCTCTGCTCACTGACAAACAGACAAGAACAGCGTACACAGGACTTTTATTCACTTACTGTATTAAAGCTATATTGTAAATAATAATTTGAAAAAAAATCCAAAGGCTCTAACAAATTAATGTGTCCCACTTAGGGACCATTTAACACCTTAAGTCATAAATCGCATACTGCACAGGGGGAGGGTTAGGCTTCACCCACAGAGAGAACATTCCTAGCTGTCCTGTTTGAAAGTAAATTTCTTGGCTTAATCCATTTTGACATCACCCGAAGAAGAGATCACTGTATCTCGAAAGTTCGCACAAATAAAAGCATTTGTTTTTGATTGTTAAGCTTGACTAACACGGTACAGATACCTCTACAACTATATATATATATATATATATATATATATATATATATATATATATATATAATATATGTATATATATTGTGACAAACGGCTTACTCCGGGGCTCCACCGTCTGTCCAGGACTGTTAGAACACAGTCTTTTAGGGTAGGATAAATGACGAGGCGTAACGTGCTGTTCCTTTAAACAGGCTACTGCCTGGTTTATTCAGTCCCAGGCACTGAGACTGCCACACTGCATACACAAGAAACACAAGCAAAACAAAAGCCTGCTCACCTGAGCAATAACTTAACTGAGGTTTTTCCTGACTAGGATTGGGGCGGCTTATCCGCTTCCAATAAACAAAAATAAGGAACTTTGCAATTTGATAAAGGTACAAAATGATTTAACCTGTTTGGTGAGAGGCTTTCCCCCTCTCTGCTTCCAGCAGCCTTTCTGCCTCCAGGCTCTTGGGGAGAGGGAAGAGGAACCAGGAAATCAGCCTTAAATATCTGATTTCTAACTAGCAGGACAGGTGACAGAAATCAGGCAGCAGACAAACTCTGGTCTGGATCCCTCATCCCTCAGTTCCAGCACTTGCCAAACTGTGGGATGGAGTGCATGCATTCTGAGGCTGCACTTTTCAGCCTAAACAGGATAGAAACTGTTCAGTATCCTGGGAGACCTATATATGGAATTTATTACCATACCCTGGTTTCTGTCACAATATACATATATATATAGCAAATGTGTGACCATCACAAAGGTGAAGAAATTAAAATGGCAATGGGACAGACGCATTGCAAGGACAAATGACCATCGTTGGACAGTGATGGTTCTCAAATGGATTCCAATGGATATCAAAAGAGCAAGACGATGACCAAAAGTGCATAAATCAATGAAAATGAACAATACAAGTGTAACCATGCTGTAAAATGGCTGCAGTCATCTCTCCTGCTGACAGTAAGGCCTGGTAAGTTATGGGCATGCCAGCAGTAATCATGGAGGTTTGCCCTCACACCCTGGTGAGGTGCCCTATGTATGGAGGGGAGTGGTCACATGCTCTGAATCCATGATTAGTGATGTCAGAGTTGTGCCAGCCCCCAGAGGATACATAAGGCACAGCACTGCTCAAAAGTTAGTGTGTTAGAGGAGAAGTTCAGAAGCTGTTGGAAGGTTATGTAAGAGACTATGAGACAAGGAGCAAGTCTGAGTGCAGGCTTGGGAGGAGACAGCTTATAAGACTGTGACCAGGGACCTGGCACAGGGACTATCTCCCTAAGGGGAGATAGGGAATCCACCAATTTGGGGAAAGGACACCTTTCAAAGGGAAGTGCGGTGAACATGAGAGGCTAAGTACGACCGCTATGAGGGGCAGACTGCCTGAACCGTCAATAAAGATGATCCTGTTAAACCATACCCTCGTGTGTAAGTGTGGAGTGATTACACCGAGGAGTGCACCACAGAGGAGTTCCTCACCAGGACCATCCACAAGCGGACGCTGGGATCCTGATGAGGTGGAGGCGCTGCACTGGATATAGGTAGGACTCATGCACACTACCTCAGCTGCCTGTCTGGGTTGGCAATCCCCACACAACATCATGCGGGAGACTCAGGAGTCCTGTTGCCAAAAGGTGCACCACCAGACACTACACTGTAATGGGGACTGGTTAGACCACAGGAGACAATGTGAGATTGGGTGGGTCAGGCTAGGCCAGAAAATCCGTTACACAAATATAAATGACAAATATACATAAAGTGAGTGCAGGTAACAGAGAAAAAGAGAACATGTGGTACACAATATGGTGGGAAGAGATATACATGTACTCAAACCAGTGATGTCAAAGTCCACGTGGAAAAATGTGTCCACGTGAGTGAATACCAACAGGACGATGGCAGCTCCACAGCCTCTGAATGGATGAACCACATCCACGGAAAATCTACAGTCG
Organism: Ascaphus truei; assembly: GCF_040206685.1. Taxonomy (NCBI): domain Eukaryota; kingdom Metazoa; phylum Chordata; class Amphibia; order Anura; family Ascaphidae; genus Ascaphus; species Ascaphus truei. The sequence goes on from NC_134501.1 coordinate 16,475,967, forward strand.
CGCATAATGTACATATTACTGTTACATCAAAAACACTGTAATGACGGAGATGATTCGGGTCCAGAAAAGGCCGAAAACATCCTCCAGGGTTCAGTATAATTCTGAAATCACTAACACCAACGGAGCATGGGGGAGTCACGCTCAGAGTTAGCAATGCTAATATGCTAATATGCTGGAAAGGACCTTAAAGTCAGAGCCTTGAACTTACTCTACCATTTATCAAACGGGGGAGGGAATCTGTTTCTTCTTTGATGCTTTACACTGCTCTGATTGTCCATATGGCCAAAGGGTTAAATCATAATATAAGTTAAACAAATTAACAGACGAGACAAATCATGAAACATCAAAGCCCTACGTTCTCAATTCAGCCAACTGTACAGTACTTTGTAAACTGAAATCTATGGAAAACATATACTAATACTATACAAGAAAATGTTAAAAGCATCTGATTTATTTTATGGTCTATAAGAAGCATCAATTCTCAGAAGAATGTTCAAATTCATCTAATTTCACAGCAAGAATTGACTTATCAAGATGAGTGAGCTCCATTTGTGTGTAAAACAAAGCTCTTATTTTGTTCAAGAAGCCTTTAATGGGATATCTAGAGGGATGGATTTGGTTCCATAGACAGTCGTGAAAAAAGTTCTATAAAGCGTGCAGAGCAATAACAAGGCTCTGGGAAGTAGCCAGGCACGTATGATTGTGTTTTCTCAACCCCGGGTCAAGGCTTTCTTAAAAATAAATGAGAAATTAATGTTTTGGCCCAAAATGTGCTTTCCAAGTTGAACTGGATATTTGACAGGCTACATCTTCTCGGGAGACACTGGCGATAAATAAAAGTTTATCTGTACCCCCATCCGTGCAATTTGTTTACCATTAATCATTTTTAACTAGACTGCTATCATTTGTTAGATTTAGATGAGGCCATCCATTAGGAAATAGACCGTAGCATTCTGCAAGTTACAGACACATTGGGTGTATTTAATATGCCATAAAGCCATATCCCCATTCCGAATCAAATGAGGAGCTCAAATCTTCCCAAGCAACGGGAAGATATCTACGCAGAATGTTTAGTTAGGGGTCTAGCTATGAAAATCGAAAATAAGTGGCGTGATGCCCACATTTTATTTCTTCTTACAAATATGTTGTAGGTTTAATTTTTTTTTAAAAATTAATACCTCTCCCAATTGTTTTATATATATATTTATATAAGACATGCAGATGAGCATACAGTTGTATTTACATTTGCATACAGTATTTGCTTTGCTGTGGAGGGTTTTTGTCACTTTTTTTACTCGCCATAACTTAACTCAGTATGGTAAACCCCATCCTTTAGCTTCTCTGCATACCCAGTTAACCAACCCCACACTGATGAGACCCATAAAGGTCGAAACAGCTGTCTGTGGGTGGGTTTTTTGCGTATGCACCTTAACCCTGGCTGTGCTTAAAGCTGTGACCATGCAGCAAGCTTAAGCCTATAGGGAACCATGTTAAAAATGGTTTTTCAAGCAAAAACTGGCACTGTGTGCTCATTTGCATGTCATTCCCCAGAATCCCTTGCTGCAGTGGAAGTGCTGTGTGCTGGGTGATAATGGGGAAAGGCGGGGTTGCAGACCTGCCTAAGACATGCAGATGAGCATACAGTTGTATTTACATTTGCATATATATATATATATATATATATATATGCAGAGCAAAACCCCATTATTTTCAGCTCGGGAATTCTCGGTTATCGAGATGGTTACCAACGTTATTTCCTGATATCCCACCGGAATATAAATGGCCACCCATTTGGCTTGCCGGATCTACGAGATAATTACCATTTTGTTTTCGGAGGGGCAAAGACTTCGGTAACTTCACTGGTAAATACCGTATCTCTGAATATAACGCGGTTCAGCTCAGGGACCGCTATTACCATATGGAGGGACTCTTGTCTTCAAGGGCCAACAGGTCAGGTTTTCAGGATATCCCTGCATCAGCACAGGTGGTTCAATGGAAGACTGCACCACCTGTGCTGAAGCTGGAATATCCTAAAAACCTGACCTGTTGTTGGCCCTTGAATGGAATGGAGTTTGCTACCCCTGCACTACATGTTCACACAGACCGAGCAGCTGGGATTTGAGACCATTGAATTAAAGACACTGCAAACCCGACAGTTTTTAACACCATAGTTTAGCACAGATTTTTTTTTAGCATCTTAATCCCATTTTATTTATTTTTCTTTGATATTTAAGTGAAAAGTCCTTGTACTGTCTCCTATTGATCCCTACAACACTGCACAAAATAAAGGCTCTTCCTTAATTCCATTAGAGAAAAACTGATAAATGTGTATTTCACTCACTTTAGCAAACCTAACCCTACATTTCATCTTAACTTGATATGCAGACAGACAACATTTTTTTTCATTTCGACAGCGGGAGAGTCTGCATGAAACTCATGTTTTTCACCTTTTATCCTTGTTCCTACATTCACTTAAGACCAATTAGGTTGATATTTGATATCCATTTTTATGTACAATTTTTTTTCTTCAGAAGAGCTTCAAGTAATATAAAAATAGCTCAGCTCACAACAGGCCATTAACTTTTAGAATAGTTTTGACTTTGAAACTGGACAACTCTTTCATCTGCTGATAATACTGCAGCCAAGAAGGAAAAAAATCTGCAATAATTGTATAGACCGAACTTGAGCTATAATAGGAATATTGAAAAAGCGCATTACAGTTACACTGTATGAAGAAAGTTTTCTTAATTTCACCTGAGCCAAGAAACAATAGTGTATGCATACAATCTGTTGACTGCAAAACTTTTCTGTGAGAAGAACTGTCGGGCATTTTTTTACCCCCTTGCCCCCCAAATATGAATATCATAGTCCACATAGAAAAGCAGTTTTTTTGGGGTGCTATTTGAAGCTGCTTGTCCCAGTATCTTGAACTCCTTTTTTGTATCTTTGTCTCATTTCCCATTGCTGAGATACTGAGTCCTAAAAACAGCGTCCCTGAGATGGATTAACCTGTCTCCTAAACATTGCAAATACAAAGCAAACAAATTTTTTTTTGTTTAGTAGTTAAAAAATGGAACGCAAAGGGTTGTCAAGACAAAGGCAGCACCACAATTGCCCCCTAATGAATATGCTGTGAAGATGTTTTCCCTGTGTCGCAGAAGAGTTGAGCCTTTCTCCAACATACAGAAACCAGCTTCCCAGCATCTTACATTTGGGTCCACAGGCATTGCACAATGCTCTGACCCTCTGGGTTAAAAAGCTATGGCAGCAAAAAAGGTTTATTTTAAAACGGAGTACAAGAGACTGTGCCTTCAAACTAGGGTTAATTCTAAGGGGTGACCTTAGCTCTGTTATTACAACTGTTGTCCAAGAAGCATGTGTAACTGTATTCTTTGGGTTGGCACCAGTACTAATGGATTACTGCCACCGGAGCCCTATTAACATTTATAAATATGTGCCCCATCCTTTAACATATCATTGGCTCGCAATCCGTGTTCCAGTCTCGCTCACAAACGCATGAAGAGGAAAGCAAGCCAGATGGCTTACAACAAATGATTGTTATTCTTGGCCGCTGGTAGATAGTAGCATTCTTTATTTATACTAATATATCACCGGCCACAAATTATGATAGGATCACAATGAGTGAAAGATGAACTCTCCTAAAGTGCAACAGTATTATATAATTGGACGCTAGGCAAACCAAACAAAGTCAGAAGAAATATTCAATTAAGTTTCCACATATGCTGGAATAAGGATCAGAACTCGTCTGTCCGAGCAACATGTTACAAATAGGTTATTAGCCCTTCTGGAAGTGAAGACGACTCCTCCTCCGTACTCCTCTGTTGCTGTACCAGGGGGTCCTCCAGATCTGGGTTGCCCTATTTCCCCAATTGATTCCTCGTATATTTACTTCTTATTGACAGTTTTTCTCTCCCCTGGGAAATCAATATGGCTGCCTGGTCAGCCTCATTGTGGCCGGCCAATAGAAAGCAAAGTAGTTGGGACTATGATGTCGCAATGGCCATGTGGCCATTGTGGATTTGTTTTTATCTAACAGGCACTAAAAAAAATCTTAGGAACTTGGGGGATGGGGCATGTCCTGCAGGTGAAAATAGCCCAGTAGGTTTACACATCTAATAAAAGAAGAAAAATACAACACAACGGGCACTGCTGAATGAATCCTCTTGCTGCCCAGAAAATCGGCAACACATCACTGTATCCCAGTCTAACAAAATGACCATACAACAAAACACTTTCCTGCTTTGTCCCATTTTTTGTGCTTCTGGACAGACAGGAGACGAGGCTGGATGCACACAAGCATGGCCTCACGGAGAGGGAGTAAGGAGTTAACATACTTAGCACCATCACCTGCTTATCCCACTGGGGTTTGAATGCGCACTTTCAAAACAGATCCGTGCTGAACGCCTATCCCCACTTTCTTAATTATTTTAATTGCAGCAGCATGATGCCAAGGTGCTGAATTACACCCTGAAGCTCTAGACGCTGAGGCAGGAGGTGCAGGCTTAAACTGTTAGAACATGCAATAAAAGGACTATGGTACCTGCCAGAGCTGTTTGATGCTAGAGGTCCCACTTACGTAACATATATTAGATTTTCAGTAAACAAACAGGTGTGTAAACGTTACCAAGCATCGTACTTGTTTTACACATTAAAGAGTGAATGAGCATTTAAAAGCACACTGCCGCCTACAAACTTGTATTAGAGACGCAATAACATGAAAGCATTCAGCCGTATAACACTTTTCTACCGTTAGAACCACGCGACTGAAAAGTAAATGTTCTGTTTTATAGATTTGAAAAAGCCTGACTCCGATCACCAATTAGCATGGAATGTACACCAGACACTAATTTAAAGCAGCAATCGTCCCTGACCGAGCTTACCAGAACAAGGGGTCCCACTAATCGTATCCGTGCTACCCCCCCCCCTCCCGGCGCAAAATGGTCATGGGGTCAGCCTTGCATCCAATAGACAGAAACTACTAGAAATTTTAATTATTGGGAAGCAGAGGGCCTACAGAGGTTGGGGGGGGGGGGTGGAATCAGAAATCAGCTACAAGGGTCTCTTCTTTGGTTCACATAAGCTAGGGGATATTTTGGGAGAGAATTCATGATTTATTTAGTTGCTAATTGGCACTTTATCGTTAACTACAAGATCATTTCATAGTGACGTACTGTATGCAATTACATTTATACAAAGAAGAAAAGGACATTCAAACGAAATGACATTTATGAAATGTACCTTTAAAAAGGTCTGCAGACCTACTTTTTTTTACGCACCGAGTAATATTTTCATTTAATTCCTGTCAAAAGGCCCACAAATCAATAGAAAGAAAAACTATCTGCACATCTGCACTTCCTCTGCATATTATTTCAGCTCGGAAGACTTGCATTTAACATTCTTTGCATACTTGATTCTTGGCCAGCAAGCAAAGTCTAGTAAATGTCTTGATACGCGGGGTTCATTTCATACCACATCTGTATTTCAGCATTGCAGTGTGAACTGCTGCTCTGTAAACACACACTGAGGGGTCATTTATCCCCTCTGCTGTCAGAAGGCCTAGTAATACATTGCCGAAGCCTGAGGTACGGAGGCTGTTGCAGGTGGCCGTGTTAACCTGCTCTTGGCTTTGGGATACATATGTTGATCAAGTATGTGGCCGCGTGGACAGGGCCACCACCAGCTGTCCCGGGGCCCTGGCTAATGGATGGGGGTTCTGACAGGTTGTTGAGAGGGGGGTGCTAAATGTTTTTTGAGAGGGGGCCTTACAAGGCGGCAAAACGCAACATCCGGGTTCGGCCCGCTCTGCCCCCTCTCCACCATCCCCCCCCCCCCCCCCCGTCGGCGGTCTTGACTGTGGCTTTGAAGCATTTCATATATGCCTTCATATGACTTTACATCTTCTCATGGCTTCTCTTTGAAAACGAGTGTTTAAGTGCCTCTCCCTACAGATTGGCGTGGCTGTTCCACCCGTGTCGCATTAATGTTCCCCTGTAGATTACAGAATAGAGAACGAAAATAAAAACATGTACAGAGAGGGTCACGAAACTGCGGTCAGTGTTATTTATTCTATGTCATGGGGTCTTGAGAAATTCAAGGGATAGTTTCAAACAATCGTTTTTCTACAGTGCCTCGAAACGTCCCAGTGTTTAAGGTCTGCAGAGGATTGTTTAAGACCAAGGCTGGGGCCATGGTACCGCAGACCGTGCGGAGGCGTCCGCACACTGCGCGAACAGACTGCCTTAAGGCAGTGTTCGCGTCCATGTGGCGTGCGTGCGCGCGGGGAGGGGGCGCGTGTTGCGCAAGAACTCAGTTCAATCTGATTCCTTGGCGCGACAAGCCGGTCACGTGAGCGGTTCGCCCAATCAGGGCGAACCAGCTCCATGACGCCCCTAGGCACGCCCCCCGCGGCCTGTCCACCATGGCCAGGGAAAGCACCCACTTTCCCTCAGCGTCTGCAAACCTCCGCGCGGGCGAAGGCGCCATGGCCCCAGCCGAAACCTTTTCCATGCCAGTGGAACCATCTTTTATGTTATCTTTTTTAGACAGACCTTTTTCTATCAAAGGCCAACATTCATAGATGTGCATTTAAAGCTGCAGACCAAGCAATATCCTACGTGTGTTTTTTTAATAAATCAGTTCTGTACTATGAGAAAATACTTGTAGCATTTTTTTTTTTTAACAATTCTGAATTACATTTTTGATGTCAAATAATTGTATTGGGTTTTCAACACAATACTGTTATGATGATACATTGTTAATGTGTTATAATGTAACAAGTATTTTTTGTTTCTATAGTAACCATTTACAAAATCACACCCCCTTCCTCTTCTGAAACAGGCTCTGGCACACCCCTTTTTGAGCCCTTCCCTCTCTCTAGCAGTGCACCAATTGTATCTAGTGACTGCCTGGTCACATGATCTTCCCCACAGAACTTTGCATCTTTGGTCCTCTTCTGCTGCACGGACTGCCATTTAGTGAACCCCTGAGTCGATTCTTCGCCGATCGATCACAAGAGAACGGATCGACCAGCAACTTAGCTAATTACTTATCATTGTGTGGATTGTATTGATGCACATATTAAAAAATAAATAAATAAAGCAGCTTGGACTGCTGCTTTAAGCAGAAAAGTTGTCCTTATCAACAACAGGTTGATAAAGTTCCACCACGGAACGAAACGCGTCAGAGGCGTTCTCTGTGATGTGCAGCATTCAAGTTTAATAAAGCTGATTTTATTTATTCTTTTGGCCTAGTTCCTGTTGCAGTGACCACCTACAAACCACATCTTTTATCAACAACAGGGCCTGTACATCACGCAGAAAACCGGAATAGCCCGAAACAATTTCTACATCTCCATCTCCAGCATTCCCATCAAATGAGATGTTTAATACAGTTACTACAGGTTTCTGAGACAGACAAGAAATGCCAGCTCAGCCTGGCACCTTACATATAGAAAGAAAAGAATCAAATATTGAAGCAATGGAGATAGTGATATATCCCGTAACGTAACATCCCAGTCCCTTCCGTATCACCCACTGAAGGCATCAGCACTGAACCAGTTAAACATTCCCCTTCGGACACACATGGATCCTACCAGACCGTTTTGGACCGTTCCATCCACTTAAGGAACATGCTACATATTCAGAGATATAGAAACACCCCCCAAAGCGTTAATAAATATTGTGATGCATTTTTAGTAGTTTGTCTGCTTTTTTAACACCCCCCAGAAAAACTGTATTTAAAAGAATCAAGGGATAATTATGTGCACATCATAACTACATCTTATAAATCCCTGCAGTGTCAGCAGGGGCGAGGAGAGGTTAATGGCTGCGTGATATATAGTAACAAACAATCATTATTAATCATCACCTTTTAAAGAAACTGGGCTATTTTTAGCTATATCAGAGCTGTTTTTCCCCACGTACCTTTACCGCAACACTTTCCAAATCTGTTGCCATGAGATGAATGAAAACACAATTTATCCACTTCCTGCTGTTTAACCCTTCATCTGTACTATTTGCTTTTTCCAATGATCGTGTACTATCTTATCTTTGCATTTCATATATTTGCATTACTTAAATTGTCAGTAATCAGCTCTTGTTTTCTTTAGCTCAATAAAAGGATATATATATATATATATATATATATATATATATTTCTATATATATATATATATATAGATATATCAAATGGAAATATTACTGTGTGCTCATTTGCATGTCTTAGACAGGTCTGCAACCCTGCCTTTCACCATTATCACCCAGCAAACAGTGCTTCCACTGCAGCAAGGGATTCTGGGAAATGACATGCAAATGAGCACACCGTGTCACCTTTTGCCACCATTCAGGCAAAAGGTGACACAGTGTTCTCATTTGCGTGTCATTTCCCAGAATCCCTTGCTGCAGTGGAAACACTGTATGCTGGGTGATAATGGTGAAAGGCAGGGTTGCAGACCTGTCTAAGACATGTGAATGCGCTCACAAGTGATCTTTTTATTTGTTTTATTATATATATATATATATATATATATATATACACTATTTATAAAATAAATATATATATATATATATATACACATAGAGACACAAAACTAAATATGTATGCACACGTAGATTACAAATTAAAATCTACATGCACAACTTTGTATAAATATATATCATCCTCATCATCTCCAGCTCTCGTCTCCGCACTGCTGGATGAAGGCTCCTCAATGATCTTCCAGGTACTGCGGTTACAGCCTCTCTTCCACAACATTTGTCTCCTTAATGCATTTAAAATGGATGAGGTGTAGACAGAATCAAATGCTTTGTTGTAATCTACAAATCCTAAACTGAGTGGCAGATCGTATTCATTCCTGAGAGAAATCACTTCTTGCACAACTTGGATATGGTCAATTGTGTTGCACCCCCTGCGTAATCCTACTTGTGCAAGGTTTGCGGCCGCCGATCTGTAGCAAAAACACTTTTGCATTGTTAGCAAAGTTTTGTCTATTAGTAAGTATCTTCGTAAAAATTGTAATTGGTAATAGACGGATTGATCTGTAGTTTCTGTGGTCTTTTTTTGTCTCCTTTCTTATAGATGAGAATAATTATAGCATTGTGTAAAAGTTGTAAACTCAATTATGTAACCTGATGGTGGCTGAATTAAGCAGTTATTCCCCTAACCTGGAGCAAGGAGTAAAGCCAGCCCGAGGCAGGAGTCAATAACCTGCAACCCAAAGAGACGCAGAAATCAATAACCTGCAACCCGAAGAGAGGCAGGAGTCACTAACCCGCAACCCAAAGAGACGCAGAAATCAATAACCTGCAAACCGAAGAGAGGCAGGAGTCACTAACCCGCAACCCGAAGAGAGGCAGGAGTCACTAACCCACAACCCGAAGAGAGGCAGGAGTCACTAAACCGCAACCCGAAGAGAGGCAGGAGTCACTAACCCGCAACCCGAAGAGAGGCAGCAGTCACTAACCCGCAACCCGAAGAGAGGCAGGAGTCACTAACCCGCAACCCGAAGAGAGGCAGGAGTCACTAACCCGCAACCCGAAGAGAGGCAGGAGTCACTAACCCGCAACCCGAAGAGAGGCAGGAGTCACTAACCCGCAACCCGAAGAGAGGCAGGAGTCACTAACCCGCAACCCAAAGAGAGGCAGCAGTCACTAACCCGCAACCCGAAGAGAGGCAGGAGTCACTAACCCGCAACCCGAAGAGAGGCAGGAGTCACTAACCCGCAACCCGAAGAGAGGCAGGAGTCACTAACCCGCAACCCGAAGAGAGGCAGGAGTCAATAACCCGCAACACGAAGAGAGGCAGGAGTCAATAACCCGCAACCCGAAGAGGCAGGAGTCAATAACCTGAAAAACCCAAGAGAGACAGGAGTCAATAACCCGCAACCCAAAGAGACGCAGAACTCAATAACCCGCAACCCGAAGAGAGGCAGGAGTCACTAACCCGCAACCCGAAGAGAGGCAGGAGTCACTAACCCGCAACCCGAAGAGAGGCAGGAGTCACTAACCCGCAACCCGAAGAGAGGCAGGAGTCAATAACCTGCAGCCCGAAGAGAGGCAGGAGTCACTAACCCGCAACCCGAAGAGAGGCAGGAGTCACTAACCCGCAACCCGAAAAGAGGCAGGAGTCAAAAACCCGCAACCCGAAGAGAGGCAGGAGTCACTAACCCGCAACCCGAAGAGAAGCAGGAGTCACTAACCCGCAACCCGAAGAGAGGCAGGAGTCAATAACCCGCAACCCGAAGAGAGGCAGGAGTCAATAACCCGCAGCCTGAAGAGAGGCAGGAGACAGTAACCTGCAACCCAAAGAGAGGCAGGAGTCAATACCCAAAGACAGACAGGAGTCAATACCCCATAAAGGTTTGTATGGTGAATATAGAGAGCATTATTTCCGATATCTAATAACTAAATCGATCTATAAATCGAGTCAATGTAGAAACAAACGAGTAAATAAACCAGAAAACAGTTCATTAGCAAATATCTCTACAGGAACATATGAATACTCTAATGTACCTGGCCAGGATTTAGTCATTTATTGGTAGTTATCTTCGCCAGCAAAACTTGCTCAAGCCTCTGTAAGGCCGCGCTTAGTCCTTGCTACGGCAACACAACGCCGCATCAAAACAAGTTATTGCAATCCGTCGCGTGCGCCTATAGTGTGCACGAGCAACACAGCGACCAAAATCGCTGAAGTCAAAGAAAATTGCTTTTTTTTTGGTGACTGCCGCGTGACGTCAGAGGGCACGTGAGCGGTTCAGCCAATGAGGGCGAACCGCTCATGGCCACGCCCCCTGGTCGCCGTCTCTCGTCTCCTACACTATAGGCAGAAATCGCTATCACAACGGCAACGGGTGACGTCACGCAGTCGCCGTAGCCAGGACTCTAAGCGCGGCCTAGGAGTTATGTGTTTTATCTTTGGGGAGGGATTTGTAATAATTTACTGTTCTTTGAAATGTAAATACATACAGGCATACCCCGCATTAACGTACGCAATGGGACCGGAGCATGTATGTAAAGTGAAAATGTACTTAAAGTGAAGCACTACCTTTTTCCCACTTATCGATGCATGTACTGTACGGCAATCGTCATATACGTGCATAACTGATGTAAATATCGCATTTGTAACAGGCTCTATAGTCTCCCCACTTGCGCACAGCTTCGGTACAGGTAGGGAGCCGGTATTGCTGTTCAGGACGTGCTCACAGGCGCATGCGTGAGCTGCCGTTTGCCTATTGAGCGAGATGTACTTACTCGCGAGTGTACTTAAAGTGAGTGTCCTTAAACCGGGGTATGCCTGTACGTGTTTCTTTGTAACATTCCTTTAGTAACTGTGTCCATATATTGTTACACAATCTGCACACTGAGGTGTCTTTAAAGCTGCAGTTCAGTCAATATCCTGCATGTGTGTTTTTTTTAATAAATCAGTTCTGTAGTAAGAAAAAATACTTTTAGCATTTTCTGTTTTTAAAAAAACAACTTTGAAAGACCAATTTTCTTGTATTCTATTTTAACAAGCACACCCCTTTGTCAGCCCTGCCCTCCCTCTAGCACATGTCAGTGCAGGAGTGCTCATGAATATTCATGAGCTTCCACTGAGTGACAGAAGCAGAAGAAAAACATATCCCTTCTCTAATGATGTCACCAAATTTCGCCGATCAATACATGGAGAACGAATTGACCAGCAGCGATACAGTTCTTTAGGTAATTAGAGATTGCCCACATAAAACTATTGAAGTAAAAAAATGAATAAAAACAAAAAGACTGAACTGCAGCTTTAAATGAAGCAAAATAAGTTGCCTCTCTCCTCCTCTGGGTGTATGGGGCTGTTTGGTTCTCTGAAGCTGTTAAATTTTAGTCTGCTTTTCTAGTGAGGTTACGCCTCTCAGGCTCTCTCTTCCACAGCAATGTCACGGTCGTTGCTGCCGGTCCCTGTATAGATGCAGCACTTTCTTCTTCTTTTCCCTATTCAGCGGGCTCTGTCTTTCCAGCGCTGCTCACACAGCACCAACCACTTTTTTCAACTCTCTCTCCAACCAAAAACCAGCCATCCTCCCTAAATCCCGGCGCTGGTGGCTCTTCCGAAGGTTCCATGAATAGCAGCTCAGCTTTTGCATAGTCTTTGCCTCCTCTAGAGCAGGGGTGCGCAAACTGGGGGGGGGGGGGGGAGTGCGCAAACTGGGGGGGGGGCGCGGGATTTTTCAGGGGGGGTTGCAGAGGCCCCATGGCATTAAAATTAAATGCGGAGGGATCGAGTGAGGCCTCTGCAACTCTACTTACCGTGGCTGGTGTGGCGCGTCGCTATGGCAATGCGGCATCAAATGACGCAGCGGGGTCATGTGATGTGACATCACATGCCGTTGCCATGGAAACACGGGTCGCATGACGTGACTTCACATGACACTGCGGTGTCATTTGACGCCGACCAAAGAGGTAAGAGGGTCGCAAGCAGTGCAGGGAGCAGGCAGGGGGGCGCAGCTTCAAAAGTTTGCGCACCCCTGCGTCTGGAGCATTACAATTTTCATGTTCTCCGAGAAACATGTAACGAGCTCTGTAAAGGTTGTCCTCTACTTCTTGCCCAGGTACCATCAACATTTCAGCGGTTATTCCATCTTTCGCTGAGGCTTTTTCATTCTTCGTGGATTTTATTATCTTTGCTAATTTTTCTGGAAGGACGCATGGTTCAAAAAGTGGTGATTTCTTCTCACCTCATCCTTCACCCTCAACTCTCTTTAGTATAAGTGCACAGTCTTTTATCGCCGATCCATCGTCTCGTTTGAGTGCGATGATTTGCTTCTACTCAAACACGTATGCTTGCAAATGATCTTGTATAGCTCTGTGTATTACATTGTTGTTGAGTTTTTGGGTGCATTGTTCTCTACACAGTGTATAAGAAACAGTCTTTTACATAAAAAAAAAATCATGATTTAATGTAATGTCCATTGTCTTTTAGGCCAGACACGGACACCGCCAAACAGTGATTTGGATTCCATACTGTATGTAAAACCACAACGTTGTTCCTGCCCGAAAACAACAGCCCATCACTTTTATAGAGATTTATGTTAAAGGGCAAACAGAAAAATGGCCTTTGACTTTATTAAAGAACAATCACACTGCCTAAAGCTGGGTCCATAGACGGGGAAGCCGCGCTGAGCCGTGCGGACGCTCCGCGCTGAGCCCCGTCATTCTCAATGAGGATGTCTTTAGAGGCGGCTTCCGCGAGCGTCCGCAGGCGTGCTGAGGCGCAGGGATTTTTAGCCGACAGCCGAAATGGTTTCTAAGCACACTGTCGGCTGAAAACACCCAATCAGCGCGAAGCAGCGTTATGACGTCGACGCTGTGACGTCGGCGCTTCGCGGGCTATTGGCCCAGCGATGTCACTGCCCCGCCTCCCCATCACGCACGCTGGCTCGCCTGCAAGTCCAAGGAATCGGTCCTGACCGAGCAGGCGAGCCTCAGCGTCAGCGCGGAGGAGCGCGGCTAGACCCCTCTATGGCCTCAGCCTTACACATCTATATGATGCAATGGGAAGGTTTATACCAGCACGGCGTTTTATCACCTGTGAAATACTTGAAGAAAACTAGATTTTTAGAAAATTTTCATCATTTCTATCTGACCCGCCCAACAGCTCTCCAAGTGCCTTATAATAATTGAGCTTTTTTTTATGTACAATATTCTTTGAATGTTGGGTCGCAATGTCAGATCTAAATATCTACTTAAAATAACAACAACTAAAAAAATACACGCGATGAACCAGATCCCAACTGCGCAAAAAAAAATTTGCATTTAATAACGAAGAAACTAAAACCTATGATTCGCGGGCGGGGATTATTCACGCAGGTCCCGATCCGGCGTTATCTGCTATTGAATTGAGATGCATTATCCTGCGACAAACCTTAGTGAATCTCCCCCAAATGTTAAACAATTATCAAGGAGGCTGAGAATTAAAAGAACATTGGTCACAGTTAACCCCCTTGTTGCCAGAGCTGCACTACAGTTAATAGCTAATGAACAAACAGAGCGGTTTGGGATGCATGCAGACTGTATACATGCTGTATCCCAGTCCTGTGAAACCCCACGTTCCCCTACAGGACCGTGCAACACACTGCCCCACAAACCTATCTGTGTCCTTCTTAAAATGAGCAGGTCGTGTTTTTAAAAGATGGCCACATAATTCTGCCAGCAATAATAATGGCGTCACGTACAATTTGCACGGAGGCATTTTAAAGGGAGTAATCGAGCGTATTTAAAAAGTATAAATTGTAACCCGGCTGACACGGAGATTAAAGGGGGGATCATTTTGCAGCACAACAGAAACAGAGCGCATACAACAGGGAGAGTCCGTCAGCGAGAAGAGTAATGTCAAGTCATATAACTCACAGTCCCCACAGGCAACTGTATTACTTCTTTCATTAGAAGAGCTTTATTTTTCCTCCAGTATTTCGCAGCTGCTCAATAATATTCAGGCCACATGTTAAGTAGCACCTTACCAAACTTAGAATAAATGATGGATAAGACTCATACACAGTGTTGGAGGGAAATTGAGAGATTGCAGCACCCATAATGGTGCCAGATTAACACTGGGCAAGCCAGGTATACATATTATTCCATTAGGAGGAGTTTGATTTATTAAAGCTTCCCTGCTGCAAAACAAAGGGTTTTCTTTGATAATACGGCTGCTACTTTCTTTGCGCCTGTTTAATCCCTTTTTTTGCAGCCAGGAGACTTTGATGGAGAGATAGCGGTTATTCAGGGGTAGACGCCCGATTTATACGAGTGCTGTCATCAACACCATCACATTAGTAATACGTTGTCTTAACTTCAGTGTTATTTCCTGATGAGATGGAAAGAAAATCAACTTCCTTGCCAATACTGTCTCCGAGTGTTTTAGCAGCAAATAAATCACATTTAACATGGTTTACTGCCCCCTTACATCAGATTTATTTATGTGCTTGAATTCAGCAGACCTGAAGAAAAGAGAAATGTATTCATTTTTTTTTATAGAATTCAAGTAAGTGAAACGGTTACTTTAAGGGTGATGGAATCTTTCTAAGGAAGCAAATTACACTGCTAAAGTGGTTTAATTAGTCTTTTTTTGCACCTGCTACGTGGGACTTCCACTTTATCCACCTTTCGGCCAAAGAAACCAATAATGCATATAAGCGCCATGAGTACCCGATCCAAAGAGCTTACAATCTAATTTTGGCACCTGAAGCAATGGGAGATAAGGAAAGGATCTGCTTCACATGCTAGAACTTTAAATACAGGAGCTTAAAGATGGGGAGCTGTCTCAGCTTCCTATTGGCCGGCTGGGGATTTAAGAATTAGTAAGCAAAAGGTAGCACCTACTTACGAAGGCGGTTAAGTAGCTCAGAAAGCAGGGGGTCCCTGGAGCTGAAATGAACACAGTTCAGGTCTGGGGACCCCCTTGCTTTCCACCGATGCTGAAAACAGGGGGATTTCACTTGGCATGCACCTGTAAGGCTGCGCTTATAGTGCCTGGTGACGTGACGTCGCTCCGAATCAAATACATTGACTACGTCGCAAGCGCTTATAGTAAGCGCGACGGAGTCGGAGCGGCAAAAAAATTTGAAGCCGGGTCTATTTGATTTTTTAGAGACAGTCGCCACGTGACTGTCTCTAAATCAATCAGAGACCGCGGCCCGCCCCCTTTCATGACGTCACTGGCGACAGTCGTGGAAAATCTAATTATAACTTTCGCTGGTGGTGACTTCTGACGTCATCGGTCGCGTCGCTACCACTATAAGCGCGGCCTAAGTTACATGGAAAACATGCTTGATTTCACGCAAAACTTTTCTTTTACTTTGATGCAGCCAAATGTGAATGTCTAGTGCTCAGTGTCCGAACGTTCAGATATCACCAGCATAGGGTCTGAAATTGTAGTTGGGAGTTTTAGCTACAATTCTGTCTATAGCCCGCCAGAGGTCACATGAAAGAGAGAATCTGACCTCAAACAATAGTGAGAGCCAAAATAGCAAAGAGAAAGTAAAACCATCTGAGAATCGGAATGTCAAATGTAATCTCTACTGGATGAAAATATAGTACAATTCTAATAACATAAAGTAATATTTAAGGCAATACATGGGTGAATCCCTGTTCTGCTGTATACGTCAGTCTCTTGATTGTTACTTAACTATTTTTATGTAACTAGAGGCGCAGAACAGTCAAGGGACTCACCCAAGAACTGAACCCACAAGAGCATTGTCTTAACCACTACCCCACACAACTGCTTACTAAATCCCCCCTCATTGTTACCGCCTCCATGTTTCAACAATACATAAACCGCTAGTGATCCTGCTCAGTGAAGCCCCTTCTGTAGCCTCCTAGATCTGATATTGTGAATGTGGTTAACCAATATATATCCCACTGAAACTGTAAGGGTGGTCTCCCTCACTGTACGTACAGCAGCTCTGCAAAGCAACTGTACCAACCGCAAGTGACTCAGTCAAACCCACCTACACTGTACAATGATACGCAAGGAAAAGCTCTGAAAAGCAGAAAGGATTGCTTCTTAAAGGGGGTTGTAAACAATATAGCTACATTGAATAACATTGATCTAATAATGTATCCTCCCTGCAAAGGGGAGAAATTACTAAAAAGGCATCATGCCCTGTGACACTAAGGAAGATATGTCATTAATGGACCAGTTGTGTTTAGATATGAATTTTATTTTACGCTATCTTGCAAGGTTACATAACCAGACTTTAGCAACAAACTCTCACCTCCTGTATCCACCACCACACAAAATATAACAGGTACGCTACGTTGTATTGGATCAAAAATGGGCACAGATGTATTAATATTCAACAATGAACATCACACCTTACAGGAAACCACATTTAAAACACAAACTCTCCACATCTGGCCTTTAACCCACCCACATGAGTACCAGTACAGGAAGTGCAACCTACTGCACCCCATGAAAATACCTGTATATTAACCTGGAGGTTCTTGGTGTTCACATAACCCACGTAACCTTCTTTCTTTAATTATGACCTAAAAAAGAAATCCGGGGAGAGTTGGAGGCTCTTCCTAACAGCTTTTTCCTTCCTTCGATTCAACCCCAACTTTCTCACCGAACTACCGAACTGCTACTTCCCATACCTTTTAAGCCCTTATCCCATGGTTGGTGTACCCAGTTGTGAGGTGGGGGGGGGGGGGGGGGGGTCACCCGCAAGCCTTGTGCAATTCCCCACAATTCATGGCCTCCATGGCTCACTGATATCATAAACACTCACCTATTTATTTTGTTAAGCAGCATCCTAGGATTGTTACAGTATCATCTCCCTGAATGTAAATGTTGCAATAGTGAGCAGGACTTTTATTAACTCATGTAAGACATAACCCTCGCCATGCCTACTATTCTCTCCTTCTGAATATAAACCGCTACTTTCAAGTACGAAAAGGGGAAATTGGTATCCAGAAAAACAAAGAAAAAAGAGACAGCAAGGGAGACAAGAAATGCGTCGGAGTGACACGAGTACATTATGTGGAACTGGAAAAACGACAGAGACTAGAAAATTGTTCTCGTGTAGATTTAAGTATGTGCAGTATGAGCAGAGGAGTAATCCAAGAATGGATCAACCCCGCACTATTTCGTTTCTCATCCTTTCCAATTCATACTTTTCAAATAAGATGAGCCCGAAATTAACTGAACACTCTCCTTTATCCTATTGATTTCTGTGGTGCACAAAAGTTATTTATTTGCGCCATACAACTTTCCTTTAGTAGAAGAGAAGTTGACTCATTGCATTTTCTTACCATGCTTTGACTCCAAATGATCCTTGTTACCATTGTGTGCCCAGAGCAAAAAGCACAATGAAAAGTATTTACTTTTGAGCGAACACTTCCTTCTTCCGTAGTGTAGTAAATAGATTTGCAGTGAGACATACAGGTTTCCATAAATAGGAACGACAGCAATAAAGAGTGAATAAATAAGGCGAAGATGCAGAAGGTTTTAAAAATGGACTTTAAAATAAGGTCTTGTCTGTCAGTGAAATGGAGCGGCTTTGAAAGCATTCCCAATCATTTGGCCCTTTTACTGGCATTTTCAGCTTATATCACCACTTGCTTGTGATTAATGTGAAGTTTACACTGTCTACAGAGTGCGTAAAAGCCCTGGCAGCTCCAAATGATATTCATCATCCTTAGTAGCAGGCAGGTGTTTCATGCTGATGTTTTCTTAGTTCAGACTATCCTATAGTGAGACCAGCCAGTAAATCCGGACATATTTTACTGTCTTAGGCTTGGTCCCCACTTGCTGCTGCAGCGCTCGCTATGGCGGATGCTGCGGGGACAAGAGCCGCCCCTCAATGGGGCCGGGCTCGCTGTGAGGGGCGGCCGCCGTGCTGCGAGGCGAGTTTTTCAGGCACACATGAAAATTATGATCAGCTCTAGCGACGGAGCGCTAGGCCACGCCCCCGGCGGTTTAGCCAATGAGGGCGAACCTTAGCTCTTGGGTAAACATCATACTGTTCCATGCATGGTGCAATGTTACATGGAATTAATTCCTGGTTATTCCTCCCACTGCCTTACTATATTCCAATAGTTTATGTCAAATGACGATTTACAGTGAATGTATGCTTTATTCCTAAACTGGAGGCAAAATATTGTCCTTGAGGCAGTAGCCATCAATACCCGTATTTAGTACCGGTTATAAATCAGTGAGAGAGGGAGAAAATAAGGTTGGAAATAAGCTTTTATGAAATCATATGAACACTGTACAGAGAAAATTCTGCTTTCATATGCATGAATCTACAGCTAGGATGCTCAGGGCACAATTGATCGCCATATTGCTACCAGTTGTGATCAGAGGTGTTGTCCCAAGTGGGAGTCAGAAAACCAATGGCTATTCAGACGGAATGTCCGACTCTTGAGTGTGAAGTTCTCAGTAATTTCCAGTTGAACTGGAGGCATGTTTGGAATTCCATCAATGTAACTTTACCTACTACTTCAGCTGAATCAGAATTAGTCCTTGAGTTGGCACTTACACTATGAGACGTCTGACATTACAATAGTTGATGTTCTAATGTCACCGTGATGTATTTTTTTCCCCCCACTTTTTTTGTGCCTTTTCTGTAGTCAGAAGAAGAAAAAAGCACAATTGTAGTTTTTCTGGGTTTGGATAAGTTCACGGCTTTGTTACTTTAACCTAACACAGAACGATCCGGTACTTCATAAGAGTCCCTTTGATACTCAAAGAGATATCAGATCTGAATGTACTTGTAAAATCAGGTCAAGTGCTTGTTCCCCTATGCAAGAGCATCCCTCCTATTTCTGAAGTGTGTCTTCATGATGTGTATTGACATCTGAGAAATGCTTATCAGGGAATATTGATAACAACCACATGGGCGACTGTCTTCAGGAACATTCTGCTTTCTTGGTACATAAATCAGCACACTGACTTTTCCTGGAACTGCTTCCTAATAGTCACATTTGAATATGCTGATTTACTTAAATCGATGGCCCATTAAGTGGCTCTAGACACTTGATTTGTTATTGGATTTCTGACCTTTACCCCTTTTTGGCGATGGGAAGGTTTAAGTGACACACACCTGTCACTAGGGGATGCCTTTCCTATATCAGGGTCCTCTATGTATTGTCACTCTTACATAGTGAAGACTTAAAGGGACCCAATGTTTAAGGTGTGTACAATACAGATCTAAGATAATAATGGGGTTTGCTGGAAGCACTATGGAAGGGGGATCCATGCTAAAACACAGATGATATTTAGTTTGTACTTAGCAGTTGCAATAGAAGGAAAGCTAAACTGCAAAGACACGTTTCAAACTTTTGGCAGTGCAGAATCCCAAGGCTTAGAATAAAATTCCTCTAATACAGTTTGTGTAATTCACATTAAATATGGCGGCATTAATAGTGTTTTCTTTATAAACATACACAGAGTTCAGTGTTACCCATCCCTGTGCTGCATGTTCGTGTCAATGAACACTCGCATAGCAGAATGTTTCATTGTATATTCATTAACCCATTCCGTAAGTGGCTAATAAATATACAGTGCAAAGCACTGAAAACCCCTCCGACCGCAGTGAGGGGTTAGAGTGAGATAGCTATTATCTATTGTTAATTCACATGAATGGCTGTTAAGGATCAATAATGGCTATTGCACGTAAGTGCATCTCCCTCCTGTTTCTGATGAATTGATGAAGTCACAAGGTTGGTTCTGAAAGTTTGTCAATACAACCTTAAAGGGGCAGTCCTTCCTTTGACCAAAGTGAACCAATCCCAACCTTATGTTTAAGGGGTCTCACTTGGGTGGTTGCTACTTTCTTACCCAAATATGCCACATTTAAAATGTTACATTTATTTATTAAAGTGAGACTTGGGAGCGGTGTGATTTCCTCTGGCTGCTCCCTTTTGTGTGATGTCACTGTGAGATCAGCGAGTGCTCGTACAGCCAGAGCCCCACCTCCCCATCTCCCCTTATCGTTAATTAGTTCTCTGATAAGGACAGGGTGGGATAATGGGGAAGAAAACACTTGATTGACAAACACTTCCCTGTTCAAAGGCCCCTAACAAATTCAACTGAAATACTATGTGGGATTACATCATTAATCTGGTCAAACAAGAATGAATGATAAGCAATTGATATGCTAAGTAGTTGGGGTGCCTTAGGCTGAGTCCACTGTGCCACTGACCACGCTTAGCGGTCAGCACAATGAATTCAAATCTGTCCGGCCACACTCACGCAGCGCTTGCACCCGTGCCCATACGCTCGCGTGTGCTAGGTGCTTGCTGAGGCAGATTCATTTGTGTTTCCGGCGTGCTGAAGGGTCACATGACCTCCTTAACCAAACAATTGTTTTGTTTTCGAGCGACGTCGTGCAAACATTTGGAGCGTTCATATGTAAATGTACCATATTTACGGGAGGCTCAGGATTATGAGAGAATAAAAAAATGGGAGAAAAATTGGAAGAAAGCATGGTTTTGGTGGTTTCTACAGATGATATGTGTTGTGTTGTTCTACAGACCTGTAAAAACCAGCAGTATCCTGTGTAAACCAGGCCTGTTGGTAGCATTATATCCATGCGACCCCTGAGATTGGGTGATCAGAATACGGGATGATTTTTTATAAAGATGGCTGAATTATATCACCCCAATTTGTATTTGCTGCAAACGTGGTGTTTTTTCGCATGTCCGACTATTTGCTAATTCGTTGGGAGTTTGAAAAAAGTCACCGTTGTTTTTTCTTTTTTAATTATTGTCATTATTTGAATATTCAAAAAAACAAACAAAAAAAAAATGGAAACAAAACTTGAAAAATATGAGAATATTCTAATATTTGAGATTTCCCAGCAAAATCTGAAAACAACCCGCCACAAACCGAGTTAACACATTTGCCCATCTTTAATCTTTTAACGAAGCATCCCAAAAGCCTGCACTCATGGCTATTGTCCCACAGTCACTCCTACCAACCATTGTGGTCAAGCACTGCCGTCTACAGCAGGGGGGTGAAAACTTTTTTCCCTGCGCCCCCCTTCCGGCGGTCCCGTCACCTCCGCGCCCCCCCCTCACCGGCGTCGGCGTCATGACGTCACATGACCTCGCAGCGTCATTTGATGCCGCGTTGCCTTGGCGACGCTTGTGAAAAGCCGCCGGAGCCAAGGTAATGTATAACAAATATAAACACTGCACTTCTCCGTATAAGGAGCATGCAGCTAGTGAAGGAATTGGCCATACAAATGTGCAAAACAGAAAGAGAATCCCTGCGCTTCTCCCTTTGGGATAGCAATCAATGGGGAATGTGTATATATATATATATATGTATGGTGTAAATACCTATAAGAAAAAAGGAGACTTTTGGTATACATCCTTTGATCATATAATGCCAAGCCTGCTAACCACGTCAAGGTAAGTCTCAATAGCAGGTCCCTACGCTAAATGCATACTAGTGTTATGTGAAATAAGCCCAGAAGGGGTTAAAATATCAAAGCATATGCTTATATAACCTAGTGCAGTTAAAAACGGGTATATACCAGAACAGAAACTCACATCTACATATGAAGTGAAATAATGGGACCTTGCTTTGGGATTATATACCTGTAAAGGGAGGGGCTGGCCTGCCACAAACTGCT
The DNA here is from genome assembly GCF_040206685.1 of Ascaphus truei. NCBI lineage: Eukaryota > Metazoa > Chordata > Amphibia > Anura > Ascaphidae > Ascaphus > Ascaphus truei. The sequence goes on from NC_134501.1 coordinate 16,498,093, forward strand.
CAATAAGCAGTTGCAGGTGATTGGCTAAATATATTAAATTACACCATAGTAGTGTTGCCCTTTAGGAGCGTGCTGCTAAGGATTAAAATCGGCCCAACAAACAATGTAAAACAAATATAAACACCGCGCTTCTCCGTATAAGGAGCGTGCAGCTAGTGAAGGAATTGGCCATACAAATGTGCCAAACAGAAAGAGAATCCCTGCGCCAAGGTAAGCTAGGTTTACAGAGGTGTGAAAACGGGTAAACAAGGGTTAACCCACCAGGTGCTCCAGAAGCAGGAAAGTCGCTGAGTGTAAATCGTTTATCAGGTCACGGCAAAACTTCCAACAGATGCACATAAAGTCTCTCCCAGCAACTGGCTCAGCTCTGAGCACTAATGGTATTGAGTTAGAGGGACTCACGGTTGTGAAGTATACGATGCCGAGCCTCAGTGATCCTTCTGCTGATCGTTACACCGCCAACCCTCTGGCAACTGCTCCGTTGCAAGGGGCGGTCACATGACCGGCGGTGATGGCGTGATCCAGGAATGACAAACAGCAACCCGGCGTGCTATCCGGAAAGAAGCAGGACAGGAACTCCTCCCACAGGAGGCAGGAAACAATGCACAGCCGTAGAAAAAGCGGAGGACGGCTTCAGATGGTGACTAAAAAACTTTATTGTAACAAAGTGTACAGCTGACGGATCCTCTGACGCGTTTCAGCGTTCAGGCCTTTGTCAAAGAATGAAGGTTTACAGAGGCCCTGTAGCTACCCCGGCACTTAATTTAAGTGCCTTCGGGAAACGCGCGGGGCCTCTGTAAACCCTGTGCCCCCCCGCACTCAGTCTCGCGCCCCCCAGTTTGCGCACCGCTGATCTACAGCACTTATTCCCTCACCTGCTGTCTCTGTAAGTCTCCCATCATACCACATTGATTGTAAGCTCTCTGGGGCAGGGATTTCCTTTCCTATTGTCTGATTTTGCTGCACTTATTTTATTATTATAATTGCCTGTACTGTATTGTTTTTGTAATGTGCTGAGTACACGTTTGGCGCTATATAAATAAAGATATACATACATCCATACATAGTGGTTCTCATAGGACACTTATGAAGAACCCATGGAGTTTAATCTGCAACTCAGAATATCCTGGGTTCCAGCATTGTATCTGCTTTTGTTTCACTTTCAGCGTCTGTTTTCCCTCCAGCCTCTTTCCTTCAAACCAATTTGGCAAACTTATCACGTTTTATTTACTTACAGTGTCAGTCTAAAATCTGATGCAGTTTAACCTTGTGCATTCTGGCAACGAACACCTGTACCAAGCGGAACCACTAAACGTGTCAATATATAGACAATAACAACTCCACAGAGCCCAGGAACATCCAGAAAGTTACCTTTTGTTACATTTGTATTCTAGCTCTCCGATAACCATGGAAACAAACACAAACACCTTTGCTGCTTAAACAGTTAAAACAAGGGCAGACGTTGCCACCTCTCTGTTTCTTTAACAGAATTGTTCTCATGGCAGGAAAACTCAACAGGAAACTGTCACTTTGTGTTTTTGGGTTGGTATAAAAGCTTTTCTTTTATGTAAACATTCATTAAACTAATTTGGAGTTGTCATTACGCGGCTCCCCTGCTGCTTTATATCAGATTATGCCTAAGTGCTTGGTGAAGAACGCCATAAACACAGTGTATTTCCCTGCAGGGTACCATCACACAGTTTCCTCTGTGATTTATACTTTGTGGCATTGGTGACTGTCCTCAACTTTGATTCCCATCCACAAGCGCTACCTTTTCCAGTGTCAGCGCCAGCCCCAGTGAGTCCAATCAATCTAGTCCAGAGATCACAATTGGTGGGTTAGGTTCTCAGGCTCGGAATATCTGTAACTCTCTTCCCACCCAAACGTCACTCATCTTCTCTTTCCCGATCTTTGAAGGCACATACTAATTATTAATATTAGTTGCACATATACTGGTAAAGGATATAACTTGAAGTCCCATGGTGGTCTTTATCAAAATAAAAGCTTACCAATTGGTTGACAAAGCCAGCAAACTGGGATAGAATAAGATGTTCCCCTCCTTCTGGGTTGCCCAATAAAACACAAGCGGTTATCAAAAGTCCATTTTGGCCAAAACCCAAAGTAGTCCTGGGGACATGGTATTGTATTTGAAAGAATTAGCGATTATTTACAATAAAACATCCTCAAAAGTGGTGGAAACTGTCATTTATTTTTTTACATTGTCCAGGATTGATGCCTTGTAACAAATCTCACCTACTCACTCTTGCCCAAACACACGGAGATCCCAAAAAGCCCTCATAGCTACTCATGCTCCGAGCCTGTATGGGGAGGACATGCATTCTTTCCCTTTATGCCTGATGCTCTTGCCTTAATACTGTACAGTGCTCCTGGACACAGTACCCACTGGATTATAACATATTGTGGAAGACTAATACGAGTACTCATACAGCCCCCGTCCAACACGGTGTGAAGAAGTCTTCCCTTTTCCCACTACCACCAGCTTCTTTCATTTGCATAGATCTGGATAATAAATATCTAATTTGACCTACAAACGTGAAAATGCTTCTAACTGACATTGCCCCAAATGAAAGATCTGTTCGCCAGCACTGAAGTGACTACAGCCAAAAGGGCTTTTTTAAACTGAATGTCAAAGGCTGAACGTTGAAAACATTTACATTCCAAGCTGTGATTTCATACACCTGGTACAAGGGAAATGAACAAATATTCCATTTACCTTCCACCAGTAAACCAGATAAGGGATGGAAGTGCTAGAAACCTGAGCCCATCTCCCCGCCTGGTTCCTGGTCAGAATTAGCACTGACGTCAGATGCTTTGCCCAGAAGTCCATGGAAATTAATCACTGCAGAAAACAGTCCTGCTATTTCACGCATCCCATCCCTGAGGGCCCAGTCAGTGTGCCGTGAAACACAAGCAGAGCGCTCCGTACCACCTGAAACACAAGCAGAGCGCTCCGTACCACCATATTTCCATTATTATACAACAAAAACTTTTTTTTTTTACACACAGCACTCTCTCTGTTAGATGCAAACTCACTTTACCCTTCAATATAAAAGGAGGTCTCAAAGCCCATAGTATGTTTTCATAGATAATAAAGCATATGATCTTATTCTCAGCCTCTGATGCTTCAGGAAATGTTTGCACAGTCTAGAAAAAGACATTGGGTTTATTCACAAAACCCTACATAAAATCAGCCGATAAAATGTAACGGGCCAAACCGTGATACTGGGGTTCAGTAAATATGACCCCCCCCCCCCACACCGACCCGCAAGCTGTGTAGTTTGCAGGCTGGTGATGTCTCCCTTCCCAAGAACAAGCTTTCATTTTATGAAACACACCTTGGAAAAGTGCTCACACTAGGCCCAGGATTAACTGTTCTCATTAACATAACTGCAAACTTAATGCAGCTCTTCCAAATCCTGCATCCTCCAAAGTGCACTTACTGATGAAACCGAAAATCCTCTAAAAGGTTTTCCCAACCTAAACCAATTTGTAAAGTTGCTTTTTAATATCTTAAACATTAGCTAAATTAAAGTGATCTGCATATGATTAGATTAATATTCATATCTTCACTCTTACCTTCGTTTTTAGTATAAAAAAAGATTAAATATCCACTCAATGGATTAGGCAGGAAGTCAAATAGCCATAACACATTCACATTACCTTATTGTGCAAATTAGGAAAGTCATTTATCTGAAGATTTAAAATATTGGATTGGATATTCATTTCGGTTTGTCACAAAATCGGGCCATTCCGATTCGTGTCTATCTGGGTATCCTCTGCATACCTGGAATAGCAATGTCAGCTCACCTACTCCTTTCTTGGCGCACACACAGAGACAAAGTAATCAGGGCGGGCACAGGGCAACAAGGAAGAATAGGTGTTTGCTCAATACGGAAAATTCTGCGTGGTGTCAGAACCTCCAAAATGAAAAATAGGTATACATTAGTTCCTTTGTCAATATGGAATACAGGAGCTTACAAGCCTATGAAAGCTTCATAACACGTGCAGTTTATTATAAGCAAAGAATATTTGACTAATAAAGCACTGTTTTGCTGGATTTATTTGTATATACCTTATCTATACATAAAATAGAATGGTGATAACACCCCTATGACACGATGGTCATTTATCAAATTAACCATACACTTTCCAGTTGCTGTAATTAGCTGAATGCTCAGAGCTTCAACCAATGGGAGACAGACAGTGAGTATCTCTTCTGCTCTCATACACAGCCAGAAGTAGGCGCAATAGGTACAGTACCTGCTATATTGGTACAGTTGGAGGGTACGTTGCTGCAGCCGGCAGTGGTGCAAACAGCGACGCTGTCAATGACGGGCAAGAAGTCGAGCCCCAGAATGCATAGGGTGGAAGGGCGTGCTGCCTCTTTGCATTACGGGGCACAACGTCTTCTCGTGGTGATTGACAATACCGTTGGGGGGTGGGGGGGAGAGGATGTATACATGGGCCATAACAGATTATGCTATCGCTTCCGAACTAAAGGCAGAGACAGTGCTACTGCCACCTCTATCCTCTGTCTAATCAGTCCGCAGACCGGCCGAGGCACCCAACACTGTTAGTACAAGTTAAAAAATCATGCCAATACTTATAGCCTGATACCTTTACTACTTAAAGCCTTAACCCAATCATTAAAGTAATATTCTTATACAGTTGACTGAGTCACTGATTGAGTCGCCTGTGCAGAACCTGCAATATCCCGAAAACCTGCCCTGTTGGTGGCCATTGAGGACGGGAGTTTGCCTCTCCTGGTTTTAAACAAAGGGCTGCCGCATTTTCCGCTCTAAACATTGTAGGCTCGTGTGGGTGAGACTTGGGGTGCACCAACCCAATTACACACAAGGCCCCCACGTGTAGCACCTCTGTTAATTAAAGCGTTAACTCAAAGTTGCTGAGTATGTGTAGTTTAACTGCAAACACTTCCTAACGTTCTTACAAAAAAAAACAAAAAAGATGCTCCTTAATCGGCCATGAAATTGGAGGATTCAAATAAAAAGAACTGAAAAGTTCATAAAAGCTCGCTCGGTAAACATCACGTGCAGAAGCGCGTCTGCTCACAGCCAGATATACAAATGAACGCACAGAGAAGAGCAAAAGCAAGCAAGGTACATTTACTAAAATAAGCTCTTGAAGCTTTAGAGTATAATTATCAGGGAAAAAAACACCTTGTTTAGCATACTTTATGTTAATTTAGGGCCAGTATGGCCCACTGTGCATAATTTAGCCAAACAATTGGTACAAAAATTTAATATATATATATGATTACTGCTACAAAAAGATACCAAGACAAAACACAAGAGAGTGTATAATAGGCACACATGAACTCTGAAGGCTTAATTACATCACGGGGGAGGCGAAACAGTTGCTGCTGAATCAAGCAGAAAATTAGGGTCATTTGTAAACAGGTATCGCTGATATCCAGGTGCGCCGTGAGTGTGTGTACATATTTGTGGGGTGAGGGGAGCAGAGACGAGGGCTTCCATCTGTGTTTTAAATTAGCAGCACTATGTTCAGAAAGGCTTCCTCCATCAGCAATAATCACAAGGCACCAACACTCCCTACAAATCAGTACACAGTGCAATTCTCTTATATGTTTTGTGTGTTTGCATCACCCCTTTAACACACATTGTAATACTGGCTGCAATGATTCCTACTTTCCTTGTCGGGGACGTGACCGCCTCCACATCACTTCAACAGACCCAGCCAGTCCAAGTTTGCCACGTGGGATGGAATCCACAGGCAATTAAACACAATCATTGGACTGAAAATAACCTGCTAAAGAGGGCACTACAAGATGTGTGATATATAAAAGAATAAACATATACAGCTTTTTATGACACTTTTTGTGACAAATGATCATTTAGATGTTCTTTAACTGATTACTTATCTCAAAGGGAAGAGTATGGGCCACTGCTATTTTACGTGAGCAGTTACAATTACCACGTGTGTGTGGATAAAAACATGTTTGTTACTTTTCTGAAACATGCCGTGCGGCCGCTGATAACGCTAGGTTGGTTAAGAGAGAACATATTTTCAAGATGCTTTTAGTATTGAATGGTCGTTTAGAGCAGGGGCTCTCAATTCCAGTCCTCAAGACCCCGACAACAGGTCAAGATTTCAGGATCTCTCTGCTTCAGCACAGGTGGCTCAATCAGTGGCTCAGTCTAAGACGGAGACACAGATTGAGCCACCTGTGCTCTAGCAGGGACTGATTGAGCCACCTGTGCTGAAGAGCGACTGATTGAGTCACCTGTGCTGAAGCAGGGATATCCTGAAAACTTGACCGGTTTGGGGGGGTCTTGAAAACTGGAGTTGAGCACCCCTGGTTTAGAGAAATGCCCACATGGGAGAAGCAGCTTCAGTAACACCAAGGTACTTCGCTTTCCTCTTACAAATTCTAGGAGGAAATATTCTTGCAAAATTGTCTACCTCCTTCAGTTTTCTCATGATTAACTGCGGCCGACTCCAACATATGTAGGTAATCTGCTCCAAATTTCCTTGCTATGATATAACCCTAATGATCACTAAAAATAGACAAAGCCACAATTTATTGAGTGCGCAATTGAAGATATTTTCTTCTGCACAAGAAGGCAGCCGCCTGACCATTTAAAGCCCCGGCAGAAAAAGGGATGAATAGCTAAAATCAATCACAACGGCATAGCCCTTTTTCTTTGCAAAATGATATGGATTGATTGGTGTAGATTGTCCTTTGAAGTAATTATTGCTAGGAAATATAATCAATAAATGTCCACGGTGAAGGGCAAAAGGGCACCTGCCCCAACAAAGACGAGCACAGTGCACCATATACTGTAAAATCACCCAGCTTACACAAACTGGCATGTTTTGGAAGGTAAACCTGTACAAACCACAGGTGATCTTTATTGACTAATTATCCTTTTTATCACATCCACGAGCATCTTCCTAGGGATATCGGCTTGTATGTTTGAGATTTTTAAATCGAGTATTTATTTGGATCGTTTTTTGTTTGTACAACGGTTAGCCTGGATATTGGGCACGTCGCATTGGGTGACCCTCTGGCGGATTTCTGACGCTGTCCCAATGCCGTGGCCTTTTTGCCAATTTCTATGGGAGACCGCGACCTCTGCTTTCAGTGAACCGAGATCGGGTTGGGAAAGGAAGAGGATGACGTGAGGAGCAGTTTGGATATGGTCATTGACATGTAGCACCTATTGCATGCTTTGCATTTCGACTACCCCTGGTTCCCACTGCTACCTGGAACCTTCCACCTATGGAGAGAAAATCAGACCTTACAGGTGCGATGTGCTCTACAACAGGATTTGGGAGAACCTCGGAACTCACCTGACTAGGGGACAACACAATAATATTGTCACTATGTCTATACTCTGTAACAAAATACAACAACCAAAATTGGCCATGACCCCAAAATGCAGAATGCCAGGAAATTAGTCTTTTATCAGGATGAAAGTGTCCTGCTTAAATTTGTTTCGATTCGGTCAGTAATTCTCTAAATGATAATGGACTCTAGCTTTGGCTCATGAATGCAAATATATGAAAGGCCTTGATCCAGGAATGTAATAGCACCAATATAATTTTAAATGCTACTAAATAATCTTATGGCAAGCAACAGAGTAGTTTTAGACTGAAAAATGGAATAAAAATGAACTGGATTTTTTAGTAATGCACAGATTTTTGACTTGGATACGTGCTGGCAGCTAATTATATGTAGTGCTTAAATTGATAACTAAAATAACCTTGTTGAGGATAATATATATTTGTTGAAAAAAGATTAACTGTAAATTAATTTATTTAATTTGCTGAATTTCTTGCATACAGAATGACTAACGTTTCTAACAGTCACGTCAATTAACAACACAAAAAAAACAAGATTTATGTATAATCCCTTTGAAGAGTCTACTTTTAAATGAAGTAATGAAAATCATTGGGATGAGCGAGTTCTACAGTTTTAGCACAAAAAGGGTAACACAAAATTCCACAAAAAAAGGACGACAACGGAAAAAATGGTAAAGAAAAATCTCCTTGTATGCTGCCTACTGTGATTCTAGCTTTCTTTTTTTCACCAGGGGTAGAACAATATGTCTGCCTCGTCTTTCACACGCAATTCATTTGTTTTACTGAACAATCCAGGAGTAAGAGACACATATAATGGTGTAAAAAGCAATTACAGAAATAAAGCCATTACACAAGGCCATTTTGCCTTTTTAACGTGTGTGTGAACAGAAAGGTAGGACCTTAGCCCACACTGGATCGAATTCGGGCCTGCAGCTTTTCTATAGTATCCTGGGTTGGGAGCTGGTGTGTACAGCAACTCTTTCAGGAATAATGGCTGGCACTGAATCAGTTCCTTTGTGGTAAAGTCTGCAGAGGGATTTTAACATGTCATTGCTAATGGGTTTAACGTTAGATGCCAAAGCATAACATGGTGAAAGCATTGCAAGAAAAGGGCATGAGAGGCAGCTCAAATGTTGTCAGCTCACTGGCTATTATGGAATATATATATACCGTATTTGCCCGATTATAGGGAGACCCTGAATATAAGGCGACCATCTAATTTCAGTAGTAGCTGGAAAGAGAAACGTACACACACACAGACACACTGTGTGTCTGTGTGTGTTGGTTTGAGCTTCCTGCCACAAGCAATATGGCTGCTTCAGGCCCCCAAGGTGGAGCATCCTCCATTTTACCCTCCTACATCATGTCACGTGACCCGCAGCGTCATTTGACGCGTGTGACGGCACGTCATTTTTCACCGCGTTGCCATGGACACGAGTGACGCCGGCAGAGTCCAGGTAAGTTTTAGGGTTGCAGGGGCCTCACGCGATCCCCATGCATTTAATTTAAATGCCTCGGGGAGCACGGGGCCTCTGGAAACGCCCGCGTCCCCCCAGACAAATCCAGCGCCCCCCACTTCGAGCACTGCTGTGCTAGCATATACTAAACATTCAAATATAAAAAAAATATATATATTTTATATTTGAATGTTTAGTATATGCTAGCACAGCAGTGCGCGAAGTGGGGGGCGCTGGATTTGTATATATATATAAAAAGGAAAAAGACATTAAAACACAAGAGGCACACCTAGTAAAGGCATTGCAAACACTGTTAAGTGCATGCAACATGATGATCAAATAGAGTTATACTTGACCCAAATGTACAGCTCGGAGTAAAGACATTGCAGGTAAGTGCAAATAAAAGTGTATTGTATCAAAAAATATCCAACGTTTCAGTCCAATACAGGACCTTCATCAAGGATATGAGATATATAAAGATATATATGTGTGTGTGTGTATGTATTTGTGTGTGTGTGTGTGTATATATATATATATATGTATGTGTGTGAGGGTGTGTGTGTGTGTGTGTGTGTGTGTGTGTGTGTGTGTGTGTGTGTGTGTGTGTGTGTGTGTGTGTGTGTGTGTGTTTGTGTGTGTTTGTGTGCATAAACACGCATACAGCTTGAAGGAGAAGAATGGCTAGATAGAATAACATTCAGAATATATGATTACATCTGATGTAATATTTTTTTTTTTAACGCCACTTTGAGTATCATAAAACCTTATACAACCATCCGAGAAATGCATTTTTAAACAAAACATGTAAGGACAGAAATTAGACTTCATCAGTTATTCATAAGGTCTGGTTAGCAGCGATCTACACGTACAATGCAACGTGGCTAGAGAGCACGAGGAAAACACCCACTCATCCCTCCCACCGTGACTCCGAAGAATAACTAGTGGGGAATCTTTCATATTTATAAATGAGTAATGAGGTTTACAGTAACAGTGTCGCTAACGGGTGTTAACATCACATTGCCTCTTACCAGGAGTTTTATTTCCATTACATACCATCCCGGTCCTGTGCGTCTCTCTAAAGTCCTTCTTTTTTTTTTTTAAATAATACATGTAAATCTTCTCAGAAATGCTTTAACCCCTTTGATTCCAGGACGTATCACAGCAATACATTTCGCTACTCCTGACGCAACTACCTGGTTTAACCACCGACGTGTACAATGATCACTGTTCTCTGCACCAGCCATACAAAAGAAGATGCGGCAGGGGGCTGCAAAGAGGTTACCAAGTTACTAGTCTTCTAAACCAAATCTTCTTAAAGGAGCAGTTCCTCCCGTTTCTCCCACTTTATGTCAGATAATATCAGCCCGCGTGACGCGGGGCATTTAAACAACCAGGAAGTAACCCGCAGCAGCTTCCTGGGTAAGTATCTCGGGAAACAGGGGGTCCAGGGCCAAAATAAACACGGTTCAACTTCAATGACCAAGTTCCCCCATATTTAAAAAAAAAAAAAAAGTAAGCCAAGGGTTACTGCTTCTTTAAATACAACCCAGGGAAAAGCAAAACACACTGTAATCCTTTGCATATTCTAGTATGTTGTTTGAGATATATAGATGCTAAACATATCTTACATGCTAGCAAAATCATATGAGTTATTAAATAGCACTTAAAGAGGTTTTACATTATCTAAGTGGTCAGTGTGATGAGGAGTATCGCTGCTGTTTATTTGCAGACCTAATGTAACACAATTTGCTTTTGCTGAGACCTACCTTCTTATTAAAGCAGTGATTTCCAACCTTTTTTTGTTTGGAGGAACCCTTGAAGCATTTAGAAAAATCTCGGGGAACCCCTTTCTGGCTGACACATATTAGGTTCGACAGGGGTCAGTCACAACATTTCACACCTCACGAGCCACCTCTATTTCCCCATGTATTTCTCTCCCATCCATTTCACTAACTCTCCCCCCTCCCGCCTCGCATGTATTTATCCCTTGCATCTCACTCTTACTCCCTCTTTTCCTCACTCACTCCCTCCCGTACCCCTCTCTTCTCTCACTCTCGCCCCTACCTACCGTCAATTACCCCATTCTCTCCCAATCCACCCTACAAAATACATACCAAAAAACCCTACCCCCGGGGGTGGAGGGGGGGGGGTCTGTGGTCCATAGGAGGAACCCCTGAGACTGCTTCAAGGAGCCCCAGGGTTCCACTGAACCCTGGTTGGGAATCGCTGTATTAAAGTATGGCTTATTTTACAAAGACTCCTCTGTTTTTTCAATCTTTCCAACATGCACATTTCCACAAAGCACATTTAGGTTTCTTTAACAAAATACCTATCACGGGTCTGCTTCTTGCTAAAGCCATTTGAACACCTGGGAGAGAGGGAAGAACGGCTTCAGGAATATTTGGATGCCTATTGTTAGGTTGCACGTTCATTCCTAGCAGGCTATTGTGTTACCGACTGTGCCGCTAGGAACAGTCAGTATACAGTATTAGGAAAGAGAGGAGATTGAAATTGGCAACAGACTAAACACTTCTGAAACTCTATGACTTCTGCTCCCTGTGGAATATTAATTGCGATTCTGGGAAGCATTAAAAGGAAGTATTAAATATGCAAAATCTTGTATAATTCAAAAGAATGTATGAGTTATGAATAGCAAAAAAAAAAAAAAATGTAATATAACAATCAATATTTAGTCCAGGAGTGGGTAACTCCAGTCCTCAAGAGCTACCAACAGGTCAGGTTTTCAGGATAAACCTGCTTCAGCACGGATATTCTGAAAACCTGACTCGTTGGTTGCTCTTGAGAACTGGAGTTGGCCACCCCTAATTTAGTCCGTTGGGAGGGAGAAAGCATAAACGCTGAAGATCTCGCGAGCATGTAACTACTGTAACATTGTTATACTCAGTTAAAGGAGAAGAAGCGGCTCCGTGAGTAAAGACACTGACTGGCACGGAGTGTGAACAAGGGGAACCTGGTTCAATTCCCGGTGTCGGCTCCTTGTGACCTTGGGCAAGTCACCTTATCTCCCTGTGCCTCAGGCACCAAAAACATAGATTGTAAGCTCCATGGGGCAGGGACCTGCAAAATGTCTCTGTAAAGCGCTACGTAAAACTAGCAGCGCTATACAAGAACATGCTGCGATTATTATTATTATTAACCCCTTCACTACCAGAACTTCACGCATCGCAAAGCAATGATAAACACCCTTCCTTCAAGTCCACACCTTTTAGGTAGAAATGTATTAACCTTTCACACAAGGACACAAACGATGCGACATGTCATAGCGATCAAAGCCGCGTCTCCCTCTCAATGCGCTTAGTCAATGGGTGTTGCAATTGAGACTATAAAATAGAGTGCACGCCTTGTTTCACTCACAGCCTGGCGATATTTCTCTGAAAGCGTGGTCATTTGGTGACATTATTAGCTCTCGGAGGCTTGGCGAATCTGATTTGGGGGAAAAAAGGCTAAAATGTTGCGTATACATTTTAGACCGTTTCGCACATCCCTAGTTTTAAAGCTGCAGTTATCCTACGTGTGTTTTTATTAAATAAATCAGTTCTGTACTATGAGAAAATACTTTTTTTAACCAACTCTAAATGACATTTTTAATGTATTATAATGTAACAAGCATTTTTGAAGTGAAACTTCTATGCTCGCACCTACCATATGAATATTTCCCTTGGAGTAAATTGCCATGTTGGTGACGGAAGTGCACTCCCAGAAGTGACATCACTGCTGGCAGAAGAGGCTGTCGGCAACGTCAGTGCTGGCAGCTCGACACGCATGCGCAGAGACCTCTCGCTAAAACAGGGGTTGTGTGCGAGCATGCGCGTTCTAAGTCACACTTCTTTGCGTTTTGTCACTGAAATTGTGTTTTGATTTTTCATTGAAAACATCACCATCACAAATACAATTTATTTGACAAAACAGTGGCAAAAGACAAAGAAGTTTCACTTAAAATGTGCGTGCTTGACACACACACCCTTTTTTGTTTCTATAGCAACCATTTACAATGTCACATCCCCTTCCTCTTCTGAAACAGTCTCTGGCACACCCCTTTTTGAGCCTTGCCCTCTCTCTAGCAGTGCACCAATTGTATCTAGTGACTGCCTGGTCACATGATCTTCCCCACAGAACTTTGCATTTTTGGTCCTCTTCTGCTGCACTGACAGCAATGTAGTGAACGCCCGAGCTGCATCTTCGCCGATCGATCACAGGAGAACGGATCGATCGGCAACTTAGCTAATTACTTATCATTGTGTGAATTGTATTGATGCACATATTAAAGGGAAACAAAGAAAAAAGAAAACAGCAGCTTGAACTGCTGCTTTAAGGACCATGAAACTCAATAACCACTCTTTCCCCAAACATATCTCTGTATGTGCCTAATATGCTGGGTCTCTGGAAAGCGCCCAGCAGAATAATTACATTGTACAATATTTGGGGCAGTGATTTTCAACTCACCAATGTACATTTCTATTGAATTCCCTCACTGCTACATTATATCCCATTGCTGCTGCCCGAGTTTCATTTTCAGCACTATTATTTCTGTATGTGAGAAACTGTTCAACATATTTGTAAATTATAATTAAAATTTAAAAAAAAAAACAATATTAGCTTTAAAAACAAACTACAATAGACAAAAACAAAATGTATTGTATTGTATTTCCCACATGCTGTATGCCCCTGCGTTATATACTACCCTGGAAAATAGAAAGTGCTGCAATTCAACGAATGATTTGGCAGCTCAGCCAGCTGAGAAGAAAAGACGCTAAACATGACAATGGCATTTACTTTGTCCCAGCATGGGACACACAAAACATTACACCCAAAGGATTACGGATGTACAACCCTGAGCCAACCGTAACTCTACATATGCTGAGCATCTGTGTTACCAAATAGCAGAAGGAAATCAACTTGTAAGGCTCTAAAAAAAACAAAACAGAATTAATAAGTACTTCAGAAGGCCCTGCCAAACCCATTGGCAGCAAAAGGGTTAAAGTAAAACTCCTGCTAATCTTTTTCTTATTTATACTTTTTATTTTCTTACTGCTAACAGGCCTCCCTGCCTCGCAACTTTCTCCTTTGAAATCTATCCACATTTCTTCAGCCAGAATTATTTCACTTTCTCCCAGAACAGTCCCTGCTCATCCCCTCCTTAAATCCTTCCTTCTCCTGGCTTCCCGTCAAGTTTCGGATCAACCTAAAAAGTTCTCCTCCTTACCTTCGAGGCTCTCTATTCGTCTGCTCCTCCCTACATATCAACTTTGATCTCGCGTTGTGCCCCTGCTCGTCTCCTGCGCTCTACCCAGAACTGCCTCCTTTCCTTCCCTTTCACCTCTACTGCTCTGTCTTGACACTGCAGCTTACCTGTGAAACTCCCTCATACCTTTAGGTCAAACCTAAAAACAATACACACACAATCCCTGCAAGCTCTGAACCCAACACATCATATTCCCTTTGCACCCTGTACTTCATGATTTTTTATTCATTATTTAGAGTGCTGTCTATAATTGTTTATATATCATATATAATTGTGTCAAAAAGAGTGCTCTTGGGTGTGAACAAATGTATTGTATATGTAACAGGTCCCCCCCCCCCCAATCTCAAATTGGCCCGGGTACTCTAATAACCAACCCCCATTACGTGTTAGTGTTTGGTGGTGCACCTGTAGGCAACAGGACTCCTGAGTCTCCCGCTTGATGGTATTAGGGGATGTCATCAGGACAGGTAGCTGAGGTAGTGGGTGCGAGTTCAACTTACATCATGTGCAGCGCCTCCACCTCATCAGGATCTGTGCTTCCGCAGGGAGATGGTCCTGGTGAGGAACTCCTTCTTGGTGGTGCCATCCACTGCTGAGTAATCTCACACTCACACAGTGGGGGTATCGTTAACAAGGTCATCTTTATTGTAGACGGTGATGTAGCAGACAGCCCCATGCAGCTGCCGGCTCTAGCCGCACATCTCTCTGTGCTGTCCCTTTGCCAGGTACGCCCTCCCGAATTGAAGTGGGATTCCCTCTTCTCCTAGGGAGATCCTCTCTGCGCCAGGTCCCTGGACACAAAGTGGCTTAGACAGGCTGATTGGTCAACCTGGACCGCTAGTTACGTCACTAGGGTCACAAAGTGTTCCTACAATCCCTTATGCAGGAAACTACAACTTCCCAACAACTTCCCACAGCTGCTAGAACACACTGCAACTAACTGTGTTGTGCCTTATATACTTCAGGAGGCAGGCGCATCCCTGATGTCACTATCCAGGGACTCAGAGCATAAAGCCACTCCCCTCCATACATAGGGCACCTCACCATGGGGTGAGGGAAAACCTCCATAACTACTGCTGGCATACCCGTACTTATCAGGACTTACTGCCAACAGAGAGGAAAGTAATATACCATTATTATGCATTGTTATATATACAAGTTTAAAAAAGCCCCAATGCTACATCCAAATAACAAAGTAATACAGGTATATACAGTAGTTAAATACTTATCTGTTTGTCTTCTCATAAGTATGGGTCATTTAGTTAAACTCTTTGGCAAAAGCGTTAGAGGCCTCTACCCACATCACGACATGGCCCCTTTGCAGGTCCTTACACTACCTGCGAAAAGTCTCATTTACCCCTGTAATGGAGGGAGACATGACTTAGTAGACCTGTCCTGCACAGGAACATGGAAAAACCTGCTACTTAAAAAGTGGGAAGAGCGAGCTTCAAAGCAGGGAGGAGGGTCACTGACCTCCAGACAACTGTTACCAGTTGACCATTAACAAATACGCAATCCCAGCAAGCTCTGAACCCAACACATCATATATGTTGGTGTCAAACCTACAAACAGCCTGGACTCGCCGCTACTCTCCCACAGCCATAGCTGCACCCAGTGCCACCGCACAGAGCCCTGCGTTTACTGAGGCCCCGCAACCTTTAAACTGATTGCCTGGGAGAGCGTGGGGCCTCTCAAAGTGCTGCTTACTTCTCTCTGGAGGCCGGTATCTCCTCCTGCAACTATGTGACGATGTCGACATGACATTGTGATGTCACATGACGCTGTGTTGTCATGATAACGTGACGTAGCAGGAGGAGATGCCGCTCTGGAGAATGGTAAGAGGCCCTGCCGAAACCCCTCTGCACCGAGCCCAGCGCATCTCCCAGCTGGCACTGGCTGCACTTACCAAGCATCCTAGTTAAGTACTGCCATCTTCTGCACTTACTCCCTCATCTGCTATCTCTGCAAGTCTCCTAACATACCACTTAGATTGCAAGCTCTACGGAGCAGGGATTTTCTTTCCTACTGCCTGATTTTATGTTTGTTGCACTTATTGCAATATAATTCCCCCTATTGCATTGTCATTTTTGTAAAGTGCTGCATACATTGTTGGCGCTATATAAATACAAATATATATCCATAAATACTCCCAGTTTGGAAAATATTTACTAATTTCCAGTACTTAAAATAGCCACAGGTAACGTTGCTTCCAGAGGGCCAAATAATGAGTAACTTGGGTCTGATGCAGCTTTTGGTTATTGATGTTGCTGGTAGCCATTTTCATTTCCCGCAAATGTCAGAATCAGAAAATCCCAAACATTTAGAGAGACAAATTGCCTTGGCTGGCACAACAGAGCATGAGAGATGTGACAGGAACTGTGTGGGCACTGTAACAGGGACATATCCTGGTTTAAATAAAGCAGCCTCAGAGCTCTGAGAATCCAGCAGGGAGATAGTTCATTGCAGCCCCTCAATTAACTAGTCTCGACCTGGACGAATGAGAGCTCTGTAAAAAAAAAGCCTCATGTGAGACACAGGAGAGATTCCTTAGCTCACATTTGGGCTGACAAAAGGAGAGCAGAGAAGCCTGCACACAGACACTGTCTTGAGCACAAAGGCTGTGCTGAGATCAAGACACCCAGACACCTATATTTCCTGGACACATAGGAACCTGCCAGAGACTGACATGGAGGGCCACCTGCTTAAGTTACTTCCTGAGACTTTGGGGTGATAGGGTCTGGGGAAGTAAGTTAGCCCTACAAAAGGGATATGGGTTTGTTATTTTTGTACGTTTTGCCTGGATAAAGGAAAATGCTCAATAAAGCCAAGATATAATTTCACCCAAATCGGTCTGCATTATATGTACCTCTGCACACATCTCTTACAGGCACAAACACACAGGAACCTGGGAGGACATTTTATGTAGGATTTGGGTGTCTCTACAGGGAGGTGAGAACACAAAACTGAAGCTCTCGGGTAAAAAAAATTGTGGCTGTGGAATAGTGGAAAACATGTACAGTGACATCCAGATGTATTTTGTTTGACTGGTTAAATAAAAAGTAACAACTTGCAAATAATGAATGTAGGTAGGGTTGCCAGGTGGCTTCTCCAAAAATACTGGACACAATAACACACACAAACACTTCCCTCTGCTCCATGCTGTTTCCTCCTCTCTTTGGAACCACCACCAGGCTTCTGACACCTCATCTTGATTGGCTGCATTACCCAGCAGCAGCCAATCAAGATGGAGGAAGCTGGCCAGCCCCCCTAGCAGAAGCCCTGCTCTCTCCCTGCTAAGGGAAATCCTGTGTTTCCCCCCCAAGCCGGTCAAGTCACTATTGTACAGAAAGGTAACACCGGACACATGCATGTCCAGTATCACATCAAATTTTTTACTGGATAGTGCGTCCACATACAGGACAGTCCGGTTCAATACTGGACACCTGACAACCCTAAATGTAGGCAACCGAACACACAATTGAGAAGTAACTGTGCTAATATTACAGCTTTGACGACAAATTCATAAAATGCAGATTGTTTAAAGCTGTTTGCTCTGAAAGCATGAAGACTATCATTTACTAAAACGGCAGCGTTCAGAGGGAGAATAGCACACATTTATCAGGTAATGGATGGCCCCAGAGTGAATAGGGGCTTGTAATTCACTTGAGGGACTCTGGTGTATAAAAGCTTGAACAGCTTATGAATGGCAGGCAACTAGAAGAGTGAATTTTGCAATATATCACAGGCTGTTTGTGTTTGTAAAAGGCATGCTTGTCGTATATTTCATGCTAAGGAGCTTGTCGTAGAGTAAAGGAGAGAAATAAACCTTCCACTCAAAAGGGACACCGCTGAACTTGTAACGCACATATTGGGTTTAAACAGTTTTATTTAGCAGGTCAGCGTATCCTCCTCAAACATCACAGAACTGACCTCATATAACCCGCGTGCCCCTCAGCATGTTACATGAACTCCTCTGCAGAGCATTGTGTTGCTGGCAGCTCTGGCAATAAGGGGTTAAACTGATTGAGTTCTCCACAGAAGTGAGGAATTATACAATGGTAAAGAGGCTTGTATTTATATATCTTTAGAGAGACAGGTATTACAGTCCTGGCTATATTTCAGGACTTTGTTCCATTGGGGATTGAATAAGCCACTGAGTATGAGGTATGAGATGTATGTTTATTTGATGCTACTGGACATGGCTTTTGACTCTTCATATGAAAACCAACACACACGATTTCTCCAACAGCTGAACACCATTGTAGTATTTTTGGAGGATTTAGCAGCACGAGATGTTTATCTGTATGTTTAATTGTTTCGAATACTACTCTTGCAATACTACAAAGCAATATGCTAGTCCCTGGTAGCAGAATTGTGGTTAATATTGGCTTGTGCTGCTACATGTACATGTATGTCAAGTTGTATTTGGGCATTAAATAGAAATAGATTTCATTTGAACCCCTCTGCTGCATCACAAAGCCAACCAGCAGAGAGAGGGTTAGCCGAACAGATCCTACAATAATCCCAATCAAAGCTGCCGATAAACATACACAATTCTGTGATTTACATACTAAAAAACCAACAAGCACAAAATGCCCCAGCGCACAGCACAGAAAGGTTTGTTAAAAGGCTGCATGAGCAAAAATGTGTTTAACAAACATGTGTATTTTAAAATTGCGTAGAGGGACCTGTATCTTTACCAAGCCACAGCACACACTACATCACTGATCAAACATTTTACCATCAATATGCCTCAAATTATAAATAGAAAGGCAGATTTTCTGTTATGATGTATTTCCCAAATGTATCATAAATCTTCTTAATTTGCAAAACATACACATCAATTCACATCTCCTGTAGCCGGTAGGAGCTGGGTACCCTGGAGACCGTTCTCATTATATACTAGCTGCAGTAACATTGTTTCCAAAAGTGCAAGAACTAAAGCGTACCACTTATTATCTAAACTTCTCCATAGATAATGAACAGTTGGCCTCTAAAGCGCAGCAGCAGCAGCAACCCATTGTAAACAATTACATTGATTAACATATTAGAATGTAATGGCGTTATTGTTCGGTGTCCCCTGTAATATAGGGGACTGCGAGTGTCCTCAGCCATGGACATCCTTGCACATACACCAATGTTCACACGATGAGGATGCACACAAAGCTTCTAAACAAGCAAACGATACAAATGAATGTGTAAGCTCCTAGATCTGCCACTAAAAGCATCCAGGAAAGGTACGTTATTATCCACCCCGCTGCGACACTGGCCATTAACACAAGGGATGTTTGTGTTTTCCCTTGTACAGCCAATAAAAACACTATTTGTGGGTACATCCATGTCTCAGACAGGTCTACAACGCTGTCTTCCCCATTATCTCTTAGCCCAGCGGTGCTTAACTCCAGTCCTCAAGAACCCCCAACAGGTCAGGTTTTAAGGATATCCCTGCTTCAGCACCGGTGACTCAGTCAGTGGCTCAGTCTTTGACTGCGTCACCTGCGCTGAAGCAGGGATATCCTGAAAATATGACATGTTGGGGGAGTCTTGAGGACTGGGGTTGAGCACCCACTGTCTTAGCATGCAATGCTTCCACTGCAGCCAGGGGTTATGGGTAATGACATGCAAATAAGCACTCACAGTGTCACTCTTTACTTCATGCCCACTCTAACATGGATTCCTGTAAGTTGATGTGGCAGCAATACCCTCCAGAAGCCTATATGAGTTTATTGTTACTATATTGCACCCTAAACACGATTATGTTACGGTCGAGGTTCTGAGGTCACTACAGTAACCTTTACCCGCACTGGCACCTTTGGGGTGGTGCTCCATTTTAACCCCTCGCTTATATCTCCTGAAGGAAGCAGCAGATTTTAGAAAAATAAAAAAACAGCATTGGAAAGAGCAAGAAGAGACCAGAGATAAGATAATAAAAAGATCAAATGCACAGAAAAAAGACACAAGAATGCCGCTCAGCAGGACTGCTGCTTTACGGGGGCGATAGCTGGATTATAACCGAATATCTTGCATCCAGCACGTACTGGAATGTGATTGGTAACCCTCACAATGCATTTTTTACCTGGTAAAATAGCTCATAAATAAATAAAATGAGCATTCTTTCCTCATCTAGCACAACCAAGGCTCTCATCCCATTTGGGAATGCTTGTATCTTGTTATGTATTGTGCTATTCTGCATGTTTCCTCCTTCATAAAAAGAAAATGGATGTCAAAGATTGCTTTGCCCTGGAATAAACTGTGGAGCAGTAATTTAGCAGTTTGTTCTATTTGTGTTGAATTATGATATGCTTACCCTGCAGAGTAGGTTCCTATGAAGACAAATCTCTGTTATGACATTTACCAAAGTGTATACAACTTCTCACACTGGGACTGTCTCCAGAAAGGTCCCTGTAATGAAGAGGTTACAAATCTCTGGCACGTGACATGACCAAACCAGGGGTAGCCAACTCCAGTCCTCAAGGGCCATCAACAGGCCAGGTTTTCAGGATATCCCTGCTTCAGCACAGGTGGCCCAGTCAAAGATTGACCTAAAATGTGCTGAAGCAGGGATATCCTGAAAACCTGACCTGTTGCTGGCCCTTGAGGACTGGCGTTGACCACCCCCTGCTCTAAACCTTGCTCTCCAGACACAAGCCTCTTCCAGGCAGCTATGCTAAGGAACGTCAATGTTCGGAGAGGTCCCCAGTGACTACTGGGAAACTGACGGCCTCTAAATTACCGCCCGAGAAACAGATCACATGCTACCTGACAAAAGAATGGGAATAATAAAAAAAAAAAGCCACAGATTGTGTAACATCATCATTCCTCCAAGGAGACGCAATGTTTCAGTCTTTCAAGTGAAACCAAATGAAAAATATATGACTACAAACAGCCTGGAAACAGATTCACATTTGTTATCCCGCTCTGGTTGAATCATGAGAAATCAGCTCTTGGAAATAACAAATGAACTTGCAATTGCTTTGCTCCCGAGAACTCCCACGCGTTTTGGAGATACGTTTTGGAAGACGACTGTTGCAGATTAATACACAGTGCGAGGGCACACCTCATACCTCCTCCTAGACCTGGGTCCAGCCGCAACTGTAAGCGTTCGCGGTTTGGAATATGAATGGAGAATATCATAACCGAAAGAGGGTGAAACAAGGTGTGTGGGTTGAAATATTCTGCTTAGAAATATTGCTGTGCTCAGGTTTCCCTCCCCCTTCCAAAAGTTATGGGGGTATTCCTACTTGGGAGCAAGGGAACGGATGGCTGTGATAGCCTTACCCTGAGCATCAGTCTGCAAAATATCTTCAGCTCAAGTGGATTCAGGATTGAGCTGTGCTTGTGAACACCTACGTACAGAGAAACAGACACGGCAGTGCTACATTAAAATATATATTATTATTATATAATATCAATTATTTCTATTAAATTATGAAAGAAATATATTATTAATATAATATAGCAGAGAACGTGTTGCACGAGCTAACTTAGTGTGTGTATGTATGTATGTACATACAGCTCAACCTCGTTATAACGCGATCTGTTACAACGTGAATCCGCTTATAACGCGATGCAAGCGTGGCTCCCCAATTTTCATATTTATGAATACTTTACAACACGATTATCGGTATCTAAATACTTTATTGTACAATGCATACAATGATTATATATATATATATATATATATATATATATATATATATATATATATAAAGTCTGTAAGGATCTCTAGAGATCCAATATACGGGCACAGCACAAGAGAATCACATAAAAGTGGTTTATTGGGTCCATATTGCAAACATATGCCCGACGTTTTGGTCCCCATTCATTCTCTCTCTATTGCTAAGTGGGACTGGGGACTTCCGATATCATAGTCGTTTATAATTCCAGTCTGTAGCAGGTGCTTGTCATAGGGTTATATTTAGGATGCTTTATAGATAACACTTCTCAGCTGACATCCATTAAATATCAAATCCCTCGTTATGGGGTCATTTGAGTCCTAATTGGTGTAAGACTGTAAGGATATTACATTCTAAAAACAAGAGGTGTTTGAATTCCATGAGCTAAAATAACTCAGTGAACAGAGCGGCAGACGTGACACATTGTATTTATACATATCAATGTTCAACACCATTTACTGGGTACAGCCCTAAGAAGGAGATCAAATTATTTACGATCAAATCTCTCACAAATACAAAGCACGGAGTGATAACCACAAAAACTGGACAACCAACTTCGGTATTACAAATGTACATCCTTCTGAAGACAAAAACAATACGTTTCTGAACATGGAGTAGAAGAACCTCATTCCATTCCAGACATGATAAATCTTAGAATTTATTCAATTGTCATGTACTTTGAAGGCACCTATTAAAACAGATACTATGATTTCAAAGGATTAATCCAAGTGTATTTTTTTTCTTTCATTTTTTTAATAAGATTGAAGCAGGTGGTCTCCAGAGCTGAATCCCATTCATTTCGGCTCTGGGGATCCCCTGCTTTCAGAGATATTTACCTCCGAAGGGGGTGCCGGTATCTCCTGCAGTTTAAAGACCCCGGTCCCATGGGCCAATAGGAAGCCACATCGGGTGACATCACGGTATCCTATTGGCCCGCAAGCTATAATGTGAATTCTGGAGTGGATACCGGCACCCAATACAGAGGTTAGTATCTCCGGAAGCAGGGGGTCCCCGGAGCTGAAATTAACGGGGTTCAGCTTCGGAGACCCCCTGCTTCAATCCTGAATTTAAAAAATGAAACAAAAACAAAAATAATCCAATCCGTTGCCTCTTTAAAGGATTACCTTACTGCCTATTCATCCTTATAACCACTGTAGCAGAACTAAAAAGGCAACAGACTGACATATGATACTGTATCTACCATTCATTAGGAATCGGAGGCAACACTTTATAAATAGCCTATTGTATCAAATATCATGTTTTTCAATGCAAAATATTCCGACTGAGAATATGAATGGGATATTGGCATTTTCAGACTATGATAAAGTCACGAGAGAACTGACACAATCCACACACTGAAAAGTGTGCTTAGTAAACTTTACTGGTTTACCAATCCACCTTTATCAGTGTTACAATGCAGCATTTTGCAATCATGGGTATTTTGGTCAAATGAACGATACAAACACCAGACTCACTTGCAGGTAATTGTATGCATTTAATTATAGCAAATGAAAACACCACTTGTGAGCACCTTCACATGTCTCTGACTGGTCTGCAGCACTGCTGTCCCCCGTTATCACTTAGCATACAGTGCTTCCACTGCAGCAAGGGATTCTGGGCAATGACCTGCAAATGAGCACTCAGAGTGTGCAATCCTATTTAAAAACAAAGTAAAATAACGCCAGTGAAATTAATAATAAGTTATAATTAGGTGGTTGAGACATTTAGGAGAGAAAAAAAATATAACAGACAAGTACAAGGTAATGTTAAATTAGTTTTTGAAATACAACTGGAATGAAAAGTGGAGATAATAGTAGATGTTGCTCCAATCCAATGATAAGATAATCAGATTTATGAACACTTCCTCCTGAGCATTAGCTAGGAAAGAGCAATAGCAGAAGGCACAGAGAATACCAATGTCAGCTTAAAGTTAAGGCCGCAGCTCACAAACATCGCCAGGGAAAAATAGTTTCAGCCTATTAAGCAGATCACTGCTCAGTGAACACCCACCATGTATCAAATCATTATTAGGCTGTGTATATTGCCGACAGTGTACGCAGTGCTGTACATAGAATGTTGCAGGCACAATGAGCTCCTACCCTGTAGAGCTTACAATCTAATTTTGGTGCCTGAGACCTAGATAAAGTGACTTGCCCAATGTCACAAGGCGGTGACAAAGCCTGTGTCATTGTTTTCAGAGTCCGTGGCTTTTCTCACTGAGACGCTTGTTCAGTATAAATCCCTCAGTATGGGGTCATTTAAATATATGAGAACACTAGTTCTGTTTGGTCCTCTGGGACTGTGTCATGTAACCACCACTCCAAGCAGCTTTTAAACATTTACAGAGAGCCCAAGAATAGACCTGTGTTATTTTCTAGGACTCCTCTTTAGCATCAAACATGTTTTACGGAGGACAAAAATAGACCGTAATTTATTCGAACCATCCTTTCTGTAAAGATTATTCATGTTCAGATAATCACTTGTAACATGTGGCAAGTGACACTGAACATTGCCTGTGTTCAGATAGGTACAGTAGTGTACAGTCAATCTGGTCACAGTTGAATGTCACAAAGTGATGAGTCTGTGTACATGGCAAAAGGTCATTAACATCAGGCTAAAGCTGAAACCCATCACTCCTGAGACTAGAGGTAATTCTGGAGTTTCTATCGGTTATCAGCTTGTACGTCCTAATTCACACACTAAATTGAGTGTCAGGAGGTTGGTCTTAATGAGTCCTACTATTAATAGTGTCATAGAATGTGATATACTTTGATACAGGAGCTACGACGCTTAAAGAATTTAGCAGTGCTGAAGCTGGGATATCCTGAAAACCTGACCTGTTGGTGGCCCTTGAGGACTGGAGTTTCCCATCCCTGATCTAAACTATTGCTCATAAAAATAGAAAAGCCAATCGATCAACTCTCAGTCCTAACATTTGACAGGCCGTTGACACTGTGATTACAATACTGGCATTCGCTGTGGCTTAACTTAGATACAGCTAAGTAACAGATATCTTAAACCTTTAGCATACTATCTGGAACAAGTAAGAGAAGTAGCACCATGGCATGCTGGGCCCTTGAGTGTTAACCCTCTAGGACTCAGCTGCAGGAGTTAGGCTCCAATCAAACATTCCTTATATACCGTTGAGACCAGCGATAAAGATTTATATTACAATATGGAGGGCAGTTAATTGTTAAATAAACTGAATAGCCCACAACAGTATGTGTGTACCTAAAGGTGGTGAGAGCTCTATACTTTCAGTTCACTGGCACGTTCAGACATTCATAAAGAAGAGCGGAATTCACATCCGTATATTTCTGATATATCACAATCCCCACACTGATGTACCCCAACTTACCTCACTTTTAAGGTATTTGTATGGGTGATCCATATTTGTGTAGGATGTAAATAAATGTTACGTTTTATTATTCAAGTGGTGCGCTTCCAAGTGAACTTCTTGCTGGAGCATACGTATCGCTTTTGTACCCGTTATTCTTCACAATCTAAACTAGAACGCCTGTTTATAGCAGTGAAGGAAGTGCATTTCCGATGACATCATACTGACATCATTTATAACGTGTGCATGCTAGTAAGCTATTTAGTGTGTCTGGGATTACTGTGTGGTAATGTTATATAACCCATACCAATTAATGTTCCCATGTAACAATGTGCTGTGATTTATTGTGATGTATTGTTCAAGCTTTACCATTTCCAGGGTTATCATGGGAAGCAGATTCTATAGGGGGAGTGGGATGTACTGTGGTAAACCGTATCCAAATCCCAGAGTCTGCTCCTTGGGGCCTTCGCCAGCTGATTTACTAAGCAATTTAGGCCATAAGGCACCATACGGCCCATTTACTTGATTGGGCGCTGAGGTGCCTTGCAGCCCTGCTTAGTAAATACGTCCCTTTCTATCCCAGACAGTTCTATGGAGCAGATACTTGTGCCTGAAAAAAAAAAATGTCATCGTGTGACATAACCCCTTATTCTGCATCAAAAAGCTTTGGATATTCAGTGCTACATGTCCTCTTAGGCTAAGGCCCCGCTCCCTCAGTCAGCGCGCCCGCACTGCAGACAGGCGGGGCGCTGACAGACACAGACCGCGATATGCGGTCTGTAGGGAGCGGGAGCCGGGGCTGGAGTGGGACGGAGGGGCGTGGTTTAAGCGGAGGGGCGTGGTTTAAGCGGAGGGACCCGCTACCCCCCCCTCCACGGGCTCGGGCTCCCGGGCTGCAGGAAGGAGCTGCTGCGGGCTGCCCTACTCACACGCTTACACTCAGGCACACACACACACACTCAGGCACACACAGACAGGCACTCATGCACACACACACACACACACAGGCAGGCACTCACGCACTCAGGCACACACATACACACAAACAGGCACTCAGACACACACACAGACAGGCACTCACGCTGCTTTCCCTCCACACTCTCCTCCCCTCCTCCCGAAGCCTCCCCTCCTCATTGGCTCACAGCCACACCACGTGACGCGTCAACGCTTGGGGTTACAATTCTCTTGAATCCCCTAGCGGCTGACGCGTCACAGCGTGTAGTGAGCTGTGCCGTGAGGGGGGACTGGGACCGGCTCGGGAGGATTCCCCTGCTGGTGGGGAACGCTTATGCGGCCGCCCACGCCGCCGGGCGCAGCGGGTCCCAGCCCTTACTCTAGGGCCAACCACTGACATCCCCAAAGTCTCTAACAGCAGCTCAGATGATCTCTGCTGTTGCTTGAGTTTAGCTAATCCTGTTTCCAGCAGTCTCTTGCACAAAGCATGCTATTAATTTAAGCAAGCACGGTATCAGTTTAGATAGATCGGTCCTTCTGGTCTCTCATGACATCCCTGTGGTTTATTACATAGGCAGTTTGCTGCAGTGGAGTCATTATGTTGAGTACAACTAGATGGCTTTTTCTATTCAACGCTTTTAAACAGCCATGTACCAAAGCAAGTGCTCTCCAAAAATTAGATTTGCCAGCTTTACACCATGCATTTGCTCGTGTTTCATGCAATAATAAAAGAGACTCAAGTCGTTGTAATCTATTTATGTGAAGAGGGGAGAAGAAGAGTTTTAGATTTGATGCAAACAACATAGGAATAGGAAATGGCTGACAGGCCGCGCAGGGTCAATGCTGTCAGCTTCCTACACAGACTCCAAACCCCACTAACACATTCAACTCCTCTATGCTTCAGCAACACAGCCAAGGTGGTTAGACATGTACTAACTCAGATGTTGCATCAGCCTTTGTACAGTATGTTTGATTTGATAATATGGTTTTATATAGAATTGAATGATAAGATGCACTAGGCATGCAGTAGTATACTTTATAGTCACACTGATTTCCACAGAGCTTACACTTTGATGTTGAAGCTGGCAGTGGGACTACCCCCTCCAGCACTGTGCCCGTACCCCTAGATTGTTCATGCCTACCCTATTCCACCCCCATAGACTATGATAGTGCAGAGGGGTCCTGTAACACAGGGTGCGCAAACTTCCTGGGCTCCGCCCCCCCCTGCCTTCTCTCCTCCTCGGTCACGCCTCCCCCCCCGTACCTCCAATGAAGCGTCAAATGACGCTGCGGGATCATGTGACGTCGCGTCTCCATGGTAATGGGTGTCATTTGACGCTGCGTTGATAAGAAGATGCGTGGGCTGAAGCCGGCAAGTACATTTACACAGGCCCCGTGCTCTCAGAGCGGGGCCTCTGTAACCGCCGTGCCCCCCCAATAAAGTCTCGCGCCCCCCCTGAGGGGCGAGCCCCCCAGTTTGCACACCACTGCTGTAACATATTGCAGGACAATTAAATGCACAACCATGCTGCTAATGAATTTCAGAGGTTGCTTTAATATTCTGAAGGTATATACAAATGTGCCTGTAATGTAATGCACCAACACACTGTATACACTGGATCAATACTTTGAGAAATGCTACATATTATTTTGTAAAGAGTACAACATACACAGTGCAGGTACCAGAAGAGACGCAGTGAGCTAAAAGGACTGAATAGAGACACAAGATGTTCTTAAAGCAGTCACATGGAAGTACGCCAATGTTATATACAGAGCTCAGTGCAAAGAAGCAGCCAAAGGCGTTCTGTAGCGAGTCAGTAACCCAGGTGCTGCAGAAATATGGTAGGAAATGTTGCTGAATGCCCTAAAAGCCACTGGAAACCCAAGCGATGCACCATTTACAGAACATAGCTTAAATTCGAATAAAGTCGCAATGCTCACTTAAAGCTGCAGTTCAGGCAATATCCTGCATGTGTGTTTTTTTTAATAAATCAGTTCTGTAGTAAGAAAAAATACTTTTAGCATTTTCTGTTTAAAAAACAACAACTTTGAAAGACCAATTTTCTTGTATTCTATTTTAACAAGCATGCTTGTTCCTATAGCAACGATTTACATTCCCCATATTTAAAGATGTCGCCAAACTTTGCCGATCAATAGACGGAGACCGAATTGACCGGCAGCTATGCAGTTCTTTAGGTAATTAGAGATTGCACAACTGAAACTATTGAAGTTAAAAAATAAATTAAAAAAAAAAAAAAGACAACTGCAGCTTTAATACGTATTGGTATCTATGTAACGATGAGAAACTGCAGCAGGGGCATGAAAGGATCAATCCCTAGGACATGCTTTCCTTTGATATATATGGTACAGTTTGTTTACCCAAGATTTGCATCATACAGTCAATGAGAGTTTACATGCGATGGATGGTGTCACGATCGGCACTATCGCAGCTTCATTAATAACCCCCTCAGACCACTATATACGACTGATGTCTGATCTAAATAATGACCTTCCAATCCTATATTTATACATCTTTTCATTCCAAAGCCGGTTACAGGGCACAGCACAGGCATGTATCAAGTCTCAAGGGAAGAATTCTGGCAGCATCCAAACAGGACAAAGTAAAAGATGATATTACCAATACTAAATTAGCAGATTAAAAGATTACAGGACAGCAAGCCTGATAATCTTCTGCAGGGTGTTTGCTCAGTACACAGCAGCCCATACTGAATAATCAGTGATGCTCCATATGATACCTCCCAGCATTGGAAAACGATGCTTGTCCCATGCCCTTAAATGAGCTTTAAACTGCCTTGTGGCAAAACACTGCTTAGTAAAAATGGTCCACATTTCCTAGCCCCATCCTGTTTTTAACACAGCTGGTAAACGGTGCAGTGAATAACAATACTGATTAAAAGACACACAACCATTGTTCCTGCTGCATTTTAATCTCTTTACAGATATATGCTCTTGTTTATTCCATATATCTCTTGTTATTCAGTTGTTTGTAAATGGTCTTGGGAGCATTGCATCTATATTGTGTCAGCATTCATCTGGATTTGTATCCACAATTCACTAAAACTGTTACGATCTTCAAATCTCTAACAGTGTATGGGGCGAGAGGGGGGTGAGGTTTGTGTGCCTCTAAACCCCTTCAGTTCAGAGGATGTGCAAAGTTTAGTAGTTTCCAGATAATGGTCAATACTAACCCAACATTAACTGAACACCCTGTTTCACTGAATGGGTTTATTATTCCTAGTTGAGGCCCATAACACTACTAGTACCAACATCATGGCTGCCGACGGAGGGGGGGCAGCCAGGACTGCTGTCCCAGGCACGGTGGGGTTAGGGGCCCCTGCTGCCTGCACATTAATTCTCTGCAGGGCCCTGAAATGCAGCAGGACTCATAGGGTGGAAATCCCTGCCTATGCAGGTGGGCGGGGGCGGGGCCCTGATGCAGCAGGAAGCATAGAGGGGAAGTTCCTGCCTCTGCAGAGCTTCTGTAGGTGGGCGGGGCCAAGGTTATGGGGCAGGGCCTGGGGCAGGGGGCAGGGCCTCAAGCAGACCAGCATTAGTGGGACAAAAAAGAGAGAAGTGAGGCGGGGGGGGGGGGATAGGGGGAATAAGCGAACCAAGGGGGAAAGATAAAGACATTGTAGGAAAGAAATAGATAAGGGTGAAACGAAAACGAGAAACACTTTAGTGGAAGGAAAGAATAAAAAGGAAAAGAATGAAAGGCATGCTGGGGGGGAGGAGAGAGAAATGCTGGGGGGGAGGAGAGAGAAATGCTGTGAGGGGGGAGAAGGAGAGAGAAATGCTGTGAGGGGGAGAGGAGAGAGAAATGCTGTGTGGGGGGGGGGAGGAGAGAGAAATGCTGGGGGAGAGGAGAGAGAAATGCTGTGGGGGGGGGGGCAGGAGGAGAGGAGAGAGATGCTGGGGGAGAGGAGAGAGATGTTCGGGGGGAGAGGAGAGAGATGCTGTGGGGAGAAGAGAAAAATGCTGGGGGGAGTGATATGCTGGGGGGGGAGGAGAGATTCTGGGGGAAGAGGAGAGATTCTGGGAGAAGAGGAGAGAAATGCTGGGGGGGGGGAAGATGCTGGGAGAAGAGGAGAGATGCTGGGGGAGAAGAGAGATACTGGAGGGAGAGGAGAGAGATGCTGGAGTGGGGAGAGGAGAGAAATTCTGGGGGAGAAGAGATAGATGCTGGGAGGAGAGAGAAATGATGGGGGGAGAGAGATGCTGGGGGGATAGGAGAGAGAAATGCTGGGGGGAGAGATGCTGGGGGAAGAGGAGAGATGCTGGGGGTGGGGAGAAGAGAGAGATGCTGGAGGGAGAGGAGAGAGATGCTGGGGTGGGGAGAGGAGAGAGATGCTGGGGGTGGGGAGAGGAGAGAGATGCTGGAGTGGGGAGAGGAGAGAGATGCTGGGGGGTAGAGGAGAGAGATGCTGGGGGGAGAGGAGGGAGATGCTGGGGGGAGAGGAGGGAGATGCTGGGGGGGAGAGGACAGAGATGCTGGGGGGGGAGAGGAGAGAGATGCTGGGGGGAGGATAGAGATGCTGGGGATGGGGAGAGGATAGAGATGCTGGGGGAGAAGAGATAGATGCTGTGGGGGAGAGGAGAGATGCTGAGGGGGGAGAGGACAGAGAAATGCTGGTAGGAGAGAAAGACATGAGAGTAGGGGAGAGCAGAGACATAGAAGGGGGAAAGATGGAATAACAAAGGGTGTGAGAGAGACACTAGGGGAAAGGAGAGAGAAAGACACGAGAGGGAGGGAGGAACAAAGAGACATAATGGGCAAAAGTAGACCGAATGTGATTTAAGTAATAATCCCCAAACAACAGGGCATTATTGGCCAATAATGCCCTAGCTGGAAGAGTTGAAGTCCCCAGACGAAGCCCCAAGCCAGGGCATTATTGACCAGTAATGCCCTGTTCTGAGGAGATTATTAATATTATAGGCTAAATGTAGGCTTATTTATTTTTACATTTTCATTAAAAAGATACATTTTATAGTCATATTGATTTTTATCAGCATGATTGTCTACATTCTTATGCTTTTACTGCAAGTTTATTAAAGAAAATTGTACATACACACATCCCCCCTCTATATACACACACTCTGCAGCCCCCCTCTATACACACAACCACACTAAGCTACCCCCCTATATACACAAACACACTCAGCAGTTCTCCTCCACCCACAAAACACACACTGCAGCCCCCCCCCCCCTCTGCACCCACAAAACACACAAACCAACCAAATACTCTGCCACCTCTACATCCACAAAACACACACCAGCAGTCTTCTCTCTACACCCACTGCAGCCCCCTGTAAACCAACACACTGCAGACACACACACACCAATAAAATACTCTGCACCCGTCCTTCACCCACAAAACACAAACTGAAGACACACACTGCAGGCCCCCCTCTGCACCCACAAAACACACACCAACAGAAGCACACACCAATAGAACACTCTGCTGACACCCTTTACACCCACAAAACACACAGCAGACACACAAACCTTTCCCCTCACTCTCCTGTGCGGAGCTCTCTGCGGGCAGAGAGGGGGAGGAGTCAGTGCCTGGCTGCAGACAGGGAGGGGGAGGAGTCAGTGCCTGCTGTGGGCAGGGTGGGGGAGGAGTCAGTGCCTTGCTGGTGCCTCCTGTCCAATCACATCCCCTGTCTGAGAGCTGATCTCACTCTTTGAGCATGAGAACTGAAAGCTGATTGGCTGAAAAACTTGGCAGGGTGCCAAAAATTCCGGGCCATTACAGGGTGCCGAAAATTCCGAGCTATTGGAGAATGCCCGGAATTTTAACCAATCAGAGAGCAAGGATTTCAATAATGCCCGGAATTTTACAGCTTTAGCCTATAATATGTCATAACATTTGAAGGGGCCCCATTCTTCAAGTTTGTCCTGGGCCCCAAATATTCTGTTGGCGTCCCTGTCCAACGTTACTTAGCTGTACTGTAACTTTATCTGTGCTGTTTTAATCTCAGGATGCACAGCAGAAAGCAGAGCGTTGATTTGTATGCTCCTTGTGTTCACCTTCGTGAAACCTTTAGTTCATGATTTCTCTAAATAATGAAAGAAAATGTTACCCAGAAGCATTTTCCATGGAGCTTTTTCTGCTTTAACATCCCTTCCCCGAGTTCACAGGGTTCTCGCTAATAAATCAACTCAGCTGCCACAGAAGTCTAAATACAAAATAATGTTGAAATGCTTCTATTTAGGATCACACAATTTCAAAAATATTTTTTTTCCCCTTCTAATTCCTTGAGGCTTACATGCTTCTCTGGTACATTTATACCGATTGCTCTTTCCTCTTCAATTTAAAAGACAGTAAATTGCCAGGTTAATAAACATTCAGCCGTGATTTATTGAAGACTACAATGTCATTCTTCCTGTTCACACCTATGTAGACCTCCAAAACCCGCTGGAGGGTGGAAGGTGTAATCTTGCATTCTCCATAAAACTTCCCATTACTGCCTAGAGAGGCCAGCGCCTCGCTTCCCTTGTTCTGCAAGATGTTGGGTTAAAGGTCTACACTGTGATAGTCAATTTTAATAAACACATTTTGTGTTGACTTCCCGTTGCAGTGCAAATTGCTGCCCGCCGATGGAGAAGCGTAGGTTTAGGTCTGAATCTGAAGCTTTTTCATGGCAGTTTGTCTTGCCACTTAAGCTTTACGGTCACCTGTTTGCACACCTCTTTTTTTGTTGCCTACTGTAGTGCCGACGAGTATTCTAAAACAAATCTGGGGCAATCACCAACCTGACCCAGGTACATGCTGGGTACATGCTGCAACATTTCAGTGACATTTCTGCAGACAGACTAATGGCCCATCGGATTAACAGTGGGGGTCCCTGGCAGTCCCATTCAAACCCCTGCTGTGTTAATCTGATGGGCCATTAGTCTCTGCAGAAATGTCACTGAAATGTTGCAGCATGTACCCAGCATGTACCCAGCATGTACCTGGGTCTTGTTGGTGATTGCCCCAGATTTTCCAAGGCAAGTTTAAGGCAAGTTTTAGAATACTCTTCGGCACACCTGTATGTTCATTCTTCATGTTCTTGCGATGCTGAAGCACAAAATACACATGGACTTTTATAGTATTGAGTTTTAGGCTGCTACAAAAAAAAAAAACATAGGTATATTTAGATAGGACTATCTGGGTATAGTAGCACTGTGCATTTAACCCATTCATTCCAAAAGGAGACTTGCAACACATTGCAGAACAACATTACTGAAGATCTTTAAAGACAAGAAGCTTATAGGGGTTCATGTTAAAATGGATTTGAAGCAAAAGGTGATTTTGCAGGTCATTTCCCAGAATCCTTAGCTGCAGTGGAAGCATTGTATGTTAGGAGATAATGGGGAAAAGCAGGGTTGCAGTCCTGTTTGAGACGTGAACATGCTCACAAGTGCTATTTTTATTTGCTAAAGACAAGAAGAAACATTGTATTTCTCTCGTGCTGTGTTCTTCTATAATACGTCCTCTTCCCCAGGTAACAAAGTCACAAAGTAAAGTGAACTGAGCTGCGGAGAGCTGTTTCTAAAGGTCATCTGCTCTATATCCCAGAGGTCGTCGTACACCAGAGAGAATCAACAAACCTCCCTGACCTACAATCACGTACCATAAAGACAAGTACGCACCCAGTTTGTCCTTCCAGTGACCAGAAGGGAGTATTTCTACCTGCCTATTTCCCCATGCAATACAATAATAGCTTCACATCTCTTAAAAAGAACGTTTGTGCAACAGCAAATGGTGCAGAACGCGTCAAATCCAGTGGTCCGTCGCACCACCTCTGCTAGGAAGAAAGTCCTTCCTTTCCATTCATTTCCCTGCCATTAACTGCGATGAAATGAGTTTTCCCCCCTCTTTTGATGCCAGCTCTCCCCCCCCTTCCCCTCCTTGCTGCCTATAGCCGTGTGACCTGATTGCACTTATGCACCGATTATTTCATAAAGACGTCCTTTCACGCAGCACTGCGAGTTCATGCCTGCAAGGTTATCTGTTCAGGGAGCGACGCCTCATTCCTCATATTCATTTGTGAAATCTGATCCCAGGGATAAGAACGACCATTCGCATTTCTCAGATACTGTACATGGGTTTCTGCTACAATCATTTATTGAGTTATTGTCTGTGAAGCACAAATATTGCATTAGGTACATCATATATAATATATATATATGCAAACAAGAGTAATTATATTTGTTGCAACGAAGCAAGGAATAACATTTGTGGTATTATATAGTTGTGCTGACATGTATGTCTTGTGTGTATATTCATTTATCAAATACAGTCAAATAATTCAAGATTGATCTGACTCGGGTACAAAGTAGCAGTAGTTAGGGGTGATGTATCAAGACAAAAGGGGTGCAATTTGGGGGCCAAACAAACTGCACCAGATGTTTCAAAGGAAATAATGGCATTGATTTGAGTGGGATATTTTCCGTTTGAAACATACAGTATAGATATGCTGCCCCAGAATGGAACCATGTTTGCCCTGATGCATAAACCCCTTAGAGAGTCTGTGATTGTGTAGGAAGGAAACATGGCAGACCCTGTGGTGCAAATGTTGCTCATCACCTGTCAGTTTGTATGCATCAGTATCTTTCTCCGCTCCCGTTTTAGTTCTTGGCCAACTGGCACTTCTTGGTAGCACAGACTCACCGGCTGTGTCAGATACACCTGAAACAGGCATTTAACTTGGCTGAACGTTATACTACCTTTTGTGCAAAGGACACCGGTTTTCTATCACAGCATACTCGCTAGAACCTTGTATGGCAGCAGGTCCCTTTACTCTGCTAATCAGCCAGCAACATCCATCCATGCTCTGCCCAAATCTGCATCCCAAATCAACCAGCAGCCAACCCTTTCGTAAGGGTTGTGTGTAACCTGGCACTCATTATACTGACCACCAGTATAGCAGTAGTCCTGTGAGCCACTGCCATTAATCAGGTGTCATCGAGCTTCATGTTAACTTGTATCAACTGCCGCTTTTCCCTGCTACTGCTCTTCTTCAGGATCCCCTGTAATCCAGTAGTTAGATGCATTGTTTGAACTTTACTGTTTGATCAATTTCTTTTTTTTTCAAGTGAAGTGAAGCCTTTTTCTTTTAGTGAAACCCTGTTCTGAGACTCATTATCAGCGCACTGTCTGACCATGGACACACCCCTTTATCTTCTTGTACATCTGGCAAAATAAAGCCACTGTAAGCGGTTGAGGGCAGGCATTCATTATAAATGCATTGCTCTAGTACTGTACATACACTACAAGGTTTGGCATTATATCAATGTGTTTTTTTACTTTGCCAGACAATAAATAGTTTGGATATTTGAATTGTCAGCAGTGCCGATAAATGCAAAATAAACCATAAGCTAAAACCATATCGGCAGCAGTAATAACTGGCTTTTTGCTGCTGCAATAATTTTGTGATATTTCCATGATAGTTTTTTATGTGGATGTATGTAAATGAGAAATTACTTATTCACATACAACATAACACATTTTTGGGTGGTTGTGTATCACCTACCCCAGACAGGCGTTAGGCAGAACTTGCCCATGTATAATATGGGCACTACATACATAGGCAAGATAAGGTTAGCCAACCTAGAATAGAGTATAAAAATACCCAATATTAACATCATGAAACATATTATACTAACCCCGTAGTAGCCCGAATGGGAAGCTAGTCATGGTCACCATGCTTGGTGTGTTTTATTTTTAGGGTGTTTATGTTGTATGTTAACCCTTTGGTACAGTACCCATAGGCATTCCTTTGCAATGGCAAACAAATACATAAAAGCCGCTCTCCTCCCTTTACAGAGTATGCAGCTAGGACAAGAAATTGCATTACACTTATGGAAAACAAATACACCCCTTTGCAATGCATTGGTCGTATCAGGCATCAAAGGGGATACATAACTGTATGCCATAGGTTTTTATACCAGATAGATGGTAAAATGTTCGCTCATGCAGTGGACAGATAGGAAAGCTTTTGTAACAAAACCAGAAGAGAAGTAAGGTCAAATTGGTATAGTTAATGGCTAATTAATGTTTAAAAAGAGTGCAAACTTTTGCAGCCCGTTAGATTCCTTTGGGCACATTTTTACAAATGAAACCGAAATACCATACATGTATAAATATGACACGCTACTTCAGTTTCTTTCGTAAAAATGGACGTGGCGAAGGTTACGCGAGGCTCCCGAAAGCTCGCACCATTAAAAGGTGTCACTTTTGCCTGAGTTTTGTAAGAAATACCTCTCACACAAGATCTTAACTCAAAATGAACTCATCACAAAAAAAAAAACCCCCGCTGCATTATGAAATGTCAATTTACATACTAATAATGTTTAGAATTACGCAGATTTTATGAAGAAAGAAATGTTGAGAAATAAAGCCATACTTGTGACTTAAAATGCGCATTCCTTTTCTTTTCTTTTTTTTACTGCGTACGATATTAGTTCAAGCTGAAGATTAAGCAAGTTAAGTGGATCTAGGCCTAAATGAATTAAACTTAAAACCTCAAACAAACATCAGCACGAATGAAAGAAATCTGCAATGAGTTTGCGTCCTGCAAACCAACGGACGTATAATAATAATCAGGAAAAAACATAGAGGATTTAAATACACATTTAAAAAAAAAAAAAAAAACGGGTTTATGTTATTTACACTGCTTTGTACCAGCAGGGAAAATGTTAACGAATAAACAGGAGCAGAGAGGCACAGCGCCTGCCAGATATTCCGTGTTTTCCATGTGGCAAAGACAAGGAGGCCAGCGACACAAACTGAAATCTTGCAGGCGTCTGCGTTGAAGCTAACAGCACAGGGGCAGGCCTGTCTCTGCACAAGGCAGCAGTACAGCCAGGACTGCAGCTGATAACACTGTAATAGTCCTCCTTTGAGGACTGGAGCTCCTGTGTGCTGATTACTCATTTATCACACCTGGCAGCCCTGCTGAACTATAATTACTCTTCTGTTATCCTAGAGCACTGTCATGTCCAAGGGAAGAGACTCAAGATGAAGCAAAGGCGCCTGCTAATGACACATCCCCCACTTGATGAGCATTTGAAGGTTTTATTGTAAATATTCAAGATATAAGACATCTGAGATTCCCTTTTTAATTATAGAAGGGGGAAAAAAAGGATGAGTGGTTTTCGGAATCTCTCCCCCCCCCCAAAAAAAATACAGGAACATTTCGGCCCTGCTATCCTCTGTATACCGCCAGCAGTCTTGGCTTTTTCCTTTGTTAGCTAAACTCGTGGCTGCAGCTTCAATATCTCGCTGCAATTATCAGACGCACGGCATGTGAACTTTGTAATTTAAACACATCACTTTCCCACAAAAGCTACATTTATAGACCAAAAGAAGGGTCACTTATGCATTTATAGGAAAAGATTACATGTGCAAAGTGCAGAAATGAAATGGCTAACTTTGGGGGGGAAATAAAGATTTCTAGGACTAGCTTAACGGTGCAGTACAAATACAGTAGTTAGGATATATATATATATATATATATATATATATATATATATATACATACATACACCCACACAAACCTGTATATACTATGTTTTGACAGACTTTACTCTAGAAAACACATTATTTTGACATGCTCCTGTAGTTTTCTTTTTAAGAAAACAATATTGTCTTTTTTCTTTTAGACTTGTTACAGTATCCGCTGTGACTGTGGATTATTGAAGCACAGTTTTAGGGCTCTGTCTATCAGTGCAATTTTGGCACAAAAGAAACGGCATTTTCACCCCGCACCTACGTATAAGGTGACCATAAATCCCTGCGTCTATGTATAACGTGACCATATGTCCCTGCTCCTATGTATAA
The DNA here is from genome assembly GCF_040206685.1 of Ascaphus truei. Lineage (NCBI taxonomy): Eukaryota > Metazoa > Chordata > Amphibia > Anura > Ascaphidae > Ascaphus > Ascaphus truei. The sequence continues at coordinate 16,536,003 of NC_134501.1, forward strand.
GGTGACCATACATCCCGGATTAAACGTGTGGTGTCCCAACAATTTTCTCAAAATCGTTCAAATGTCTGGGTTTTAGCTTTTCCCTGATTTGACGCACTTCAAACTCTTCAAACTGTTAAAATAGACACTGCCATTTTTATGCGATCGGTCATATGAAAAAGTAAACGTTTGAAATATATTGGTAAACTCCAATTAAACGATTTATTATAGAAACCAAACCGTCGTTTTGCTACACTCGAGAGTTTGTGTTGTTAGAAATCTAAAATAAATCAATAAAAAACAGCATAAATGGGGGTGCTGTTAGACAAATACCATTATAATATTTATTTTTAAGTGATGTAATTTGTTTTAGAAATAATTTTTAATGTGTTTCTACGTCTGAAAATGTAGTCACCCTACCTACAGTATGTATCAAAGCATTTTGTCCCAGCTTGCACCTAGGGGAGAGTCAGAAGGAGGAGTTGGGGAGGAGTTACATGGCGCACAGATAATAATGAGATTTATCACATTCTGCGTCTCTGCCCCAGCTCGCACCTTGGAGAGAGTCAGTAGGAGGAGTTGGGGGAGTTACATGGTACACAGATTATAATGAGATGTATCACATTCTGCGTTTCTCTGCGCCAATCCTTTTCTGTTTAAATTCAGCTGTAAATCTAAAATTCTGCATTCTACCGTTCCTTTAACCCCTTAGCTACCAGATTGGCCAGCAACGCATTACAATGCTATATAGTAAGGATCAAAGGGATTCAAGACAGATGTGTGGTTTAAATATAATACAGGCAGCGCAATATTTGCAATACAGTTGTGTAATTTGGTGCTAAAATGCACTGCAGTGTTTAAATGAACCCTTTCCTGCTTCACTTCACCGCAAGACAGCTCGAGCTGACAATATACCCATGCTAAACGCTGCATCAGTTTTCAGAGGTGTCTTTTTTTTTCTGCCAATGGAACAATATTTGTTTATTTTAAGAAGCACTTCAGGATTTTAATTACATTAAAACGATTAAAGGATTTGCATCCTTAAATTTGGCTGCACCCTTTAAAAAAATAAAAAAACATAATCCTCAAAATGTTAATAAATAAATCTGGTCAGGGTAGAAATTATGCAAACGGATACCTGGCTCCCTGCTAAGGAAGGGTGTCACTAGCTCTGAACACCGGGGTTGTTCTATACACACGGAATATTATCTCTTATACATGGGTAAGTTATCTGCAGACATTTGCTTTGGCTGCAAAATAGGACATTCACATTTTTGAAATCTGTGCAATACCGACGGCCGCCACCATTGGCCTGCTCTCTCGTCGAATGTCAGAGCGAATGGCGGTCGCTGGCGAATGGCGTACATTCGCTCGTTTTTTTTTTTTACTCCATATTCGCATCCGAATATTTGTCCGCGATTTGAATGTCAAAAATACAGCAAAGAATTTGACGCCCGGACTCTGAATCATTCGCCCACCTCTGTCCTGTGATTTGAACTAGTTCTGATCTTTACATCCCCTCCCAGGAAAGCCCGGTGTTCAATTCGCACCACACAAATATAAAAAAAAAAAAGATAAATCGAAAATTCTCTGGGTCCTTATTCAATATAGAGCGACCGCGCCATCGCACGGGAAGTCTAATTCAATTGAATGGGGTCTCTGTGTGCGGTTGAGATGAATCATCGCTCTGTGACCCAGTTCTACATTAGTTTTCCATTAATATTTACGCAGTCAGAAAGCCCCACAAATAAAGCACAGTATCTCTAGCATAGAATTAGATACCATTGGATTAAAACTTTGAATACTTGCATCAAACTAAACCCATTTTGCACGCCACGGGCCAGTGGATTTAACATTGTGGCGAGCTCCTATTGGCCCAAGCAGCACACGTGTGGTACTAGGTGGCGAGTAGATTTTTTTGTTCGGCGAGTAGATTTTTTGGTGATTTGTCGACCACTGCATATTGCACGTAACTTTTTAATAATAATGAGAAAAACTGTGCAGATACAGTAGCCTCCTGTTGCTGTTAGTTGTATAATGTCCGATTTCACACTTTCTTTTAGTGTACGTGCTTCAGACAGGGGATTAAATACAGGAATATGCGTAAAAATACTTTTTAACTACTGTATATATCAGAAACATGTCTATTATGCGCATTGTAAGCTTTTTGGGGCAGTGATACCCATCTTCCTCGGTTTATACATTTCTAAGGCCGTGCGTATAGTGCCCACGACGGGGATGCAACGTCGCCCAAAAACAAATACATTGTTGCCGTCACGCTTACTATAAGCGCACGTGGCGGCAGCAATATATTTGTTTTCAGAGCGACGTCGCGTCGCGAACTTTGGAAGCTGGAAATATTGGATTTTTCAAGGGCTGTAGCCTCATGTGACAGTCCCTGAACAAATCAAATACCAGTACGGCCGCAACGCCACCGCAAAGCGAAATATAACTTTTGCTAGCGGCGACGGGTGATGTCACCCATCCCAGGTCGCGGGCACTATACGCGCGGACTAAGGCTCCCATCTCTGTAATCCCTGTATTTCACATTGCCTGTATGATTGTACAGAGTAGGTGTCAATTGTTGGCGTTGCATGAAAATGAAATAATAAGAATTGCTGGTGGTTCATTGCAGACAAGTGACCTTCCAAGCAGACTCCCTTACATCATAGAAACAGATGGTCTTGCAGAACATCCTTCAAGCTTAAAGGGTCAACGAGTAAAGTACAAAGAAATGCAAACTCCAGGAGAGACTCTCCCGTTGCTAAACTGTGTATCCTCTTTGATATAAGAGAAAGCAAATCGCAACAAGTTGTGGTGTGCGTTGCTTTGATAAGATAGCACACCGAGTCTTGGCCTCAGGTTTGTTTGCTGTTTGGACTCTTTCCAGCCAAGCTTGGAAACAACGTGATCGAGATTGAAATAATGTGGTATATTCATTAAACTGCTGGTGGAAATCAATGGGAGTTTCCGTGCGATCGGATACCCCGATCGTGTAGGAATGTATGTGTGTATATGTCTATTTATATAGTGCCACCAAAGTAACCAGCGTTCTACAGAATTATAACACAGGGAGGTAATATACAAAATTACAGGGAGATCATATACAAAATGTCACAAAGTGTGTTAAACAGGAAGTGAAACAAAAGGATTTAGAGAGTCACAGAGCTTACAATCTAAATGTGTTCAGAATTACTAAGAGTATAGTGCCCCACAGATGCTCTGGTAATATATGGAGAGAGAGGAGAGAATATAGGTTTACTGGCTATGCATCTTAACCCAGGCTGTGCTCAAAAGCTGTGCAATGCAGCAAGCATACGCTTACAGGGGACCATGTCATATGGGTTGAAGCAAAAGGTGGCACTGTGCGCTCATTTGCATGTCATTTCCCAGAATTCCTTGCTGCAGTGGAAGCACTTTATGCTGGGTGATAATGGTGAAAGGCAGGGCTGCAAACCTGTCTAAGACATGCAAATGAGCACACAGTAATATTTCCATTTGCTATATGCTTTACTGTGGAGGGTTTTTGTCACTTTTTTATCCACCATAACTTAACTTAACACACACACACCTAAATGAAAACCAGACATTTCTCCCAATCTAGAACTGTAACATTAGAAAAACATTACATAAACTATTTACTTGGCTACTTAAAATAAGTGGCACATATCAATAGTTTCATATAAATACCATGGGGAGTGGATTCAATAGGTAAAACAGCTAATGTAATAATTGAGAATGCAGATCTGGCCTAAATGTATCTCCCGGCATTGTAAGATGTTTTACAGAATAGCGCTGCGTTATAAATAACCCATCACTCACACTGTATATTGCAAAGCTCTGATTATTATAAAAGTATGGACATCCAACAATCAGGATACCCACTGTCATGATAATGTCATGAGATATTAGGTATTTTAATCCATTGGGTGCATCAGGGGTTAATGTTTTATTTTGTAAATAACATCTGTTGGGCTTGTAACATGTCAGGACTTTTTCCAACTTTGTGCTTAGCTTCAAAGAGGATTGATTGAAGTTGGGTGCCTATCCTGTATATGGCTGATAGTCGAGATAAGGGCAGTGTCTGGAGACTTGGGTGTAAAATATAGCCCCTGTGACAACTTTCTGTAAACATGGTCACCTTGGAGTGAGCTTGAAAGCATTTCTCGGCAGGGGGTGTATGGGTGGCCAGGGGCGTGGCTACAGACGGTATCAAACCAAGAGTGACCTTATTAAATATGACAATATCATGTGACGTCCTCTGCTGAACATGCTAAAAATTACATGTGTGTATCTGTTAAAACGGGTTGCACACGTCAGGTCTAGCAGGTACTAAGAGACAGATAGTAATATTTCTCTTAATTTTAGAATTACGCTGTTCACATTAGTCTGATTGTGTCCACAGTGGGTGCCTGAATGTATTCATGTGTCACAGAAGTAAAGTTATGAGTATATTTAGATATTGCAGGCTTTAGGTAAACGTCATTTGGTGGGAGTTTTTTTTACTCTGACAGTTTTACGACAATCTCCCAGCTAATTTATGACATGTGCCGGGTTTAGGTTGTGTTCAATGGAAAAGTCTAAGCAAGTATTATGAAGATCAGATGTCTACAGAGGTGTATTTGAGGCCAGATACTGGATATTTCATCGTCTCTTACCAGTGACCTCTCTGGGGGAAAATCTATAGGTTTTCTTTTACGTTTATAATTTTATTTTAAGAAGCTGTTCTGCATTTTATTGTAACTATATATTTTTTTGTAATACCTTTTCTGTAATCTAAGCACTGTATTTTTATATATATATTAAAACATTTAATAATTAATGCTTTGGGCTCTGAATGAACTGATTACACGCTCTGGGGAGAGTATTCAAGTGTTCGGACACATTTGGCTACAACTGATTTTGGTGTGTTAAAGTGCATAGTTTTTTCTATAATAAACAGGGCCCTGGCAAATATTAATTTAACATCTTATATTATTTGCATACCCCCAGGTGGTGGAAGCGGATAGATATGATTTGCAATTGAGTAGGGGTAAATATTAACTCACTGGTTCCTTGCGGAGGAGAAAGGTGGGGTGGCTAGAGTAGCCGTGTGTATTAACCCTGGTTGCATATCTAAGTCACGTGCTCACTTGTGTGCTGTTCGTGGCGGTGGTATATGGGGACAGATTGAGGAGAGATAGAACTAATTTGAGGGACCTTTGCGGAGGTAAAGAGTGAGGCAGCTTGCGGGTTGTGTATTGATCCTTGATCCTGTAGGAGGAGATATTGTCCATTTGACGGACCTTTGCGGAGGTGAAAAGTGGGACCGCTTGGGGGCGTGAGTATTAACCCTTGTCCCGCATGCAGATCGCGGGCTAGCTGGGTGCCGTACGTGACACCCACCTAATGGGAAACTAAGCTAAATGCTTTTTGTTTGAGCGTGCATACAATTCTGCACAATGGATATTTTCTTAGTTAAACCACTTCTGTATCCAAGAGCAGCATAAAATCCAAAATGATTCACTTCCTATCTCTATTTTCTCTCGTCTGTCATAGAATCTTGGGATTCATGCTGCATACAATGCAACGCACAGCTAACCATATAATTGATAACTCCAGTCTATTCACTGTGGGAATCTGTCAGTTCATGTCTAAAGACACATAGACACAGACACACAATATGAAAATGAACTCACATAAGTCTTCTGGTGAACTGCACAGAGACTGAATCACCAAGAGTTTGATGTATAATTGCCTGAGCCAGGGTTACTTGTGCACACATGTATTTCGGGAAAGGCTCGCTGTACTCTGCCTCTTTCTGACAGGTCTATTTAGTCTGCTCAGACCTCACTTTCAGAAGTTAATTGCTTGATGCAAGAGGCAGATTGAAAGTATTTGCATGTGAGGAGATGTAAGAAGGGGTAACAACAAGCAAATATAAAATACATAGTTTATAGAGGAGCAAAGTGTATTTCATTATAATTAATAACCTCCCCCACCCCTAGTATGTATATCTTTATTTATATAGCACCACCCAGGTACATAGCGCTACACGTGACATAATAATATAACACATTGTGGGAATAAGCGCTTCAGACATGAAAGGAAGTTCCTGTCACGAAGAGCTTACAATTTAAGTGCCAAAGGGAGCAGCAATAACACCGATTCTGATTCCATTACACCGCTTTACACCTTATAAGGTCACACACCGATACAGTTACCCAGCTAGGGGAGTGACTTCTTTTACCCAATCGATTTGTGTCTGGATTCAAACGTGTGAACAGGTGTTTCCGGAGGATATATAAACAGCAGTGCCATCTCCATGAACAGCCATATGAACGTTGTGATGGCAAGTTATACAATCTGCAATGACTGGAAAACTTTTATTTTCATGTAGAGCCTTGAAAAGAAGAACAAAGATTTGCTGCGCTGCTAAGGACGACACAGGTTCACATATACACATTACAGATACATGACGCAACAACAGCACTTTGTGTAATTCTCATCTTGTGACTCTCTTCTCTGTCTTGTCTCTATTCATAGTGCTTTGAAGACTAAAATCTGTTCCCTGGACTCTTCAAAATCCAGGATATCAAAAGGAGCTAATGGACGTCTGCCTAGTGTCGATTTAATTCCCCACTGAAAAAAATATTAAAAGTGGTAACTTTATAGCTTGCAGCCATGCGAGCTGGGAACACCAGTTACAGGTCACTGGACCTCAGTTTTGATTCGGAACTCAGCCACCTTCTACTTAGTTATTATATTACAAATAACATTACACACTGTAGCCTTCCAATGTAAAATGGGCGTTTTTTTTTTTAGCAGCTACCGGAATTGGGAACAAGTCAAATTTTCATCCTGAGATTGCAACCTCTAATCTCACATTACGTTTTATTTGTAATGCACACATTTTGTTTGATATGTATCTAGCTACTTATCTGTCTATAAAAACAAGTTACATTATCAGTTTATCTGTTGCTTATGTTATTAAGAATAGTCCCTGATACTCCAACGATCATTTGGTGAGACGGTTTCTTATCTGCATACTGTGTGCGTTCCAATTTGTCACTGCAAACACATGCTATGGTTGTGCCAATATATGGTGCCTCTAAATAAAGCTGCCAGTGTTTGTTAATGATTAAATAATTAAACACACGTACATATTTTTACTGTATGTACACAAAGGGGTCAACTTCACATTGAGTACAATTAAAATACAAATCTCCAAGCCATTATATCAACATTTATGCACAAAGTAAATATTCAATGTTTGGACTCCACACTACAAAGAGAGAGGAAAAAAAAGGAAAAAAATCTTCTAAATTGGACCCTGCGGAGAGACCTCGAAGCTGCAGTACATGAAAAAGATCTTTGTGAAGCAATTCTGTTTTCCTTTCCTTTATCACCTTGCCATTTCTCAGTTGCATCCACCAGGGAATGAGAGTATCCATTTCCCGACGTGACAGCCCTGACTTCTGCAAAGTAGCTTAATTACTCATTATGAGTTTCCATCAACACAAGCTGCGCACTTTGGTTCTGTAATAAGTGCTGTTATCTTTAGTTGGATTTTCATTCCTTCTCAGAGAGGGATGTGTGTTCAGGTTCCACATTTGCAAAGAAGGTAATGCAAGAGCAGGGATTTACCGTCCCTAAAGAAAGAAAAAACACCTGACAGCTTTTTGATCCCACAGGAAACTGCAGCAGAGCCATAAGTACATTAAGTACATGTACAAATAAGTAACTCTGCATTGCATATATTTTTTTTATAAAAGGGGTAATGAATCAATCCTTGTATCCTTCCTATATATATCTGTCACTTATATTTTCCATGGAATTAAGAAGGTAGTTTAAATACTAAGAATATTACAGCAAAAACTTAAAGCAACTGTGTCCATCGCTACTTATGGCCATCAGAATCACATCATTCCCAGCAATGGTAGTTTGGCATTGTGGCTTCTTGTGAGTTGAGAGCAGGGAGTCCTGTATTGGGAGTGAGGTCCGGAAAAGGGTAAGAGATGGTTCAAGTTAATTCCGGGGTTCCAAAGGAGAGGTAAATGATGGACATTCAAGCCCAAACCGAAAATCTTAGCAATGCACCTCCATGGCTTAAGGGTTAGCCCCTTCTCTTCAAAGGGGTTTCACAGTGTGTTACTGACCCTTCCCCCCCCCCCTCCCACACCCCACATACCGGCTTGGTACCATAACTTGGTGATGGGAGAGAGGAGCAATACTTGGTACAATAAAGTGGTGATGGGAGACGAGGAGCACTGCTTGGAACCATAAGGTGGTGATGGGAGACAGGACCACTGCTTGGAATCATACGGTGGTGATGAGACAAGGAGCACGTCTGGGTACCATAAGGTGGTGATGGGAGACAAGGAGCACGGCTTCAAACCATACGGTGGTGATGAGACAAGGAGCACGGCTTGGAACCATAAGGTGGTGATGGGAGACAGGACCACTGCTTGGAACCATACGGTGGTGATGAGACAAGGAGTATGGGTTGGTACCATAAGGTGGTGATGGGAGACAGGACCACTGCTTGGAACCATACGGTGGTGATGAGACAAGGAGTATGGCTTGGTACCATACGGTGGTTATTTAGTTTGCCTCTGACCTAGAAACACAGACACTGATGGGAGATAAGGCGGACCATGACTCACTAGTCTGATGTACAGTAGTCTGCAGTTGTAGCAGCTGTACCTTACTCCTTAAATAAACATGCCATGGCTCATATGGATGTTGAATATGCCACCGTATCTACTCACTCACTAATATGGGACAGAGAAAATGGCATTACAGCTTTAATCCTTTCACTGCCAGAGAGGCCTGCAACATGTTGTGGGTGTGTTAAATATAAAATGCCAACTTTGCAACCTCTTCCTTCCTTCTAATGAAGGAGCTTGCAATGTGCAGTGCAGGGGGGGGGGGGGGGAGAAAGGGGGACTGGACAGATCCTTTTAGGTTTGTCAGTAATTAAAATGAGCCATTTATATGTTTTGCACTGAATCACGTGCGTAATGAACTAGAGCAAGGGAGAAAACGAGTGGGGAATGAGGCTCTGAGCTCTGTGTTCTGGAAGAGAATGTGGTTAAACTACAACCAGCAGGGGGCTAAGTGGCACAGTGTGTTAAGTGCAGTAGCCTCTGGAAACTCTGGCTTGGATCCCAAATGAATCGAGTTTGATTATCTCATTCTAGTTGGTGGTAGACATGTAGAAACAGAACAAGTCAAGATCCGTATACATGTTGAGTCCCAATACCACCGGTATATACATTGGCTTGACAGTAACCTATACCATTGCCACTGGCCATATGATATCTGTAAGAATATGTATAATAATTGATTATATATATATATATATATATATATATATATATATATATATATATATATATATATACACACACACACACACACACACACAAACATGTGTGTGTGTGTGTGTGTGTCTATCCCTAATGTAATAGGAATTGTAATGCAAGTATCTTCTATATCAGGGATGAGCAACTCCAGTCCTCAAGGGATACCAACAGGTCAGGTTTTCAGGATATTCCTGCTTCAGCACAGGTGATGAGATCAAAGACTGAGCCACTGATTGAGCCACCTGTGCTGAAGCAGAGATATCCTGAAAACCTGATCCGTTGGTGGCCCTTGAGGACTGGAGTTTGTCACCCCTGTTCTATATCCATTACAAAAACATACGTTTAGTAAAAAGTTTTGCGTCTCTCTGAAACGAGAAAAAGATTGGAAATGCAGACATATGGGTCTCTAAACCAAAACACCGGCACCTTTTGTATCGGTGTTACATTAGAAAACCTATATCAAATGGTTTTATATAAAATGATCCAATATTATATGAAATTCATGGGGTTTTTGCATTTTGAAACTTGTCACCCATCAGATATGCCAACCCGCTGTCCTTCGTTCATTCTCAGGAGGGTCCTGCCTCTTCAGGGAGTAAGGCCAGGTCCCCGCTGGCTACTGCAGTGCCCACTGTAGCGGACATGCAGGGACAAGAGCCGCCCCACAATGGGGCCGGGCCCGCTGCAAGGGGGGGGGGGGGGGCGCCGCACTACGCCGACAGAAACTCCTGCTCTCAAGAACATTGAGAGCAGGACTCGCGACAAAGCCCTAGGCCACACCCCCCGGCGGTTCAGCCAATGAGGGCGAACCTGTCGGATGACATCGCGGCCGCGCCCCCATCACGCCCCAACCCCCCTGTCTTTCCCCCTGCAGCTCACTGCAGACCAGGGGACTCGGCTGCACGCGCCGCCAGCCTCGCAGGCGCACGTGCAGCGCAGGCACAGGGGCCGTAACGTAACCCCACGACATAAATCCACACTTATAGGCATCAAACAAAATGATGTTTCGGTCCCAGAATTGTTGGATACGTGAAAATCAAGAATGCTTCTTCTCTTGGCCGCCATCATCAACGAGTTTCCCTGTTACAGGGAAACATAATGCATCCAAGTTCCCTCCAAACCCCAAACGCTTTCTCTGCTAATAGTACCTGAGGCTGAAGACATACTCATTTGAAATTGGCTCACGTCACCATCCGGCTATCACTGCAGCGTGCACTAAGAGAAACATCTGCCTGAATGCTGTGTGTCCCAGATATTCCATTAATGCGGTTCCATCGCACAATAATAAACATACCGTGGGGTTAAATAATTGTTCCTGTTGTGCCCTGATGACAACTGATACCAGGAATAGAGGATCCAATAGTTTCAGTAAATCATGGTTGTGAATAAACGATGATGATTTATATTGTTTCCCTAATTTATTATAGAAGAGAAAGAGCGCATATGTATTTCAAAATAAGCTTGAATAGAATGAACTGATGCAATGCAACGCTACTGGTGAAACCACCCAGCTTAGCTTCGTAATATATTATTCCAGTCCTGGCTTTCAACTTCCATCCTCAAGCTCCGTTCTACTATACTTGCAGCTGATGTTTGGGAATAAAGAAAGCCGTACTAACTCCAAGGACAGGGGTGGCCAACTTCTGTCCTCAAGGGCTACCAACAGGTCAGTGTTTCAGGACATTCCTGCTTCAGCACAGGTCAACAACTGAGCCACTGATTGAGCCGCCTGTGCTGAAGCAGGGATATCCCTAATACCTGGCCTGTTGGTTGCCCTTGAGGACTAGAGATGGCCACCCCCTGTCCTAGGATATACTTGGAAAAGAGAAAAAAGTCAGTATGGAAAATAAGAGGTTCCCTGAAAGTTGAGGAGCTTGGCATTGTAGCATGTTATACTGTACTTATTGAAATGAAACATATGTATAGCTCTAGAAAGGATGAGGAAATAGCGAGGAAGGGAAGTTAAAGATCTTAAATATGGAATACGTTACCTGTAATTATATAAAGTGAGGTGATTAATGGTGCACGTATAAGCAGCAGGCAATTGCTGCTTATTGTTACTGACATTAAATAGATTTCATTAAATAACCTTGAGAAAGCCTTCAAGCGATTACATTACTCACTTTGGGCTCAGGAAGAATTTAGCTTCTGTTACAAAGAAGTCTTCTGGTTTCCCATTTCCAACCAAACCCCCCTGTAGGCCTGTTGCTGAACAGGAATACAACGAATCCCTAAAACGTTAACATCACATTTTTAACTGACCTGCGTAGCGCGGGGTCAGATAATGATGTGCAGTACACGGACAGCACCACTCTGCAATTAGTGAGGAGGGAAGGCTGGTTTGGTGATGGTATTTACGTCATTTTAAAAGCTGAACATCGTTATTTCTTCATGCAACACAATCAATGCCCATTGCACAATGCTACAAATGTTTCAGAATTCTCACTTGTGAACCTCGCAAGTCTCTAGCTGGACCCATTGGGATCAGCGATTGGGCTCCAACACAGTTATATTCTAATGAGTCAGTAAAAGGCCAAAGAAAATACCTTGTACAGAAAGCAGTGAACACAGACCCAAACAAGTCTTCCTTTTCCCCGTGTATGAACAATCTGTGGGATCCTAGGTTAAAATATGACAGTTGTAATTGTATTCTTTGTAAGTGAATTCAAGGATAAGAGATTCCCATGACTAGATCTTACATCAAGTTTTTATATATCACGGTTTCAATTTTAAAGCAGCAGTCTAAGCTGCTGTTAAATATATATATATATATATATGTGTGTGTGTCCCTTTAATATGTGCATCAATACAATCCACACAATGATAAGTAATTAGCCAAGTTGCTGATCTATCTGTGAAGATTTGGCTCAGGGGTTCACTAAATGGCTGTCAGTGCAGCAGAAGAGGACCGACGATGCAAAGTTCTGTGGGGAAGATCATGTGACCAGGCAGTCACTAGATACAATTGGTGCACTGCTAGAGAGAGGACAGGGCTCAAAATGTGTGCCAGAGCCTGCTTCAGAAGAGGAAGGGGATGTGACTTTGTAAATGGTTGCTATAGAAACAAAACATGATTGTTACATTATAATAAATTAAAAATGTCTGTTTTTTTTGTTTTTTTAATGCTACAAGTATTTTTTTCATAGTACAGAGCTGATTTATTTAAAAAAAAACAAAAAAAAAACACATGTAGGATTTTGCAATTTTAAGGGATTGTGAAGTTTTCTTTGTCTAGCGTTGAAAAGCAAAAATATACATTGACAGCGATACATTAAATCTTAAAGTATTAAAAATTAAATCAAGAAAAATATTGCTCAAAGAATAAGAGGCAAAAATTAGAATAGATAATATGTTTTAAGCCACAAAGTGGTGGAGGGGCATATATACCATAATGCTTGGCATGCACCCCAAATGTTAAGGTAATGGGGTGGATAAGGAGATTTTTTTTATGTCTTTTTATATTCCTGTTTAAAATCAATAATTGGCTATTACCATCTATTTATGAGAAGTTAGTGAGGAGCAGGGGGTTACTCCCACATCCGTGTTTGGGCATATTGTATCAATTGGATGTATCAGTGTTTGGGTATATTGTATCAATGGGATGTATCAGTGTTTGGGTGTATTGTATCAATGGGATGTATCAGTGTTTGGGCATATTGTATCAATGGGATGTATCAGTGTTTGGGCATATTGTATCAATGGGATGTATCAGTGTTTGGGCATATTGCATCAATGGGATGTATCAGTGTTTGGGCATATTGCATCAATGGGATGTATCAGTGTTTGGGCATATTGTATCAATGGGATGGATCAGTGTTTGGGCATATTGTATCAATGGGATATATCAGTGTTTGGGCATATTGTATCAATGGGATGTATCAGTGTTTGGGCATATTGCATCAATGGGATGTATCAGTGTTTGGGCATATTGCATCAATGGGATGTATCAGTGTTTGGGCGTATTGTATCAATGGGATGTATCAGTGTTTGGGCATATTGTATCAATGGGATATATCAGTGTTTGGGCATATTGTATCAATGGGATATATCAGTGTTTGGGCATATTGTATCAATGGGATGTATCAGTGTTTAGGCATATTGTATCAATGGGATGTATCAGTGTTTGGGCGTTTTATATCAATGGGATATATCAGTGTTTGGGCGTATTGCATCAATGGGATGTATCAGTGTTTGGGCATATTGTATCAATGGGATGGATCAGTGTTTGGGTGTATTGTATCAATGGGATGTATCAGTGTTTGGGTGTATTGTATCAATGGGATGTATCAGTGTTTGGGCATATTGCATCAATGGGATATATCAGTGTTTGGGCATATTGCATCAATGGGATGTATCAGTGTTTGGGCATATTGCATCAATGGGATGTATCAGTGTTTGGGTGTATTGTATCAATGGGATATATCAGTGTTTGGGCATATTGTATCAATGGGATGTATCAGTGCTTTGGTGTATTGTATCAATGGGATGTATCAGTGCTTTGGTGTATTGTATCAATGGGATGTATCAGTGTTTGGGAAAAAAAATTTGCTTTCTTTTTTTTTTTTTGCACCAATTAAATAACCAGTAATAGGCTCCCAGTGAGATTCATGAAAACATTTCTGAAATTTGACATAGCTAATAAAGGATAACATCGCTTCAATACAACCTGCATTAAACATTTTCACCCAGAAAACCCAAACAACGTGAGAAGGAAAGGAAGCCATTTCAAAAGTATTTTTTATGTGAACAAGTGAGTTACAGTATATTTGAAACACTTGTAGTACAACTCATACACGTATGTTTTGTTTCTAAGAATACCATTAGCTACAAAATCATAATCTCTTAAATAGGAAAGAGATATGTACAATACTAGGATGTGTTTTACACTATCTCAGGACCATATAATCCTCCCACAGAGATCAATTTGAAACTGCAAATTAAATGTAAAGCTTCTATGAGCTGTATCAGTTTTTATTGTAAGTATATATTACCGAGGGGGGTAATTATATATTTTTGCATAGTCACACTTGTTAACGCTGTAGTGAATTTGCAGTAAAAGACAATGTTATTTTTATGACACTGTATAAGTCTGTTAGCTTGACATAACAGACTTCAAAATGTACAAAAATGATAAGGGATAAATTACCCAAGCAGAGAAATAACAATACCTTGTATTTATACAGCCACTTTGAAAGTGCTTTACAAATATGTTCTCATGCAGCCTGTTCTGGGGTGAAACAATGGCAGCACACTGGTGCTCTATTCAACATGGTAATAATATTAGAGGACAGAGAGATGGGACAGACAATTACTGAGCATAGGATGTGATCAGGTTATCTGCTAAATGATCTCACATACTGAGTACACGTGCTTGATGCTGGAATCAAACCGACAAACTCGTATATTCAAAACCAACACCTTAACCTCTCTACCACACTCCACCCTAAACATTTGTCTAAAGCAGAGATACTCACAAGAAGACTTCAGAAAGAGAAATGGATAATATACCAATCCAGATGTTGACAGCAGATATGAGTGTCCTGGGCCACATGTCTCTGCTTATCACGGAGACTCCCTGATTTTTTAGTATGTCAACAGAAGATTAAGAGGTCTCCATCGTTTTCCTCCCAAATTTCTGTGTGTGCTTCCATGTTGGTCAGCATGGATAAGGGACTTGACCCACCCGATTATTGATTCTAACTCAACACTAAGGCGTGTAATATAGTGCGCTAGCGTGCGTGCGCGCGTCAATTAGAATTGGCTGTGTCCGGGCCTGACGTTGTACACTTCGGCTGCGCGCACGACAGTGAGTGTTAAGCCAGCAGATCGGGGGAAAAACCTGAAAAGTATCTTTTCGCGTTGCTGCCGTTGCACGTCACACTCTTTAGCCAATCACAGTGAGGCTGCAATACAGATTGAGAAAAACTAGCTGAATTGCGCATACTGTAGGTCCGCTCCTATGTTTCCATTAAAATTACAACTATTTGAATCATTGAAAGTTTTAAAAACCACAATATACACTTTAAATGTTTTTTTTTATATACACAACCACGCCACCGCTTACAACTATACAAACGAAACCCGCGTGCCATGTGCATGCGCAACGCCGGGCGCCCGCCAACTATAAAACAATCCTAAAGCAGTAATCCATGCTGTTCTTTTTTTTACATACAGTATATAAAATGTTTTACATTGTATGAAACAAGGGTTTCGGAGCTGGACGGTGGCACCCAGAGTCGGGGGTTTCCCTAGTTCCTGACATATTTCATTTTGACATTCCCTTAATAATAATAATAATAATAATATTATTATCACCATGTATGTATATATATTTCTATTTACATAGCGCCGAAAGTGTACTCGGCACATTACAAAGACAATACAGGCATACCCCGCATTAACGTACGCAATGGGACCGGAGCATGTATGTAAAGCGAAAATGTACTTAAAGTGAAGCACTGCCTTTTTTCCACTTATCGATGCATGTACTGTACTGCAATCGTTATATACGTGCATAACTGATGTAAATAACGCATTTGTAACGGGCTCTATAGTCTCCCCGCTTGCGCACAGCTTCGGTACAGGTAGGGAGCCGGTATTGCTGTTCAGGACGTGATGACAGGCGCATGCGTGAGCTGCCGTTTGCCTATTGGGCGATATGTACTTACTCGCGAGTGTACTTAAAGTGAGTGTCCTTAAAGCGGGGTATGCCTGTACAGCACAGGGAATTATAATAATTCAATAAGGGCAGCAAAGTCAGACAATAGGAAAGGAAATCCCTGCCCCGTAGAGCTTACAATCTAAGTGGTATGTTAGGAGGCTTCTCCGAACAATATGGCCAATGGGTTCAGCCTTATTCTGGCAGCTAAAAGAAAGTTGGATTATTTAAAAAATAAAAAAATGATTGCATTTGATTCTCTTTTTTGCTCAATTGCATTCAGCTACTGTCGTTTCCCTAAGCAGCTCTACTTGTGAGCTGTATCCTGCAGCCATCGCAATCTGTGAAGAAGGACTTAGAAGTCACCTCTCAAGTTTCGTAGCATTATACCCTGTTCAAGAGCTTTTGTGGAAAACACTTCCATCCTGTATCCAGTTTCTACTCTATGGTGTTTAAAAGTCTCTGTCACATTTCCCCTCTTCCTCCATCCTACCAGAGTGGCCATACTGACGTCTCAAAGTCTTTCCTGGCTTGTGTTTTGGTGAGAGGGAGCAGGCTTATTAGAAAGCTTCTGCATTGTCTGGCTATAATGTACCCTGTAACATAAAGTCCTTTTAGGAGTGGAGCATAAATCAAGCGACTGTATGAAAATCCCCCGACTTAAGCTCACGGTGATAGCATCTAGCGAAACATTCATGAGTAATGTGTCTGTCCTGTGAATCACAGCGGTTACGCTCAAGGAAATGCACTCCAGGTGTGCTGCAGTTGGACCTCATCACTCTAAAAGACAAAACAGTATCCCTAAAAGCCAAGGCACAAAGATGTGTGACAACGCTATTCTCAACACACTAAACACCACCTTCTGCAATCTGTCATGTTCAAGGCAGTCTGTGTCTATATTCTGAAGCATGTATGTCCCCATAAAGTCACTGGTGGAAATATATTTTGCCCTGTGACCTCCAAATGACATCATTGAATGCTAAGCACCTGTATAAAGTGCGCACTGGACATGCATGCTTTACAATTAGAGCCTGTGAAACCCTCCCATTGCTGTGTACTTCCTGGCCGATACAGTAACAAAAGGAGTAAAAGGTGTTGCAATATGTATTCACTGTGCTTTAACACCTCTGTCTTACACTACTGGAAATACTAGTGTCCTTAAGTATTGTTTCCTTCTTACAGAAGGTTAATTTGGAAGGGGTGGTTCTACAAACACATGATGTAATAAGCAGAGGCTCGGTTAGTAAAGACACTGAGTGAGAACTACGTGGGAAGCAGGGAAACTGGTTCCAATCCCGATGTCAGCTCCTTATAACCTTGGGCAAGTCACTTTATCTCCCTGTGCCTCAGGCACCAACAAAACATAGATTGGAAGCTCTATGGCGCAAGGTCTCATTGCGCCTGCAAAAACAGTACACAGTCCGTGCTATACAAGACAAAAAACAATAATAAGTCACCACGGTTAATATTTGCAGTAGACAACTAAAATACATCAATATTACATCAATATTTCTCAGAAGATGGTGTGAAAAGCCTTATTCATACACTATATACTGTACACGATATGACCACATAGTTGCACAACGTCCCAGAACATGCCTTTTTTGACGATACTATGGTGAAGTGAGGAAGAGGCCGGCTGAATAACTAATCATATTTGGGGAAAGAAATATTTGTTAAATTCATTCTATTGCGATTTCTTTTTTTATTTTTATTTTATTTTTTTGCATAAAAGTACAAATAAAATAAAAAAGGTAGGGGGGGGGGGGAAGAATATACAGACGTAGTGGTAATTCCTAAAGGTTTTAGACATATGTCAAAGTAAAGGAGGTGTTACATGAGTGAGTGCTTTCTCTTTGATGCAAGTGCAAATATATATATATATATATATATATATATATATATATATATATATATATATATATATATATATATATCCATCTACGTGAGTCTGGTACTTTAAGTCAATACATAGAACACAAAATATAGACATCAGGTACTGCCTTTGTTTTGACATTTGCATTAGAGCGGTGCAGTGAGCACTATATGCAAGGGGACATTTAAATATGACAGCTGCTGACATAGTCTTCTCTGGTATGTGCTTTGATCAGGGCACTCGCTGTGTGCCATTGCAATGACATGATGTAAATAAGCTTTTCAGTGGGGCATTACATATTAAGCCTCATTTAGTGTACAGGACTTCAGTAAAACCCATTGGCATGAAGCAAACCATGCCGTGATAGACTGTATCAGGGAAACTGTAGCGAGCGGCTATGTCAGCGATGACACTTGTCGGATTAGCTCTTTGCTTGTCATCACTATGCACGTTGAGTAACTTGTAAGCAATATTTTTGCCTGTCAGAAGACATGTTTACCCAGCCGTAGAAGTGCCACCGTTTAATAAGTCACCCTGGTGTACTGCCGTGCACATCTTAAAGGTGCCACCCCATTCAAAAAAAACAATGTTTTAAGAGATACGCAGAATAGGAGTATGGAGCGAACGTGTTGTTCGGGTGTCCTGGGCAATGTTATATGACCGGTGCACAGAAAAACAAACACGCTAAGGCAGGGGGTCTCAACTCTGGTCCTCAAGACCCCCCCAACAGGTCAGTCATGTACTAAAGATGTACCTGCTTCAGCACCGGCAGTCAAAGACTGAGCCACTGGTTGAGCCACATGTGCTGAAGCAGGGATATCCCGAAATCCTTACATGTTGGGGGGGGGGGGGGGGTGTCTCGAGGACTGGAATTGAGACCCCTGCACTAAGTGGTAACAAGAATTACAGATCCGGCAGCTCGAGGGCGACAGTTTCTTTGAGGGAATCGGGTAACCCACCCCCTGGTTGAGAGGTGGGGTAAAAAGATGAGAAGCAGTGACTTCTTAATTACCATGAGCAGAGCAGGATTTGGGAGGGATTGTGTGAGGCAGTAGAGGCTCCTCTGTGTTAAAAGGAACAATGTTCTCAGCTGTCTACAGCTTATATTTTGAAAATGCTCTTGCCCACTGCTTTTGATTAAAAGAACAAAAAGAAAACAAACTTGAGGACGTTGTAAAGGACGGAAGAGTACCTTTGTTTCATAATATTGTTCTGGAGAGGAACCTGTTCACAGCCCTGGGGACAGAGAAAGTTCTTAGCAGCAGAATCCAGCTCAACAATTTTGTTTCCGAAATCCCCAGAGGATCGGGCCGAAGCATTAAACAAATGTTGAGGACTGGCTACATGATCACAGACTGTATGTTTTGACTCAATCCTGTTGGTTGTACAATGTTCAACTTATTAGCAGCACAAGAGCTCCCAATTACTGACGGTTGTGCAACTGCTGACATTCGGAGCCTAAATACCCGCTTGTAGGAGAACTGGTGAACGAATGAAAGCAAGTGGCTGCCGACTCCCCAAATCATTCCATCCGATTCGGCTTCAGACTCCCACGTGCCAAAAGTTCAGTCAAGAAATGACGTTTGAGAACATTGCAAAACTGGAGAACTAGCAGGTGATATTGGGGGTTGGATTCCAAATTCATTACATTCATGACGTCATAAACTTTTAGTGCCATAGGAGACCTCTGTGTAATCCATGCAGCCTTCACTGGCACTGAATGGGTTAAAACGAGATATTTCTGTAACTGCGTGTATGTAAAATATATGTACTTTCCATGTTACAGCACAAACAAATACATTGTTTCACCTCCTGCACAGCTAAAAAATAATATACATGGGGGGGGGGTCATTCATAAAACGACGATAGTGCCAATCGGGGCACTATCACACAAACGCCTATGGACTTTAATGGGAGTTTCTGTGTCCTGAATGGCACTATCAGAGTTGAATAAATAGCCCCTCATGCATGCAAGTGTGTAGCAGCGCAGGTGAAACAATAACAGAGAATGGTCACTAAACTGGGAGGTGTTAAAACCTACAGGTGAAGTGTAGTGCTTTGAGGAGGGGTTGCTAGCACTATTTCGGAGGCAGTCCCTTAAAATAATATTTTTTAATAAAAATTATGTTTAAAAAAAAAATACAGAAATATGTGTTGGGATGTGGGCCCACATTGACTACACAGGTCTATTCCACCATTGTGATATGTTAATTGGACTAGATTGGCTATCTCGTGAGTCCAGACGGAATGTACATCTTTCCTGTCTCACCTTCAAGTACATTCTGGACAAGTTACCGGAGCAAGCTTCTCCCCCCCCCCCCCCCACTACCACACACAGCACTTATCTCCTGTGATCCACCAAAACCCGCGTGTTGGTCCAAGATTCAATAACGAATCTGGTTGCTCTTCCTTCTCTTACCGATCACCCCACTACCTAGCCGAGGCTTTAATAACCGTCTTATGTCTAAGTTCTTAAAAGACTTTGGCTGCTTCCTACATTAAACATGTTTGTTCCGGTAACTTAAAAAAAAAAAAAAGGTTTTGAGAAAAACACAGTTCAGTCTGTCTGCAAAGTTAACATCATTAATATTTAAGCATCATTTTCCGTGAGGGGAAACGGCATCAATTGATTACCTACATACTGTAAAAACATGATTGCTGCAATGTACATAGAAATGTGCGGAAACAGTCTCTGAGCCAAAGAGCTTGCGATCTCATTTTGGAACCGCAGGCACATGAAGGCAACGTGACTAGCCCAAGGCCACGGAGTAACATGTTGTATTTCATTTTAGATGCTCATTGTGAGCAAAGTAGCATGTAACTAGAATCTGGCCCCGATTCTAACAGCCGTACAAGTCCCGGTAGCCGCCTTCCCACTCAACCCTCCAAGACCAGGCAGGAAATCTGATTAGTCTTATTAGTGGGAAGCAGGAGGAGGCAGCAGGTCACGTGGCCCAGGCTCCAATTTAACTTTGAGCTCCCATGCTTTCCCCAAAGTCCAATTTCAAACTGAGACAATCTCTCTTTTTACACCCACCCAGCTCTTATCTGAAACCTGCTACCCAAATGGGCCAAACGGTGCTTACCCCCCAACAAGAGCAGAGACAAGAGCTGGAATATTGTCTTACTGTGCCTGCCCATAACCCAAGATTTCAAAAGCTAAAACTCAGGAAAGCGCTTCAGCACAGCCAGCTTCATTATCCCTATCACTGCCACAGAGGCTCACAACAGATGACTTTACAATGAGTTGCAAGCTAACGTCACAAGATTAACTCTTTAATAGCTCATGGAGCAGCAGCACATCTGTATGAGGACAGGTTAAGTTAGGGAGGAACTTTTTCGTTACAATCCTGATGATATGCTCAACAACAGTGAAATCCACCGGCAGCTTTCTATTTGAGATATACCCCGATGGCGGCAGCTGTACGTTATCCCAGAAGTGCCTGACGTTGAACCATTTAGTACTGAAATGATCACCATTTGGGTTTTGAGCGTGCATAGGAATGCACATCTGCTCACGTTTGCATTAGCGCACGTGGTATGGATTGAGCAGATTGAAGAGGAAGATGAAGAGCTACCCAGTGCAGTAACTCTCTGGAGTTAGTCAGCCTGCAAAGTATGTTCTGATTGTACTGAATCCACAAAATGATGGCGTGGGGGTGATGCTAATACTCTGCAGAGCAGGAATAACAAATGCTCTATTTTCCAAGCACTCTCCTATGATTTATGAAAGGTGTATCTCACTGTGGGAAGATAATGCCATTTGAAATGGTTCATTTCATAAATCTATCCTCCTTGTCCCCAGCTGATTACAAGGCTACTATGAGCTCCTGAATCCAATAATGTTTTCATCCTCTATTGACAAAAAAAGGACTTTGTTTGGAGCGGGGTAATGATGCAGTTATGGAGGAGAGGCAGCTAAGACTCTGTCTCCAGGGCATTCGTTGGCAATAGCCACACAGCTGCGAGAGAGAGTAACCGTGTATAAACAGAATGAAGGAATAATCAAAACACGCTACATCCCTAATGTCCTTTTACTGCTAGTGGCATTAATTAGAGCATGGACATAATCCTGCTTTCTCCCCAGAGTTTTGATGAGAGATATGAGCTTTATATACACAAAATGTGCTTGTCGTTACATTAGTTTAGAAGCATGTTTGCTATCTGATAAACATAGTCAGTAAATATTGCATCCTGACAGCAGTTCTGATGATACAGCCACAATGATTTGCAGGTAGGGACACCATGTAATGGGCCAACATTTGAGGTCTTTGTAGCTTTTACCTTTGAGAACAACAGTAGATACCTCTATAGGTATATACAGTTTCTGCATTGCTTGTGTATCACAAGAAACAATGTACAAAGTCGACTTATGAAGAGCACGTCGGTCCAAAGTTATGGAACAAGGGGGGGGGGGGGGGGGGACTTCTGTGGTCATCTTGACCCCTTCCTGCGCTGGGCCCGGGACGATTTACCCAACTGCCCCCCTCAATGGCGGCCCTGATTCTCCATTTAACTTGAAAAAAGACGTATGCAACATTCATGTTGGGTTCACAGCAATGCGGCCTATGCACTGCAATGATGTATTACATAACCAAATCATCTGCCCAGATGCACACCTTCTAAGATAAGACCGGCTCTCTACTTATGTATTTATTTATCTGTAATGAGAGTCTCAGTGCCAGGTCTAATACACTGTGCAGTCCATGTAATACGGCCATTTTGAAGAAAAACTGGGGTGTTTTCATCTTGCCCCAATGTATCAAGGTACTCTGATTTTGCCCTGAGTACACTAGCTATGACTTGGGGTGAGTCAGTAGGAGGAGTTGGCAGAGAGGTATATGCTGCACGTATTATAATGAGATTAATCAGATCTCTGTGCATCATTTCTTTTGCCTTTTAAGTGCATAAAAAATCTGGCAGATCTGAAGTTGCAGAAGCTCAACATTCAGCAGCAGACGTTGGAGACCTTACCCCTGCGGATAAAGTAACTTTATGTCATTTTAACCTACAGAAATATATGGGGGTAATGTGTAAAGGCAAATTTGGAGCAAAATGAACGCAAATTACATCATTTTCATCCTGCGACTCTTTGCACCAAGTTCCGTGCTGTGTGTGCCAGTTTACAATTTGGGGAGAGACAATAGGAAGAGTTGCATGACACACAGATTATGAGGTCTATCAAACTCTGTTTCCGTGCGCCACTTTTTAATCTTGTATTTGCATCGGGAAAAAATCAGCCAGGTCTCAGGCGGCGTAAACTTTCACAACTAACACTTTCCGGCAAATATACTAAACAGCGCACTGCCTCTTTTCACTTGTGTCCTGCTTACCCTGCCTGGTGGACTGCACACCGCCGAATTACCGCAACAGGACCGCACTGTGGATCGTGCAAGCAAACAGTGAGTCATTCCTGTGGGTTTCTATCTCCTTATTCAATACTGTATGGGACAACCTATATACCATGTATACGTGTCAGTGAGCACTAGGTACAAGTCCCCCATCCCTATTAGGGACGTTATAAAGTATACAGTTGTCATTGGAGTGGTCCTAGGGGAGATTTCAACATCTATTAATGGGACTTATCAACTTTTGATGCACCGGTTACCCACACTCCAAATATACGAAACACTCTACTTACATTTGACGCCAACAGAGAAATGGAGCAAAGCGTCAAAACAAACTTCAACTTGCACTTTTACGTTCATAAATGTAACCCTATATATCAGTTTGAGATTAACATTTTAAACATGATTCGCCTTTAAAATACAATCTGGAATCCTAGTTTATGAGATAAGTAAATAAAAAAAATAAAGAAGTTGAAGATACAAAAGAATGATATTTAAAGTGTATCCCATATATCAAGTGTAGCGCGGGACGCTTAGGGCCCTCAGAAATTGAATAAGTCTGCTTATTTCTTGAAATTCCACTACTAATGTGTTCGTGATGATATTCTACCCTAAACTTGGACAACTCACAAAACTGCCTGCAGACACAGGACATTTTAGATACAGAAAGTGCACTTGCAAAATGTGAAATTTCCAGGGCTTTTTTTATTTTTTCAAGAACTTTAACGCAGCGTAAAGATCCTGAAAGCCTGCTTTTATTTCTAAATTTGCATATTTTGACTTGTGTTGAAAAAGCAATTTCAAGGTCAGTTTCTGTGCAGGAACGCTCAGCTGGGATGGTAACCCCATTAGAAGTCTTCTAGTGCTTTGCATATTTATTTTTCATCTTCAATAGTATGCCGCGGTAACTCATAAATCAAAATATCAGAGTAAACAAACCTAACAGAGGTTATTTCTTTTAATGTATACGTTATGAAGCGCTTTAGATCTATATTTTGTGCATTTGCCGCATTCAGGCTAAAGATCAAGAACATGATATTCTGCCAAAAAAACTTTAAAGATGTAAAGTATGATGCTCTCACAAAGGTGAAAAAGACACTTTTCTTTGTCACCTTCGATAGATCTGTTTATGCTATGTACAATGACGCTAACTTAACTTTTATGATGTAGTTTAATTTGCTTACAATGAGAAGAGGTTTGCGCATACAAAAACTATGCCACTTGCCCCGCAGTAATTAATGGTTTCGCTTGTTTAATAACCCAATGAACGTGGAAAGTGTGTGCTGATCCTTTCCTCTTGTCTTGTGTTGTTCTCAAAGCTTTTTGGGATGCTATACAATCCAAGAAGTATGGTAACATGTCAGCTCGAGGATGTACAAACCATTCTGTTCCGATTCATTAAATGTGATTATTCACATTTAGACAATAGTCTGCTGTATGTGATTCACCTATAACTACTACAGTGGTCTTCAATATTTTTTTTTGTGTTCTCTTCTTTCGGCAGAAGTTGGAATTAAATGGTGATATCCACTATTATATAACTTTATTTCAGATAGTGCTTTTCTCCCAATGGGACTCAAAGCGCGTCACAATTACAGTATAGCGCGCGGTACCCAGCACATGGATTTTTACAGACACAGTCCCATGCCCTGTAGATCTTACATCTATATTTTTGGTGCCTGAGGCACAGGGAGGTAAAGTGACTTGCCCAAGGTCACAAGGAGCTGACACTGAGATTTGAACCAGGTTGTTGGTTCCTGCTTCAAACTCCGTGTCGTCATTATCAGTTAGTGCCTTCACTTGCTGAGTCACCTCTTCAGCCCAGTATTGCTTTATCTTACAACATGTTTGGGCAGGAATAGAAGTGACTTGGTACTTTACAAAAAGAGGACTCTCTCCTTCCCGGCAAAACCAATATTTCATGGTCTGAATGGGAGTAACATATGCTTGACGCCATGTTATTTAAAGTTAACGCTAGGTAGTGCTAATTTAACACAGCGTTAAGTCTATGCTAATGATCTATACAACAGCCATTGTTTTTGTATATAATTTGGTTTCTGGATATGCATTAACCTCAAGGATAATTACGTCCATTGCGGATTTTGGTAACTTGACGTTATGAGTCCCGAGTTACCGGAACCCCGTGGATCTGGTTTTAAACACTGGCAGAGGCGAGTAACACGTTGGCCAAGATTTGCCCTGGATTATGGATTCTGTATTTTTGTAGAAGAAAACCCACAAGTTGGACCTAGTTCTAAATTCTTTTCTGAAACCACTTGTTTTAAACTGTGACCTGCCTCGTGCGTACTACTTGGAGTAATGTGGCATTGTATAGGTAGTGAAGAATTCAAAGGACCACCCAGGCACTCCTGAAAATACAAGTCTGTTCAGACATTGCAAACCAACTTCATTACCAAAAAGTATAATTTCCTGCTCTCGGGTAGTAAGGTGGAGTATTTTCTAGCAGCACATATCATCTGGTAACATAATATTTGCTTTGCTACCAACTTCTTTTTAAGTATGTGTTACTAGATTTAAACAAGGTTCAGCGAAGTGTCTTTTTATAAATTCTTTCGTTCTTTCATCGTTATAAATCAAAGTTACAAGATAAATATTGAACCGTTTAGCAAGCTCGCAGGGACCTTATGTACCAACATATTTTTTTTTTTTTAAATGTGTGTTGCATCAAAAATGTCAGCGCTAAAACATAATACAAACTTTCATAAAATGTGCGTTTTACGTATAAACGTAGTTACTGTACATGACTTAGAACGCATCTTTTGTTGTTTGACTTTTCTTTTAAATGTATAATTAGTCAATATAAATGATTAGTGAAATACTATTTATAACAGCCATATTGTGAAAACAATACGTTTTTAACCTATATAAAGAAAAATTCCTTGTTGCGTCAAATATACAGATTTTTATACTTGGCAAACCCATTCTGCGCTAATACTATTAATAGTCTTTTTAGTGATTTCGATGCACTTTTAATTGATTTTGTGGTGCTCAGATATATCCTTTTTCTAGCACATACTATTTACATCTGTACGCCAAGCGCAGGCCATTTCTGTGCGCCAAAACAAAAACAATATTTGTGGGCGCAACTGAGCTGAGCAGCAAAAGCGCTATTAAATGCCCCAATTTGACACTGATAAAGCCGTTAGCGAAGCATAGTACCCCTCATAATCAAAGGGAGTGGTAGATACACAGGATTTTCTTTATTCTGCACTTCAGTGTTACACAAAAATGTCATAGTTGCTGTAGCAAAATAAATAAATAATAAAAATATGCCTCAGAGCCCCTCCTGTCTGCGTTCAATGAATCAATTAATTAACTCTGTGCATTACTTAAATCCTTACTTCTACTTTAAACATGCAGTCCATTCAAGGTCCTAAATAATGAAAGGCACAGACCTGATTAAAAGGTTCAATCTGTGTGTTGGGTATTTGTTACAGGAAACAAGCCCCTATTTTAAAAATGATATATATTTTTTTGTGTTGCTGTATAAAGATACTTTAGGCAGCAGAAACCTGAGAGGGAATGGATTTACAGTACTTTATTTCTTCCGTTGGTGTGATGTCACTGTGTGATGTCACGGTGGGATGGGCGTGATCTGCCATATTTTCTTGCGACAGTGCCCTCCCTCTTATCTGGATTGGTCCTCCGGACGATATGGGCCAATAAAGACTTGTAGTAAATACAGAAACCCGCCTTGCACACTGGCAGGATAGCCGATTTCAGGCGTTTCTTCTTCGGTAATCACCCATTTCATAAGCCGATACGGGAAGAAAGGACTGCCGCTCAACAGAGTTTAAGCCGCAGAATAGAGCGGTATATTTCTTTCACCACATGATTGATGCAGTAACAAACACAACGTTTTTGAGGAAAAAGACCCACTCTATATACCTGACGAAGGTGATATAAATATACCGTTATATACTGCGGAAGTGTCTTAAACCCATGTCATGGGATAATCTTCTTCCCGTAGCGACTAATGCCTGGTCCCTGCTGGCTACTGCAGCGCCCGCTCTGGCGGACGCTGCAGGAACGAGAGCCCTCCCCTCATTGGCGCCGGGGGCCGCAGCGCTGTGGCGAGAGTTGCTCCTGCTCTCAATAGAATTGAGAGCAGGACTCGCGACGGAGCGCTAAGCCACGCCACCCGGCGGTTCAGCCAATGTGGGCGAACCTGCTGTTTGACGTCATGGCCGCGCCTCTGTCACTCCCCCACCGGTCTCTCTTCCTGCAGCTCACTGCAGACCGGGGAATCGGCTGCACGCGCCGCCAGTCTCGCGGGCGCGCCTGCAGCGGAGGTACTGGGGCCTCTGCCATAGAAAGACTTATATCACCACATGTAAAGTCATTTCCTCCTTATTTTAATTGAACCTTAAATAAACTTGAATCCTTATTTATTACCTTGCAATAGGTTTAGTAATTTGAGCTGCAATTGGCCTAGCTGTTTCATCTAAAAATAGATTAACATTGATTTACGCTATTGTTTATGGAAATACTTTTCGCGTAAATAAAAAAAACAAACAAACCTATAATGGAATTCAATCAATTTTCCTGTAACAAAATTCTTTGACTTCTTCAGTCAAAGTTTTGCGAACTAATTCTGCTAATAGCACACGCTATTCTCAGAACAATTACACGTATTTCTGTACAAATAATAAACACTGAATATTTAAACAGTGAGTTCCTGGTACTTACATTATCATCACATTGGAGTGCATTCTTGAAAAGGAAAACCCGGAATCTAACATTGAAAAGTTCATTTTACAAACTGTAAATAAACAGATCTTGCTCATCTGACAGATTTGTTGAGTCTACAATAGATCACATTTCACCGTCAATAAATTCCCATTAGCTACAGCTTTTCCGAAGAAAAGGCAATATTTTTTTTCGTCGCCATGCAAACTATTTAACAATAATTCTATGTTTGTTGCTTTCCGATAAATAATGATATATTCTGTCTTTGTTATATTTCTTTATTTGATCGATGTCATCACTTCAGACGCGGTTCCAGTCTCAGAAAAAAAACCATAATGGCCAATAACATGGTTATTATTGTGGAGTAACGGTGTCCCGACGCCTTTCTCAGCAAGAAACGCCATATACGGGGATTTGTGTTGCATAAAAAATGTCCCGCTAAAAAGGAATACAAACGTTCGTATGTACTCTATGAAGGTTATTATGTGACATCATTCACACGATATATATGTATTACAGCTCAACCCCCTTATAACGCTGTGCTTGGGGTCCATAGAATCACATCGCGTTATAAGCGGATCGTGTTAGAAATAATGTACAATTGTATGCATCGTACAATAAAGTATTTAAGATACCAATAATCGTGTTGTAAAGTATTCACACATACGCAAATTGGGAGCCACGCTTGCATGGCGTTATAAGTGGATTCGCGTTGTAACGGATCGCGTTATAACGGGGCTGAGCTGTATATGCAGTTACTTTTTTGGGGCACACAGAAATGGATTGCGTTCAGCGTAAAGATGCAAATGGGATGTACTTAAAAAAAAGAATATTTCTGTGTGCCAAAAAAAAACAGGAGAAGGAACATCAAAATCCCTGCCTATTTCAACTTGGTGTAAACCCTAAAAGTCTGTTAATAATATTAGCGCAGAATGAAGTTGCTTTGTACTGCACCGACACACTTTATTCGAGCAAATACCCAGTATGTACCTGGCAGATACCTGGAATGCGCCGCTCCTCACCTCTGACAAGCCCCGTTGCGTTTACCTTCCCAGCCTGGGTTCATGCCTGGCTGACGGGCGGCTGATCTGTTAAATGATAATGATTAGGATTTAATAGGCTGCAATGCTTCGTGTGTCTACCAGATGGCATAAATTCATGAATTGTAATATATATATATACATACATATATATACTGTGCAGTATTGCAGCCAGCGGGAATAAAATGCTTCAATCCCTGCCTGGAAAATACCTCAATGCACTCGGGCAGAAAACAGTCACAAACCTCAATACACCCGGGTATACCCGAATTCGTGGGACTAGCCGAGCTCGAATAAAGTGTGTCGCCAGTGTACAGTATCAAACCTAAAATGTATTTGAAGCAGCCGTGGATGTTCCATTATAAAAGTTAACAAAATGTATAATAATAATTTTTTTTTAAAAATGACACAAACAATTGATATTTACAAACACGATTTATAAATAAAAATAAAAAACACACATAATTTGGTTTAAATGTAAATGGTATCAAGCAGGTATTCAGCATACGCCGCATATTTTATGCAGCTTGGTACCACTCGTTAGGACTGAAATTTTGATGCACAAATTGTTTGATATAAAATCTTCGCATATTGACCCCGTAGCGATTATGAAATGATCAGGAATGCGGTTGGATACTAATTGCGAGGGGATAGATGGTTTTTTTTTCCACCTCATCTTCGATTTGACGCTGAATTATTTATGGTACTTTAGATATAAATGATATTTTCTTCAGCTCTGGGGTCTTGGGAAGCATCAGTAACATTTTTTAAATAAACCTGTATTTCATTTCAGTGATTTATTTGTAGATCTTAAATTAATTAATTTGTATTGATAATAAATATTGTATGTTGTCTCAAATCAATATAATTTGCCAATTCACATTTACTTGTAATTACGGTAAAACTTTATTTACACATAACACGGTGGGTCTCCCCCCATCAGTCTTAAAGGCGCAGTACCCCCCAGAATGGACTTTTTTTTTAAATGTCTTTATTTAATTGGAAGGGAAATATAATTGAGATGATAAGATACATTTGACCTTGCTTGTCCCAGGTAGAGGATTAGGGCCTGGGGCAGAGGTGGGCCACTCCAGTCTTTGACCAACAGGTCAGGTTTCCAGGATATCCCTGCTTCAGCACACGTGACAGTCGTTGACTGAGCCACCGATAGATCCACCTGTGATGAAGCGGGGATATCCTGAAAACCTGACCTGTTGGTGGCTCTTGAGGACTGGAGTTTCCTACCCTTGGCCTGGGAAGTATTTAGGGCAGGAGTGTTCAGCTCAAGTTCTCCCAACAGGTCAGGTTTTCAGGATATCCCAGCTTCAGCACAGGTGGCTCAATCAGAGGCTCAGTTGAGGAAGGGACTGATTGAGCCACCTGTGCTGAAGCTAGGACTGATTGAGCCACCTGTGCTGAAGCAGGGATGCCCTGAAAACCTAATCTATTAGGGGGGGGGGGGCTTGAGGGCTGGAGTTTAGCCCTCTGATTTACAAATTAACATTGTGTATGTTACCCCACCCGAGCTTCAAATTCTTCCAGTGGCTTTTACAAATCACAGAGACTGCTTCCTACAATTGTTTATCTTTCATTATCAGCAAACAATATAATAAAGGAAACTAAACAGCTGCTGCAGGAAAGTAAGACTTGGAGCGCAGGTTATTTAAATGAATATATCACTTCAGTCTCAACCTGAACCATATGTTCCCCTCAGCTCTGAAAGGGAGGCACAGTTATTTCATGTTTGCATGTATGTAACATACTATACCCTGGCATGAACTGAAACTGGGTAGCTACAGACCACTGCATGACTAGTAATGCAAGATAACCTAATAGTAAACCACCACAAAGACTAGCTCGCAAAAACATGTGTAGAACATTTTGGCAGGTATCCATCAAGCCATCATGTGGGTATTTCACCCCTGTGGTAACTGCAATTTAAGTCATTAGCAGTTACTACCGGATCGGGGAACGATACCCACTATCACTGCTTCATCCCGTGTTGGGGGTATCACACCCAATGGGTGGTATTATTTGCACCCCGGCATATTTAAATACTTGCTTTAACAGAGAAAGTACCCACTTTTATTATAATATCGAAATATAAATACTACATCATATTTTTCTAGATCTTGTTTTCCATCAAGTTCAGGAATGGAAAGTGCAAACTTTTTAGTGCGGTAACGGTTCTGCACCTGAATGGGAGTCAGCAAAATGCTCTTCAATAAGAAGGGACAGCTGGATACGAAGTAACAACTGGTCAGTCAAGTCTGACTCAATGGAAGAGTGTCACCGACTGAAAACCATTTTTCTTTCAATTATTACTGCGTGAATTCTTCAGACAAGCCAGAGAGACAAATCCAAAAAAGTTCTGTTGCCCATATCAATATCCGGAGCCTGCTGCCCAAACTGGAGGAACTAAGGGCATGGTGCTTTATGCATAAACCCAAATCCATCATTTTCACAGAAACATGGCTGACCCCTAAAACTCCAAATGCAAATATCGGCATTCAGGGGTACTCCATTTCTAGGAGAGATAGGTCAAAGAGAGGTGGAGGGGTATTATTTTATATTGCAGACACCTTACAATTTACACTGTTAAATTAACCCCCAAGCCCACCCTCTTTTGAAATCCTCCCATTTTCTAAGCCCATCTTGGTTGCTGGCATCTACCGCCCCCCTAAAGCCGCACTACAGTCCCTGACTGATATCACCCAGTTTCTTAGCTCCATTTCCTCTCTGAATGAGAAGAGTGAGCTGCTAGTTCTTGGGGATTTCAACTTCAATTGACTCAACCCTGAAAACCACAAAATCCAGATACAACGCAGGTCACTTAACCTAACGCAACTCATTTCCCAACCCACACAGACAAACCAGAAATCTTACAACCATTCCTTGCTATACTGGCTTCCCTCCTCAAATCCCAGCAGAATCCAATCCTCTGGCATCCTTCCGGACATTTTCAGTGACCATGCAATAGAGTACTGTGTAAGTAAAATTAAACCACTCCAATCAAGCCCTAAAGTTCTCCTCACTAGAACATTTAGAAACGTTAACCCACAACAGTTTCTGGCTGACCTTACCAACTGCCCTTGGTACAGAATCGACTTAATTCCCGACCCTGATTCTGCGCTTGACTATTTCCAATCCGAGTTCCTAAAACTCTGTGATACCCAAGCTTCACTACGCAGAATAAGAGTATGGGGGGCCCACCTTACGTGAGTTACAACTGACCTTATAGCACTCTACCAGTTCAGGGATTCCTTGTGAAACTTTCCCCCCCCCGCGCCCCCTGTCTGCACTCCCCCCCTGCTTGCGCCCCCCTCCCTACCTTCTCACCGGCGTCAAAGGACGCCGCGGGGTCACGTGACACCTCGCTGGAGACTGTAAGGACAGAGACAGAGACCGCGATCCTCGCCACTTGATTTAAATGCCTTGGGGAAGAACAAGGGGCCTCTGAAACCGCCCCCCCCCCCCTAAAAAATCTCACGCCCCCCTGGTCTAAATAACTGAAACTCACTGATATACAGTCACTTTAAACCTTGCATTTTCCTTACAAACTGAGAGGCGATTCTGTCATCTTAAACCAAATCCATTTGTAACGTTCTTTCGTGTTTTTTGACTTTCTGTAAACATTCAAAACGCAGCAGAGTGGGAACATTTCCAAATACCGAAGCACATTTTTGAACGTAAATGTATTCTAAGCAACTGCAAAAAGAAAAAAAAAAAAGTATGTTTTACAATCTGTCTGGAAGTGAAGCCCGTCGCTGTATTCTCTAGAACATTTTAATTAAGCTGAAATTGCGATGCAAATCTCTGCACACTCCTTGGGGAGCAATATTAGATACACAAATTGTATATGCTGGTATTTGCCTAAATTCCTTATGGCAAGTTTCCACCCCATCCCTACCAGTGCTCTTCTTGTAACACACTGGAGGGTCCACAATACAATGTGAAGCCCTTGAAGTTATTTTTTACGGAAAACAGCTTACACAATTTCAGCTGTTGTCATTTCTGGTGTCTGTTTAAAAAAATGCAGTTTCTTACAAAATGTTACGTGGGACGGAGGGAAACGAACACCAGAGGCCGTTATCATATAGTATATATAGTGTTTCTTAACCTTTTGTCAATACGTCCCTATTTAAATGATCACATTCGCTTGGCACCCCGCCAGTTTATCAATCATTATTAATTATAATGAATACCAATAATTTGTTTAACGTTCCATTTGAACTGGCTACAAGTTGGCCAACTTAGATGCACGGTATAATCATGGTTAAGGTGTTAATTTGGAATATACAAGCAAGTAAAAGGAGTCGATCTTGAATACAAAAATATACATACATAAACTGCATTTAGTTAAACATCCTTTGTTGCAAATGTTATAGCCATATCATTGTTATTATACCTGAATAATAGATCATGCACAAATGTACTTTTAATATCAGGTTAAATATATGTTTTGCAAGTTACACAGTATAATATAGCGGCGCGCATACTGGGGGGCGGAAGACTTTATTGGGGGGCCACACGGCGGTTACAGAGGCCCCGCAGCGTCATTTGACGCATCATTAGAGGCGAGGAGGGGCGCGACTGAGGTGGCAGCAGATAAGGGGGCGCAGGCGCCAGGAGTTTGCGCACCGCTGGTATAACAAATCTTTACTTGCAATTCAATTCCAGAAAAATGCACACGGTTGATTGGGGCCACACACTTAAATGGTATAGACCAGACTACTGGAGAGGGTGGTGCTATCAGAGCGTCTTTAAGGTACTGCACAAAAATAACAAAAGGATAAGCACACCAAAAATAGGCAAAAAAAAACATTTCGGCTACTGTCTGGATGGAGCCTTTATCAAGAGATTTACCGAAACGTGTATGTTATATTCAATAATAATTATATATGTGTATGCTATATTCAATAATAATTATATATATATATATATATATATATATATATATATATATATATATATATATATATATATGCAATAATAATTATATATGTGTATGTTATATTTAATAATAATTAATAATTATATATATATATATATATATATATATATATATATGTGTGTATGTTATATTCAATAATACATTTATATATGTGTATGTTATACTCAATAACTATTATTATTTGTTTGTATATTGCACTGCACTAAGTAAAATAATATATATTTTCCACCCCAAAAGTACATCACAAATTAATTTCAGCAACAGACACAGAGAAGCAAATTGAGTTAGCCGCTGGACAGGACTTTTCCCACTTCAGAAGCTAGCAGTCAGACGCTGAGCAGCAATTCCTCCCTATAACGTTTCCCTTTGGCACCGAAAAGGTTAATGCACAGTTTAATTGTATTAAGGCTTTTTTTTTGGTATCTGTGCAGGATTATTCTGTACGAACTGTTCACAGCAATCCGTCAGCATCAGGAAACTGGCCCACGCTGGAAATACACTGATAAAACCTAAACCGACCATAATTAGTGCATCAGAATTCCCCTGAATTACCCGTTAGCTGGGGAAACAATGTGTGGGAAGATTAGGATTGAAAACTATTAGGAACTATTAAGAAGCGTCTTTGCACCCTGATACCGGTACTTTGTTCTGTATGCGATGAAAAGGCAAAATCTGCTTTCTCCTGTTTCCAGTTTTGGCTTTTTGGTTAAACTGTTGTTATACCAGATGTAACCACACATACTTTACCTGCAGCTAAGGAGTGCCACAGGAACCTGGCAATGGGGATTAACCCTGCGGGGGAATGTCACGTACGGCCCACCTGAGAGCACGTGACCTACATACGGGACAAAGGTTAATACTCTTCTCGCAACCGGTCCCACTCTTCACCTTCTCAAAAGTCCCACAAATTAGTTAACATCTCCCCTAAATCCATCCCAATATACCACCTGTCACGAGCAGCACACAGATGAGCACGTGACTTAGATATGCAATCATGATTAGTACACACGGCTACCCTGGCCAACTCACCGTTTACCTGCGCAAGGTACCTCCGATGAGTTGATATTAACCCCTTACTCAATTGCAGTCATATCTATACGCTGCCATCACACGGGAAATGCAAATAAGATGTCAAATTAATATTTGCCAGGGACCCTGGTCCCTGTTTGTTAGTGTCAGGAGAACCATAATTCACTCATCTCTGGCAACACATATGTTCTTATCTCTAGACCAGGGATGCGCAAACTGGGGGCGTGAGATTCTCTGTGGGGGTGCGCAGGGTTTACAGAGGCCCCGCACGCTTCCCGAAGGCACTTAAATTAAATGTCGGGGAAGCGGCGAAGGCCTCTGTAAACTTCACTTACCTCCGTCATGCCTCCACCAACCCCCCCGGTTCAGAGCGGAAAACAATAATGGCCGCTGGTGGTTTGGCTCGCAAAGACACCCAATAGAAAAGCTAAAACCTCATCAGGAGTTGACGCCACGGCTTACTATTGGTGGGCATGTTTGTAGCCCGACACCACAAATATCTCCGGAACCAGGTAGGGGTCCCCGGATGTCGAGGGACCCCCGCATGAGTTCTGAGGAGCCCCCAGTTCGTGTAAGATAATGAAATAAACGAGCAGCCGGAATTTCAGCTTTAAGCGATCATTGTGAAAAATTACAAAGTTGAAGACAATGGCGCAATTACGTGGCGAGACCGAGATTGGCCGATCATTGTCTGTTGTGTTTAAACCTTCAGTGACGGAGAGGTTACAGGGCAAGTGGGCAACGGGGGGGGACAAACAACCCACAGCATCAGACAGTGGCAAGTGGAGGAATACAGCATAACATATCATTACTTGCAATAATAGACTCATTGATGTCATTCTCTAGGTATAATATTACTGAGCTAGATATAAAGCATAAACTCAGGAGTGCCATCTATGTTTTATCGAATGCTATCTCCTTCCCACAAGACAAATAATTTCTTCCAACATTTCTTTTTAAAGAGCTGTGCTTGTTGTAGCATATAAAGATTTCTGTTAAAAATCAACGTATATATATTGATGCTGCTATCCATCCGACGCCTTCGCCCACTTACGCAAACTGTAAAGAAGTAAAGTGCTAGGAGGTTGCCTCTTATTTCATTGAATTTCACTGCAGATAGGAATGACTTGGCACAGTTAATCTGCCCACTTCCCTATCACATAACAGATATGTCTCTTATGACATTATATACTCAATATTATTATTATATATTGGCGCAAATAAGTTGTTTGGCAAATAAGGTTTTGATAAAAAAAAAACTGAACAGAGGTAGGATAATTGCGTTATACAGCCACATCTCTTCCATGAAATGTGGCAGTATGTGCTATTCCTAGAACTTGTATACAGGCATACCCCGCTTTAAGTACACTCACTTTAAGTACACTCGCGAGTAAGTACATATCGCCCAATAGGCAAACGCCAGCTCGCGCATGCGCCTGTCATCACGTCCTGAACAGCAATACCGGCTCCCTACCTGAACCGAAGCTGTGTGCAAGCGGGGAGACTATAGAGCCTGTTACAAATGCGTTATTTACATCAGTTATGCACGTATATAACGATTGCAGTACAGTACATGCATCAATAAGTGGGAAAAGGTAGTGCTTCACTTTAAGTACATTTTCGCTTTACATACATGCTCCGGTCCCATTGCGTACGTTAATGCGGGGTATGCCTGTACAGTATTGTATAATAAAAGCCCCTACGTGCACAAGGCCATTAATATCTGCCTGGGAATGGTCCATGTTTCAGAGGTCTGCTAAAGGTATGTGGTGACTATTCCGTCACTTTTTGTTACATATGGCAGTATTACTTTCAAAACGGTATCATGCCCACTGAATTATGGATAAGGAATACCAAACAATCAATATATTTCTCACGTTACCTAAACCGTAGCGCATTAGTCTAAGACTGCGTTTATAGTGCTGTCGCCGACGCCGGTGACGTCGCTGCGGTCGCTGGAAAAACCAATTCGTCTTGACTTCCAGCGATCGCGACCAAGCCGTCTCGCCGCTTCTACTATAAGCGCACGCTACGGGGCAATACATTTGTTTTGCCGCGACATCGCGTCGCCGGCACTATAAGCGCAGCCTTAGGCCGAGCTCATACACTCCGCTTGCTTGCGAGAGTGCAAGCTCTTGCTGCTTTAGCACAAGCGAGCTGCGCTCATAGTGTTGGAGGCGATGGGGGGCATGGCTATGACATCAAGGAGCTGGTTCACTGCGATTGGCTGAACCACTCACGTAACGTGGCCGCCGCGTGAAAAAAACGAATTTTTTGTCTTTTCTAAACGCGGTTGCTTTATTGTGCGCGCACTAGGAGCGGCCTCAAGGGATCCGGCACTTTGTGCTTAGCGTGTGTGTTCAAGCGCCATCGCACACAGTATGAGCTCGGCCTTAGCCCGGCGATATTTACCTTTCATATCCAAGCATCCTACCCCCAGCATGCCAAGTAAGAGGAACATGGAGCATCAATACTCCCTTCTTTTTACTTGGCAGGTGATCATTTCTATTAGACGGAAATGCAGAGACCCCGAAGGTAAATATTATCTGCAGGCCCCTGGTGCTAACAAAGAACAGTCCTCCTCTGGGGATGAATGACCAAAATAATATAAACAGGATTTCTGTTTTAAGTCACAAAGGTTCATATAAAAAAAAAAAATGTGATTAAAAGATAATTGATACGTCTGCGAATAAATGAGGTACAATATCAGACATAAACACAAAGCACTTTACGCCTCAGCGAACATTATTCTGTGTAAAACCAGTTGGTGTTGTGCCAGCACCCAGGACATCACTTTGAAATACTGTTTACTTAAAAGCTACTGTAAGTATTTGAATTTTCGTCGTCTGATCTCTCTCTTGAAACAGATTAATGTTGTTAGTTGAAACATACACCAGGAATGTTATTGCAATTTGATTTACTGCCCCATGTTTTGCTGTGCATATGAATTATTATTTAATGCACCTTCGTAGATATTATGCACTTTATATCCGATATATTTATATTTTATGCCCAGTGTGATGTGTGCTGGAGTGAGGGATCTCCTATGTGTAGCCACTGGTGATATAATAATTATGGCGCACAGACAGCCCGCTAAACATCAGGATTGATCGTGCAGGTTCTAGTGCGGATACTGTAAGTCCTTTTATTTCAGGCATCCAGCATTAGATTGTAAGCTTTTTGCAGGTAGGATTTGTTGTGCCTGTCCTGGTAACGTAAAATACAAATTGACATGCAGGGTTAGGTTTTTCAAATAAAACCCAGGAATCCGTTGGTCCAACATCGTGACAGAAGAATGGAATGTGGCCCATGTCTTGTAATTGGAAAAACATCGGACTATCAGCAGCACAGCCCGACCCCGCATAATGTCAACGGGGTAACGTGTTTTTTTTTCATAATTCTAAATGAAAAGGAATATGAGATTTATTCAGTAATCTGCGTTAGTGCCGGACCAGCCCAAATCCCGTGCATGTGTATCCAGATCTGAGTATTAATATTGTATTGTTTATTTATATGCGAGTATGAGAGAATGAGACACTCCGAGCATTGTTATCCTCGATCAGAACCACGTATAGTTAATAACTGAAATACAGGCAGTCCTCGGTTATCCAACACAATGTGTTACTCAAAATGGCGTTGGATAGCGAAACGTCTTAAAGCGAAACACGTTTTCCCATAGGAACACTGTTTAAATGAAAGGTTCCGTTCCTGAAGGCATTTTTAACACTAAAATACACCAAATATTTTACGCAGGCAATAACATATGCAGCACACACACAAATTATATAGTGTATACTGTATACTGTATTATATATATAATATAACATAATATATCATGTAATTTAATAATATAATATATTATAAAGTATAATATAATATGATATTATATGATTATATATATTATATACACATAAACAACTTTGCAAAGCATCGTAAGAGCGTTGGATAAGCCGTTTTGGCGTTGTAAAAATGAATATAGGTATGTATTCATAGCGTTGGATAAGTCATTCGTTGTAAAGCAAAGCGTTGTAAAACGAGGACTGCCTGTACTTTAATTATAGGAGTTTTAATCTCTCTTTTTTTTTATTGGCTGTGTATGTGTTGATTATAAAGACCGGCGCTCACATATCTAAAAAAGTAAACACTTGAGTGCAGCAATCCACGCTGCTCGCAATTTATTTTGAAACATATCTGAACCTGATCTGTTGTCCCCGAACGCCTGGGGACCGGCGCCAATACCTGCGGTCCCATCACCGGGAATTATTATTTTTTTGCCTGAGGGCCATAAAATGACCTCAGGGTCAGGGCTCATTCCAACGGCCAGTGACATTGCAGCTTTCTTTAGTTATAAAGAAACTACAAACATTGACTGTAAGTACTTTTTCCCTGGAGGTCAGGATAAGCGCAGAGAAACCCTCCGATCCAGGTAAGCTTAAAAAGAAGAATAAAAAAATATCTACTTCGCGGAGAATTGCTGCCTTAATAGAAAATGATCAATGATTCGGTCCTGCTGGGGAAAAAAGGCTAAATCATACAGCAAAATATCTTCAGAGAATGTTACAACAGAACGGTACAAATCACTGAAGATAGGATGAAAATGATACATAACACTATATAAAATAACTGATGGTATCTGCAAACCCTAGAAAGAGTTTTGCATGTACTAGTCGTTACTATTATGGGTATTACTTCAGTCAGCAGATCAGGTAGAAAATCAGGAAGGATTTTGTTTTGAGGTAAGCAAGCTCTCCGAGAGGAAGCATTAGGACGTGATGGATGTGTGTCAAACACCCAAACGCACAGCACCCGCCAAAAATAAGGGAAGCAAAGATTGTACATGGGAATTTACAGCCCAGCTCTGAACTAAATGGCATATGCAGACTCCGACATTCATAAATTAGCCATGTTGCATTAAAGTCTAAGGTTGGAAAACACAGGAAAAGGTTGAGTCAGTCGCAGAGCACTTACATTCTGAATGTCGACTAACAGTTCAAAGGATGTGAAATATGGCTCTTGTTTTGACACTATTGTAATGGCGTAGTTGTTCACTTGCCTTGTTTCCATGGGGTTTATGGTCCATAAAGTTTAATAACAATGTTAACAGCTGAACAGTGAGCGCAGAATACTAGGAGGCTGCGATATAAAACAGGATCAGTGTTTTATCTGGGCAATCTTTTCTGGTAACGTATGAGCTTTTCTTGTGGCTTTCCCCCGCTTTTTTAAATGTTATTTTTGGGGGCAACCCATTTCTCCATCCAAACACAAAGGACACTGTCCCCCTGAAAACCGGAACACGTGTAATTAGCGCTGAGTAGCCGGAGATCTCATGCGGATGTTAAACCACAACGCTGCTTTGTTTTTTGTATGCACACTCACCTACAGCATAGCACTCTTTAACCTATTCACTGCCAGCGAAGCCTGCGTTGTAGGCCTACTCTGGCAGCGGAAAAGTTAATATGTGTAATATAATACTGTGTTATTTAATAAATAATTCCAATAAAGTACTTTTCAATAGACAAAGGGGATGAAATGCACACTGGGTCCTCTGGTAAACAAGAGGTTAACACGGACAGGTGCAAACGGTATACAAGGTATGCAATAAAGACGCATGTATCCGTTTCTTCTTCATTATATTACATTATATTACAGTGTAAGGACACAAACTGGTCACCACGTGATTTCATTGTAGAACGCATTAGGCATGTGGTTTTCTCAAAGCACAGAGAGGTTTTAGAGGTTGCCTTAAAATCAAAGCCTCGGAACAATATTAACAGTTAAAACTACTCATTAACAAAATATATATTTTGCACCAAACGCAACCCATGTTAATATCAGCAGTTAGGGATCATATCAAGTTATTAGGATATAAATGTGCACACTAAGCTTTATTTAGACAAGATTATAGGACGTGTGTATCAAGTTTATCGGCATTGTAGAATTCTCTAGTGAAGAAGAGGTTGACTAATTAACACATATGATAGACCGTAAAATATCATGTTATTTAACCATATAACCATTTACAAATATATAATGTTTCGGGGGGGGGGGGAAGGGAGTACATTTAAAAAAACCAAGGATTATGCCAATTAATACGAATATATAAAGAAGCTGGGTTTTTGCAACCTTTATTTTATATTTGAGGAAAAGTAAATGTGGGATCTCCCGTCTCAATAGATTACGGAATGATTGGTTAACAGAGGTGTACGGAGTAACCCATGAGGGTTACGGAGAACATTTGAAATCCTGAGTCAGAATTTCTTCACCGAGTGTAAATTTGGCCTAGGTCTCCGCAGTAATCCCACGGGACCCTAACAAGAACCACAATGTAACAAAGTACCTGACATGTTTAAATGCCGAACCCCCTGTCATACCACTGAAGCTGCAGGGTGTTGAAACCATTAACAGAGAGGAAAGAAAAGTTTCCATCTCTTTTGTCCTTGAAGTAATTAATCAGCATTGACTTCTTGCTTAAATAATCATGCCTGGCATGTGCCTGTAACGATAGCTATAGAATAGGGCATGCTTCGGAAGAGGGCTGCTGCTTGTTGATTGGCCATTCAAAGCCGTCTGGAAACGCTAGCCAGACAATGCTGCCAGTGACAGCAATCAGTGGTGCAAAGACCTGAAAGAAATCAATATCACAAAAAGGAAAATATACCAAGGTTAGTGACCAGGAACAGATAGTGACCTTGGATTCCCCTTTGGATGCATGATCTTGACCCGTTAGCAATGAGAACCCACTGGTGATGTCTGCCTGGCATAAATCAGGCTACAGAACCGCAAGGCATCCAACTGGGTCATTGTGGCCCTGAGAGAAAATGAACTTTTTCATTGCTGCTCAGAACCATTCATTTACATTTTTAACCAGTTTTTTTTAATTTTTTTATATCTCTCTCTTTCTCTCTCTCTCTCTCTCTCTCTCTCTCTCTCTCTCTCTCTCTCTCTCTCTCTCTCGTTTATTTCCAGGGTTGAACCCCACTGTTTTCATCTCCGAGCACCCCCTCATTCCCGAAGTGCTTACTGGTGAAGCAACCGTTCAAATAATTGCCATTTTGTTTCCCCGCCGGGAGATTTAAACCTGGTAACAATCACCGGTATTTCGGAAACCGGGTAGTCCCTGAAACAAAAAATAGTGGCGTTTGGTTCATTGTAACTGCAGGTTTCCATCGTGTAATAAATATGGGTACCTGAAAAAATGAAAACACAGAGGAGGAACTGCTTCTTTAAGTCATTGGCCTTTGAAGTGGGAGACCTATTGGGGGGGCCTCATGTGGGTTTGTGGCTCTGGTCTTCAGGTACAAAACATGGGACTGTAAGATCCATCCATGGGGGAAGGATTCATTGTGTCTGTATTGTTGCATCTATTCAGTACAGCGCAATATTAACTGTTAGTGTCATGTAAGAATAAGCCATATGATTGTTCAGGATTTTGAAAATCTGGGATTTGACATTAAGGTGGGAACTGTATCATGCACTATTGTGACTTAAAGCAGCAAAACGTGAAATCATGTATGTTTTTTTTTTTTAAATAATAAATCAGTTCTGTAGTATTAGATAATAGTGACTGTTTTTTTTAATGTATTTATTTTATTCAACTCTTAATACCATGTTTAATGTTTTAAAGCATCCTTTGATTTCTATAGCAGGTTTTAGCCCACCTCCCGAGCAGTGCCAGATCTATGCAACACTTTCCTGTTTGGGATAATTTGTTGCCAATGTTCTCAGCCATTTCAGCTGCAAACTGTAATAATGGATAGTTACCGTAGTAATATAAGGATATGTTGTAGCTGCTGAGTTACACCGACTAAAGGTTTTATTGAAACTGAAAGGCGGCCATTATGTTAGGCACACAATCATGTTTTTTTTTACAGATTTATAACAGGGGCACCAGACGATTGCCAGCTTGGGTAAGAATGTAGAATTATACATTGTCACATGCTTTACAGATGAAAATAATAATAAGAAAAAAAGTGGGGAAAGTAATATTGCTGCTTTAATACTAATTCTAAGAGAAGCACTTTGATACGTCTGTGAGTACCAGTACCTAAAGCTATCTTACCCCTATTTTTATTCTCCTTGCACTGCCTTTGTGGGCGAGTATCGTTGTATATATACAAGGAGCAGGTAAAGGATGTATGTATTAAAATGTTAGGATTATGTCTAGCAATATTATCCTCTTACCTGTGGGTCGGAGGGGGCTGTCTCTGCCTGGGCTGGGGTGTCATAAACCTCTCCAGGACCTTCATTCACAGCCCCCTAAGTAAGAGGGTAACAGCCTAAATAACCAAACTGGCCATTACCTCCTTCCGGTTTCTATATAAATGTTGCTTTAGTAAACTCTCTGTAGTACAGGAAACGGCAGTGAAGAACACCATGCGTTTGTACCAACTGGAAAAAAAAAAAAGCAACATGTTTTGGGTTCTATGATTTCCCCTAATATAATGACTTTGCATTTACTGTTAAATGTTCTCATGAACCGCAGAATAAATTGTCTCAAACACATTCATGAGATTTTATTTCGCACACGGTGTAATGGGCCAGCTCACCACAAATTACTACCAGTCACAAAGTTTTTTTCCGGAACGTTCTGTGTTGCAAGCGACGATACATTTACAGAAAGTTAATTCAATGGAAAAAAAATGGCGGATTTAACCCCTTTGCTGCCAGAGGGACCAGAAACGCAGCATGCCGTAAGCCACACAGGGGTTCAACATCATTTCAACATCATTTCGAAATCAGAGAATTAACAGCAGACTTGAGAACAGCATCCAGTGACCACTTTACTGGGCAAATTA
Source organism: Ascaphus truei (assembly GCF_040206685.1). Lineage (NCBI taxonomy): Eukaryota > Metazoa > Chordata > Amphibia > Anura > Ascaphidae > Ascaphus > Ascaphus truei. The sequence continues at coordinate 16,579,739 of NC_134501.1, forward strand.
ATAATATCCCCCATATTTAAAAATCGGGCATGGAAAGTGTTGGGGGAAAAAAGCCTCAGAGTGTAAAAAAAAAAAAAAAAACTCCCATTAATTAAAAAAAAAAAGTTTTCTTCAAAAATGGTGCTCCTGTTTTTGGCCTAATTTTTGCATCCTGGTGACTTGGAATAACCCCACAACATGTCATGTTCGCTCTCATTACTAATGGACTTTTCCTGCAGGGCTACACTGTTCTATTAAAACATGATTGCAGGTCGGGCAGGTACAACAGTGACAGAATTAAGATAGTTAGGAGATCTACATAAGACATAAGAAATTGGGACATAAGTTAGGGCCATTCCTCAATAGGCGTCAGTCAGGTGGAACGAGAGCTGGAGAGTCCGTCATCAAGAAAAAGGAAATCGGTTAAACAGTGTCCTCTACGAAGCCAGAAATATGAGATCCAGTGACCCCACCCTTTCCTAATGTGACTTTCCCCCCATGTCGTTGTCATAGATGTAGGTATGTTTGTGTGTTTTATTATCTTACAATGTATAAACAAGTTACAGAAGATTTCGGATGTGACAAAATGTATACGACAAATGTTATATCTTCTTGAAAACGGAATAAAATATAAAGTTGGAAAAAAAAAATCATGATTGCATACTCAGGTAAAATATCTATATGTATGTACAATAACCAGAAACATATGTACAGTAAAGAGGCAACTTGTAAAAACTGGGGAAAGGGGGAGACCAAGCACTCTATATTTTATCAAACCATAATTACATCATTTGAACTTATTACTCATTTCATCAAGTTAACCAAAACCGTAAGCTACACTTTTCAAAATATACTTCATTGGGGCATCCAGGATTTCAGGCAACTGACCAGCTCCTGAATAAACTGCAGAATGAAATGAATTTATGCATGCACAGAGACTGCTGTTCAGTTTATTAATTTTTGCTCAGAACATTGTAATCAGATTACACTCAAATATCCTGTTGTGGATCTTCCTTTTAAATTCATATCAAATAATACAAATTAAAGAAGAAGAATGAAGCAAGTGAAAAGCTAGGAAATTTGCATGTTCTATGAATAATGTTAAAAGGGTTTCAAATGGAATTTCTGTGATGGTTTCATTATGTTTTTGGGGGATAAAAAAAATAGCATTTATCAGATATGTGATCTGATGGGTAATACATTTATAGAGAAGAGAGGCGATTAACGGGCATGAAATGCAGATGTAAGTGTGTTATATGCAAATTACAAGGAGTTACATTTCCAGATTGATTTCTCTCACAAAGAAATAAAATAAAGCAAATCAATTGACCTGTTCAAGCCTGTAAACAGCAGGACTCCCATATATTTTCTATATACCTGACTGGCCCATGCAGTAATGAACGCGTTAATGCTCATTTTTCAAAGAAGCTACTAGTGATGTTTCAGGAATAAAACTGGTCTCCCGATGACATCACAGCCTCCTATTGGCTGGCAGAGCGAGCCCTGACTTGTCGCCAATTCAAGACCAGCAGACAAGTACTATTGGCCTGTGGACAAAACTATCGGTAACTCAAGAACCAGGGGGCCCGTGGGGGCTGAGAGACAATCGGATCAGCTCTGGGGACCCCCTAGCTCAGGTAGGTAAAAACAAATAAAAATAAATGTCTTAAAAAGTCAGCGGGTGCCCACGGACTACTGCTGTAATAGCAATGTATCAAGGCATGTACTGTAACAATGATTTTGCCTTGTGATAGTAAGAAATACAGGGACTGATAATATGGAGAAATAGAAGGATATAAGGGAATGGTTAATGTAGCAATTTTAGACACTTCCCATCACTTGTCTCCTCTCCTTTTGTATTGAATAAAGTAGCAAATCAAAGCCGATGTGAACCTCGTCAGCCTAGGAAGCTTACGTGAAATTCCAAAAGGAGATTTGTTACGTTTGATGGTGATGCCAGTGGAAGCGATATTAAATCAATGGCAAGCTACAGTGCATAGTCGTCTTTGTTTTTGTACATGGTTTAGCTTCCTGGATTGCTGAGTATTCACACTCATCCGGTTTCAAGCCATTCCTTAATGCGCGAGAAGTCCTCATTGCGTGTACCATTTCAAAGCTTTACCCATGTGAAAGAATTGCAAAGGTTCCAATAAAACAGTCCTCAGCAGAAGGAGGCTTTACATGCTGCAAATCTCCGTTTTGGCAACCCAAAGAGGGAATATAAGCTTAAAGGCCTGAATTTAACAAACCTAATTATCAAGGCTTAATTAGTACCAAGGGTAAAGCTTCATGGAACACCTGCAGACTTAATTTATGTCCTGACAGAGAGGAACAAGTGTTAATGGGCTGTAGTTATGGTAATATCTGTACCTTGGAGAGCATGGGGGATATAACACGAGACTAGACAGTAGTTCTCTATTTCAAGCTACAGAACAAACAGAAAAGATTTTAATCGTAATATTAGTTTGCACACAACTCCTCCGAGACGTGATGTATCAATTCAACTTTACAGTGATGTGTAGAATCCCAAAGAGGCTGAATTATATTAGACAAATTAGACTGACTCCTTTCCCCATCACAACAGATACAATAAAATAGTAAGATCATGATCATCCACTGTGCTAATTGTGCTGCATCTACACTATGTTGTACCTAAATGCAGGGCGATAACCCGACTGACCTCGAGCACTAGAAGAAAGAACATGTATTCTGTATGCTTTTTTGCTGTGTAAAATATCAGAAAAAAAAATAAGGCTTTCTGCATGCTCCCCAGGACCCCGCCCAACGCACAATTTGGCACCAGAATGATGTTGAAATAATCATTATAAAAAAGCATTTCTCAACATCAACGTATTAAAGGACAGGACGTCAATCCTTCTGCACTTGTGTCAGAAAGCATTATTGCAGGGGTTCTCAACTCCCATCCTCAAGACCTCAGTCTTTGACTGAGCCACTGATAAAAGCTGCAGTTCAGTCAATATCCTGCATGTGTGTTTTTTTTTAATAAATCAGTTCTGTAGTAAGAAAAAATACTTTTAGCATTTTCTGTTTTAAAAACAACAACTTTGAAAGACCAATTTTATTGTATTCTATTATAACAGCCATTTGCTAAGGCACTGCCCCTTCATGTCCTGTCACAAGCCCTGGCACACCCCTTTGTCAACCCTGCCCTCCCTCTAGCACATGTCAGTGCAGTAGTGCTCATGAATATTCATGAGCTTCCACTGACTGACAAGCAGAATATAAACAAATCCCAGCTTTTAATATGTCACCAAATTTCGACCTATCAATACATGGAGAACGAATTGAGCTGCAGCTATACAGTTCTTTAGCTAATTAGAGATTGCCCACATGAAACTATTGAAGTAAAAAAATAAATGTAAAAAAAAAAAAAAAAAAAAAATAGACTGAACTGCAGCTTTAACCCACCTGTGCTGAAGCAGGCTCTTTGACTGACCCACTGATTAAGCCACCTGTGCTGAAAGAGGGATATCCTTAAGACCTGACGTGATGTGACGTGACGGGGGGGGGGTGGTTCTTGAGGACTGGAGTTGTGAATCCCTGCACATCAAGGAAACTGCCAGGTCTGAGCTATTTCACTTTATCAGGGCTTCAACATTAATTGTCTATTTGCTGGATAGCCCTCATAGTGCCTGACTGAGCGTATAAGGTAATGCAGAACACCTTCAGTGACAAGCTTCTCTTAAGTGGTAAACCCAGACATTTGGACCAGGGGTTGCAAAGTGTAACTTACTCTGTGTGCCACTTTAAGTATGTACATTTCATATACACAACCAGCTATAAATTGTGTTTGCAAGATGTAAGAACTTACAGCAACAGTTGACGTTATGTGGCCACTATGAGCTTGTAAGTAGGTGGCGTTACTAAACCCCTGACACCCAGGAGTTCTAGCAAATCTCTCCATTACCAGAGCTGCTAACCCCTTTGGGTGGAAAAAAAGGTTATCAGTGCTTTGTCATCATCCATAGTCAATTACCAAGAAAATTGAATACTTGGTTATACTTTTTCTTATGTTATTAGCAAGAAGTGAAAGGATTTAAACCTACAATGCTGTTTTACACCGAGAACATACATGACCATGGAAAACATGAGGTAAATATGTACACTGAATTGCAAGACAAACATGCACACTCATTGATTCTCGTAAAACAAGACGGTGCTGTTATGGGAAGGATGCTTTTTGACCGCAAACGGCTGTGTGTAGGTTACAGATCTTCATGTATTCAGAGACACTGTACATTTCAAAAGTACGTGTAATTCGAATGTTGTTATGGAAATGTCACTTGTACAACAGTAAGGAATAAACCCTTTCAATGGTATAAGCAGTGTATACATTTAGTCATCGGTTGCTGAAACCACACATGATAAGGAACAAAACTGTAAGGTCAACATTATTTACACCAGTAATTACAAGGAAGACTGAATGCAAGTCTCCCTCGCTGGAATCTCCCCCGCTGCTTCCTACAAACTCAGGCTGAAACTTCAGTAGTGTAGGTGGTGCTAGCACGGGGGGGTTGGGGGAGGGGTTTGGGTGGGGGTTGGGGGAGAGGGTTTTTGGGGTTGGGGCGACTCCAGTCCTCAAGAGTCACCAACAGGTCAGGTTTTAAGGATATCCCTGCTTCAGTACAAGTGGCTCAATCGAAGGCTGCATCACCTGTGGTGAAGCAGGGATATCCTGGGAACCTGACCTGTTGGTGGCCCTTGAGGACTGGAGTGGCCCATCCTCGTGCTCGAGAATAAGTTTGCTTCTTCAGGAAGAAGTAGTGATTACAATGCCATTAGTTCCTAGTGTTACTCTGCATCGCCGCCTTTTATTTTAAGCTCCGTGCACCCAAATCTTCTAGGAGATTTCTCTGCATTACACATATTTCAATAATGATTGTCGTGTATTACTACTGTGAAGCGCTATGTACATTAATGGCTCTATATACATAAAAACATACAATAATGATATCCATAGAGCTTCTTTTCCCAAGTTGAAATGATTGTGTTGTCTTGTATTTAAACAAAGCGGTAATTATTTAACATCACTGGACAATTACACATACGTAGGTGTTACAAGTTTATTTATCTATCGTGCATTCCCAGAATAGCTATTTACAGGTTTTATACGTGTTGAATCAACATGGAAAAAAATCATCAATACAGTAGGTCACATAAATGGCTGCTGATGTTCAGATGGACGTCTGAGTCCTCCTGTTCGTACATATGCTTTCTAATTACAGCACAAAGAAGGCAGCATTTCTTCTACACGTATTTGAACCCGTGGGGGTTTATTTATTGAAGTGCGATAGTTCTGATTGATTTGAATGGGAGTTTCTACATGTCAATGTCTGATTGGCACTATCGTAATTTTAGTGAATATCCCCCATCTCTTTAGCACGATTGTTAACAGCAGCAACTCAAAGTGGGCAGAGTCTTCTAACAAAAGGAAACATCGCCTGTTCTTAACTACAGGCTGAAAAACACAGCTCGACCCTGTTATAACGCGATCCGTTACGACGCGAATCCGCTTATAACGCGCTGCAAGCGCGGCTCCCAATTTTCGTATTTATGAATACTTTACAACACGATTATTGGTGTCTTAAATACTTTTTTGTACAATGCATACAATTGTACATTATTTCTAACGCGATCCGCTTATAGCGCGATGTGATTCTTTGGACCCCAAGCACAGCGTTATAAAGGGGTTGAGCTGTACTAGCTAATTATTCACCTGGTAGAACAAGGAAAGGGAAGAGTAATTGTGAAAGGCTTAAGGAGCATTTTCATCATTCAAGTCTATATACAAATGAAAAAGAGATGCATTGAATGCACCTACAGTCTTTTGTTGCATTTTAAGATGAGCAGGTGGAACATTTGTGCAATTTACATGGGTCATGCATGTATTTCAGGCTTCTGTGTCCTTGTTCTTAGAAGCTCTGGGAAAATCCCATTGATATGCATTACTTATCTTTCATGGTCTGGAGGTATTTCTAGACCAGTTAGGGTGAGCTCGAAGTTACGCAGAAGAGACAGCAGAGCAGCTAATGACAGACAACAGTTCAATATTTTATACCACCTTAAAAAAAAAAGTTTCAGCAACTGAAGATGTTCTCACATTAATTCTTTGCATCAATTATTGACAGAGAATTTAATTTAAAGGCAACTAGTCACTAACCTCAGGGTACGGTTTTAAATAATTTATAATTGCTACATGGGTGTAATCATATTGCTATTGATTAAGATCTAGTCACATCTACTGTTTGCAAATGCTTTGTGTTTACCAACGTATACAGCCATTTTTAATTCTTTTTTTCCCTTGCATGACAAATTACAATGTGAAAGAAATACACGTTTTATTCCAACATACTGCACATCCTAAGTATCTCAGAGACTGTATGGAACAAAAAGGAGTACGATGAAAAATGGCATATTTAAAAAGCACAATATTTTGCATCATTTCCCATCATTGTATGGCGTTTTCACAAAAATAAAATGAGAAAATTGCACCAGATGCAGATATATTTGAAAAGATATTCCCAGCGCGCCAAGTGAAATATTTATCCCCAAACAATATAAATAGTTACATCAATAAGTGCAATTACAAAGTGCTTCAATATGCAGAAACAAAATCATAGACCTAAAAAGGTTTATAATTGACCAAAAAACAAAGTGTCCATATAATAGTGAGAGAGGAAAAAAACAAACAATAAACAAAGTGTCCAAATCAAATTCAATAGTGTAAGAAACAAATATACCAAAAATAATTGTTACGATAAAAGGATCATTTTTATCACAAGCCTGCCAGCGCAGCTGAAATATATCTGTAGATATAAAGTCCAGCTGCTGATCTCAGGTGGCTCAATACCTAGCTGTCCTGACCCAGGGGAATAGTCGTGCCGGACGGACGCCCTGCGGAGGGACTTTAACCAGCGTCAGAATCTAAAGCTCTGGGAGAGATGCTTAAAAGAACTTCCTTTCTGTAAGGGCATTACTGTTCGACGGTTTTTATTTATTTATTTTTTTAATAAGAAATCTTTAATACACTGTGTTTGTCCCTGCGCGTTTCTTCTCTTGCAGATATATTTGAGCACTTTCCCAAACAGAAACATGCCGATAATGATCTTCCAGGCTCATTCCTAGGTTATTAATGATGGCTACATGATATTACTGTTTGTTGGATAACACACATTGGATAAACTTCCATGAAGTCAGTGGGAGATTCCAGGCAAATCGACACCATCCAAGATTAATGAAAAGAAAACCCTCGGCACAGAAATGGTTAAATAAGGTACATTCGTATGATGGAACACATCATGTGAATTACTTTCCCATCGTGTCATGTGATCGGTCCCCGGCATGCGGTTTTCCATTACACGTCATGCGAGTTGCACGCCGTGTGTCATGTGATCTGTCCTCCATTGCAAACCAGTGATCTATGTTCTATATCCGATCCATTCTTCATCATGCGCCAAGCGATCCATCAACATTGTCTGCAACATATTTGCAGAGAAATACAATGCAGTATATTATCTATTTAAGGGAAACTCCCTGGGTTCTATGGGGTTGCAAATTCTTTGGCTACTGAAGGGTTATGAAGGAGCGGTTTCTGCTGTAAATGGCACTGACACTACAACAAGAAAGTTCATTTCACAAAGATGATTCATTAAGAAATGAAATATTCATGGCTGACAGCTTGAAGGATCGCCATACAGTTTTATTCTAATGCACCTGTCCTCTTTGTCAAGTCCAATATGGGATGTCATGTCGCCCAAGTTTTATTTAGAAATTGTTTGTCAGAGTGAGCTTTCTAATGTGAATGAAAAATTCATCCCCTCATTAAGAAGGTTTTACATGAAATGTCTGGGATTTTCAATGAACACGGAGACGTGAACCAATTACTGTTAAACACTTAAAGAGGCAACTGTGAGCTCACCCAGCAAGTGCTGTCACTGATCAGAGATGGAGAGCAGGCGATGGCTGCAGATAAGGCACATCATATTAAACCACCCAAAAGGAAGGGCTGTGCCTCGTGCTGATGTGCACAATAATGGTTATATTATATATTCTATTATAATATATGTATGATCTATACACTCACACAAATACATATATCTACCTGTGTGTGCGTGTATCTATCTACATATATACACACGCCTACAGGGCGGCAACCGACAAGACGAACCAGGAGGAGGACGCCGTCTTGGACGCTTCCAGTCCCGCTCAGCAGTTTGCGCACACTGGGCGGTATTGTACCGCGGCTCTGCATTGGAGAAGACTAGAACCAGTAAGCCATCACATGGGTTCCAGCCGCCTGCATTTATCTGGGCCCCTTCTGCGTGCCCGACCTACCCGATACCCACATCGGTTTGTGAGCTTTTTAAATTTAAGTCAAATATATTTTTGCACTATGTCTTTTCCTCCTATATCTTTGGGGTAACCCCGGAGGACAGCATATACTGCACACATCCTGCAGCAACGCATTGCCTTTGAGAAGTCTGAAAACCATTTACACTTGTGAGTCCAACAGCTTTTTCACTGTAAACACTTATTTTTGAAACATATTGTATTTTTTTTTTTGCTTTATCTTTTATATACCCCGGAAGGATTTGCTCCCTGATATAATTGTGGAATAATCGGTTTAGACACGCTGGAAGATCTTTACTCCGAGCTGCATTCTATCCAGGGTTTTGTACGTATACACTTTTATATCTGACCCACTCTGTTATTTGCGCTACTTATTTTTGTATCACTAAATTTAAATATGTACAATATATTTTTATGTGTCAGACAGGTCTACAACCCTGCCTTTCCCTATTATCTCTTAGCATACAATGCTTCCATTGCAGCCAGGGATTCTGGGTAATGACATGCAAATGAGCACTCGCACAGTGTCACTTTTTACTACATGTCCATTTTAACATGGATTCCTGTAAGCCAATGCCTGACGTATTACCCAGCTTTTTCAGCACAGTCTAGGTTAAAGAAGTACATAGCCAGTAAACCAACTCGCATACAGTACAGCTCCTTCATTACCCATAATCCTTGGCTGCAGTTCAAATGTCTGGCATTGTATGCAAACAGATAATGGGGCGGGGCAGGGCAGGGTTGCAGGCCTCTCTAAGACATGTGAATGTACTCACAAGTGATACTCTTATTTGCTGTACACTGTACGCTCGAGTGGTTTTGTCACCATAACTTATTTTGTGTCTAAAATATATCAAAATGATATATTCACTCTCTCGTTCTGCTCTCCAGCAAAAGCCCTACTTCAGGTTCTGTATGGGATTAACGCCAGAGTTCGGTATCTGCTTTAATGAATCCGGTGTTATGACTAATGGGTGTTAACGTAGGTTAACACAACATCTAGGCCTTAGTTGTTATATGTCATCCTGTATTGTGCTTGCTAATTTAAACATGCTGAACAAAAATGTGCTCAATGCTTTTAAGAAATTAAAACTGTGTATATGATATATTATTATTATTATTATTATTATTATTATTATTAATAATAATAATAAAATATTGGTTTTTAAACCAAGTCCTGTTTATGTTGCTATAATATCTGCAGATGTAACAGAACGGTCACTTATTAAATATTAGGTTTCCTTTTGTTTCCAGATGAAAAATAAAACTTTTTTTTTAACATCATTTTTATGTGCAAACAAACACCTGTAAGAAATATGACAAAAACAAATATTAAATTGGACTGATAATGGCTTATTGTGGGACTGCAGAAAAAAAGCATCTAAAAGGAAGGAACGCATGCTTTAAATTGTATTATTTACTAGTCATTTGTTACACCTCTACACAAAGACACCAATGATATGGAAAATCAGGCTTTAATAATGAATGTCTCCAGCCTCAAGGAAAAATATCAAGATTCTGAGATGAAGGTCACTTTGACCCTGAAGTGCCTTAGTGCTTGTAGCTAATTTAAGGAAAGAACACTTTAGAACAGGGGTTCTCAACTCCAGTCCTCAAGACCCCACAACAGGTCAGGTTTTGAGGATATCCCAGCTTCATTGCAGGTGACTCACTCAGGGTTGCCACCACTCCGGACCCCAAGACTGCGGGTTTTGGCTAGGTATCTCCGGGCTACGGGTAGAGATGTGAAATCTGTGGGATACTGCAGGGCCGGCTGGGATGTTTAGTGCAGAGACATTTGCTGGGCTCAGTTCTTTCCTTCTCCAGTGGCGGCATCATCCGGCGGCATCTCCCCCTGCATGGTCCCGCCAAGATGGCTCAGCGACGGCAACTGGTGTTGTGTTGCCATGACAATGGACGTCACGGTGGCCTAGGCGTCACATTGTCATGGCAACGTGACGTCACGTGAATGTCTCGTTGCCATGGCAACACGACACCATTTGACGTCACAGAGCTATCTTGACGGGATCATGCAGGGGGAAATGCCGCCGCCGCAGAAGGTAAAACAGGTTAATTTTTTTTTGAATCTCCGGGTTATTATTGGCCAGTAGGTGGCAACCCTGGATTAAATCAGTGGTTCAGTCTTTGACTCAGCCACTGATTGAGCCACCTATGCTGAGACAGGGATATGCTCAAAATCTGACCTGTTGGGGGGTATTCAGGGCTGAGATTGAGCACCCCTGCTTTAGACCACATCTTTCACCCTATAATGATCAGCTGGTTATTCAAGGAAGATTTTCCCTGACTAGCATTTCTATAAGGTACTAAAATGTGTATTGCAAGTAGTCACAGGTTTGTCTTTTAAATAAAATCTTCCTTGCTTTTCTAATTGCAGTGGACAATTAATCAAAGGTCGCCAAAGTAGCTTTCGTCAATCTTAGCATCTCTAATCTAACTATCTGCTACAGTTTGGTCAAAATATCCCCCATTCATCAGTTATTTTTTCCCTCTACTTAAGCAGACTGTAAGTAATTGGGTAATGTTTTCTTACTGACAAATGCAGTTTTTAAAAAAAGACGATGAATTAAGGCTGATGTTCATATTTCAATGCAATAGTTGTTGAATCTTTTAGCAACATTTTTGCTTCTGACAGCTTACATTTTCCTACATAAAAATAAAAATCAGGTTGGATTCCAGCCTTAGTTTTGCAGAAATAAGAACAATCATCCAAACAAACAAAATGATCTCACATGTTGATGGCGTCTTAAACAAAAAGCAGATCTCTCTCAAGACGCAAATGTCATATTTTTAACTCCCTCGCTGCGTAGCTGTTAACTTGATACCTACTGTAAATGAATCCAAAAATATTAACTGTGCTATTACAATCAGCCTATGGGGTGGGACAGCAGGTGTATACTGTATATGAAGGTTGATGCTTACTTATAAAAGGGTGATTGCAGTGTAACAAATTCTTCTTAGCGTGTGAAAGGGGTTTATCCTGACATAAGAACTAATGATGTGACTTTTACAGAGGTAAAACTATTGAGGTTCATTAGTCTAAAGGGTTAATTCTACAGGCCGAAGCGGCCGTTCCGGACATTTTCAGCCCAAAGTCCACATTGACTTCAATAGGGTCAATAGGGTGAAGGTCTCCAACGGCCGCACCGGAGAGTCAAGAATAAGGTCCTAGATGGTAAATACTGTAGAATTAAAACTGTGTTTAAGGAACAGATACAGTAGCTTCATTTGAATACACAAGACGTTGTGGGACCCATTCAATCTCTATAACCTCTCTACAAACTCACTGTGCACTCACTGACACATTCCAAACAGAATAAGAAGGCATATGGAAAACAAGCATAGATATACATAGCACTTTGTATTATGCTCCAACACCATTGCTGACGATGATACATTTACTAAACGGTTCTAGCTAAGATTTAGCCCACCTTTAGACCTGTTGCTTTGAATGTACCGTTTGGTATCCCAAGGCTCAGCATCATTTAGCAAAACTGGATCTTCGTGTCAACAAAGTAAAATAAATGGGGGTGTTTGTCCAAATGCTGTTAGTGCAGCTTGAGCCCAAGCAGGTGAAAGTGTTTTAACAAAGGCTGTAGAGATTGACTTCAGCAGCTGGAAGGGAAACCATAGGTAATAGACTATTTCAGAAGCTCACTTCATCCAAAAACTGTACTGATGAAAAGCTGTGACCAAATGGGACAGGTATTTGATTCACTTACGTCCAAGACTGGAGCAATGCTTATCTCATTGAGAGAAACACTGTAGTGTTCATCAAAATGATGTGACAACATTTGGCTGTTTTGTTTGTACTGAATTCTAGTTGGGAACTGCAACAAGGGGGTGTCCAATTCAAATGTGTCCAAATTGAACACACGAGACCACATATTTACACAAAAATTAAAGCACTTTATTTCAATATGAATAGATATACATTAAGATAAGAACGGCTCTAGCAGAGGGCCTCAAGGAAAGGGTTTACAACCACTGGTTTATTTCGTTTCTTTCACCGTAGCTTTGTAATACAATTGTGTGTTTTTTTGTATAGTATTGCAACCTGCACAGGCTTATTTCACGATTTCCTTATAATTAGTTTCACAGGGAAAACTATTTAGCAACATTTTTTGTTCATAATGTAGTCATGAGAGTATAGGAAAAAAATGCTTAGACAAAATGAACAGTATTTCCCAACAACTCAAATTTAATTTGTCTGATTGGTTTAGTCTCAGGAGCCAGGAAGTTTTCATGTACGGATTTGATGAGAAGGATTTTATCTTGACCAAATGTTACTCAAATACTCATTAGTCTGGGTAACTTAGAAAAGAAAATACAGATGTTACCAAGAAAGAATATCTCTGAAATGGGTTGTCTCTATAGCAAACGTTGAGGTCTGTAGGACTCTTGCTTTATATGCTCAGTACATTTCCTAAGACATCCTTACAAGATTCTCAAGAGGTCAAAATAATGCTACGGTTTTGCCCAAGTATAGACAATACTCTAATAAAAAAAAATGAGGCCCATATTACTAAAGGATGCTAAGCTGAGTGGGAGTTATACCTGTTTTATTTTTGGGGAGATTTCCCATTGTTTGACCTCACTATTCGTCAGATAGTGCAGCGGTGCGCAATCTGTGGGGCGCGACCCCCAGGGGGGGCGCGAGACTGCCGACGGGGGGCGCGGGGTTTACAGAGGCCCCGCGCGCTTCCCGAAGGCACTTAAATTAAGTGCCGGGGGAGCTGCAGGGCCTCTGTAAACCATACTTACCCGTGGCTCCGGCGGCTTCCTCCCGGCGTCGCCATGGCAACGCGGCGTCAAAATGACGCTGCGAGGTCATGTGACGTCACGTTGCTATGGCAACGTGACGTCATTACGCCGGAGCGCGGGTAAGTTGGGGTTGGGGGGGGCGCGGGAGCGAGGGGACAGCCGTCAGGGGGGCGCAGGGAAAAAAGTTTGCGCCCCCCTGAGATAGTGAATTCAAACCGCGCTCTTGCTTCCTAGCAGGATCTTGAAACGATCAACTCTTCCCTCTTGCAGCTGATGTGATGTGGGGGCACCCCTCCTCCACTGGTCCCGTCGCGGGATGACTCCAACCGTCAGGTGGCAATGAAAGGAAAAACACAAGCGCACCGAGGGTCAAGATTTAATAAAACAAGGTAGTTAAATAACAAGTAAAAACTTACACATTAGAATATATAAGTCCAGTAGAGCAGAGTAAGGGCAGCAGTTCTGATGGAATCCTTGGCGCTGGTGGTTGGTGCTGGGGCTTGCAAATCAGTCCTGCGCGCTGGGGCTGGCTGGCTCGGCACCACGATGTAGTCACTTCCGGGTTGCGGCTTCTCGCAGGACCCGAGTATAGTTACCCCCCTCAATCGCCGGTTCTCCAGCAAGAAACTTCCTCCGGTGACCGAAAGAGTCTCTTATTGTTCGTAGGAGTGCTGGAGCTTAGTCCACCAATGAACTGGGTGCCAATAGCACTGTGTGAGCTCCGCATTCGTCAGACTAGGTACTTGCCAATTCAAGATCTAGAACGGTTAAGACTTCTGCTTCTCCGTGACTAAAAAAAATAAGGAAACCACGAGGGCCAATCCGGTGACTTGTAAACCCCACAGATATACAGTCACCTTCCAAGCCCCAGAACATTCACATGACATCCCCTTTCCGAGACGTCTCTCAGGAACCCAATGTTCCAAAAATGGGCAAACTTCTGCTGGAGAGGAGCAAGACTTTTTGGACAGCAATTGTAAAAGGTTAGAGGACGTGTGACCACGGCAACTGTGAGTTGTATTAAATACACCACAGACAATGCTTTTCTCGATAAAAAAAAAATGAATTGTGCAAAACTCAACCCACATTATCAGCAGATATACCGAACCCGTGTGAAATACCTTGTCATAGATACATACAGTTACCTAACTGGCTGGGAAGATCTGGTTGAACAACTTGTTTGGGTCTTTGTAATAAGATCATTTATTCACTTTCTTGTGCTACAAAGTACTACAAATCTTCATTAAATGCGTGTCGTGTGTATGAAGGCTTAATATATATGATGCGTCATTTATCGTTTGAAATTAATTTTGATGCATTGCGTTGTGTTGAAGATCTGATTGACACAATTTAAATTAAAACCAGAATTATATGTTTTGTTTTACTTACTGTAACTAGTGTTAATAAATATAAATGGCTGGTGCAATTTTACTTATAATAGTAATACTGTGAAAAGAATATATTTCGTTACCCTATATAACAAAAGACAGAAAACTCTCCCTCCCCACAGCTAAGAGAGATGTTTCAACAGGTTAGTGTTAGGACCTGCAAAGTTTGGTCATGCCTTGACGTTGGCTTGTAGGCTTATAACGCTTTGGGCAAAGGGTTTAACCAAATGACCATGCCAAGTAGCACTACTTTTGACATTTGTATATATATATATATGTAGAGGTATCAGTACCGTGTTAGCCGAGCTTCAATAATCAAAAAATAAATAGATGATACCGTTCTGTGGCTAACGAAATGCTTTTATTTGTGCGAGCTTTCGAGATACACTGATCTCTTCTTCCGGCGATGTTACAATGAATGAAGCAAGCAAAGGGTATACTTAAAAACAGTGTCTCTTGGAATGTTATCTGTGCTTGTCCCTCCTCTGTGTGTGGATGGGATTTATGGCTAGAGGTGTTAAATGGTTCCTGAAAGTTAGTGATGTAAGTGTGTGTGTGTATCTGTGTGAATATAAATGAATGGAGAGCCCACAGTGTATACAGTGCTTTACAAAAGGTGTGTGTGGCTTGGGAGTTAATATAAATGGTGTGGGTAGGTGTGGAAATGTGAGCGATTGTAGCATAACTAAAAGTGTGTAGATACTATGTGGTGCCTATTGGTGTATAGCGATGGAAAAACAAGGAGTATTAGTATGTGTAAGAGACAGCTGTGTGTGCATACATAAAGCACAGTATGTACAGACATGGCCTTTGGCGCTCATGGGAAGAGAGTTCACTTGTGTCAGTAATGACTCATAAAATTTCGATCTCTGTTTAGGCCACCGCTAAGTGTCCCGAACAGTTGCATAAATTTGTATTCATGCAACCATCTCTCTTTCGGTGTTTTAAGATTACCTTTGAGTCTGGCAACCCTCAGATCGTTCATCTTATGGCCAGAGTCAGAGAAATGTTCGCCGACAGGACTGTCTCTTGTTCCGCGTGTGATGCTGTGGCGATGCAGGTTCATTCTCTTGTTTAGCCCCTGCCCCGTCTCACCTATGTAGTAGCAGCCCCCTGGGCATTTCATGCACATGATGAGGTACACGACATTGCTGGAAGAACAGGTGAACCTTCCTCTGATTTTGTATTCCCGATTCCTGTGTGGTATTTGTATTGTGTCCGCTGTGTAGAGCATTGCACAGGTTTTGCATCTTGCGTCCTGGCATGATTTCGTCCCGCATTCAGTTGTATTGCTGAATACTTTACTCCTCACCATAATATTCTTGAGATTATGAGGTTGTCTGTATGATAATAAGGGTGCTTCATGGAAGACTTGTTGCAGTCTTGTATCTTCCTGGAGGATGGGTTGTAGTTCCCTAGGAGCCCTACGCAAGATCGCCAGGGAACTTCGAATATTTCCACCAAGAAAAGGATATCCCAAACAATCAGTTCCTCCAATACCTTCAATTGAAAGCCTTTTATAACAATATACGACCCCCCGAATTGCTAACTAGATTTGAGTCAGTTTGTCTAGCAGATAGTAACACATCTGGACTGATATCTAAACTGTATGGGTACATGTTAGCCCTCCTCCTCATATGAATCCAAAACCTCATTTTGAAGCTGTTGGTGCTGATTGAGAAATTTCAGGTTAGTTCACCGGTGAAATGTAATAAATTGAGCTTTCCATGTGCACATTTTGCACCCATAAAAAGCAGTTTGCAATGCTTAGTACAATGGGGTTTTCTTATTATAATAGGTGGAGGTCTTTGCCAGATTGTATTGTCCACATCTTACATATTTCCTCCCCGTCAGACTTCCAAAGCCTGCGGCCAGAGAGCTCAAGTAGGCACGCACGCCTGTCGCCAGAGCGATCTGTGGCCTCCGTTGAAACGTGCGACATAGAGGCTTGGACGTGATGGCACATCCGAGGTTCGCCCTCATTGGTTCAAACGTGTCATGTGACGCGGCAGTCGCGTCTAAAATCAAATAGATTTGTCTCCTCAAAATCTAGCTGCGCGCGAGGCAGTATGGCCGAACTGCTTGCCATACTGTTTGTGTTTGTGCCGCGTGCAGTATGGCCACAGCCTAAGGCTGCGTCCATAGAAGGACAGTCAGCGCTGAGCTGTGCGGATGCTCCGCGATGAGCCCCATCATCCTCAATGAGGATGTCCTGAGAGGGGGCTCCCGCGAGCGTCCGCAGGCGTGCTGAGGCGCAGGGATTTTCAGCCGACAGCAGAACCTGTTTCTGAGCACGCTGTAGGCTGAAAACCTCCAATCAGAGCAAAGCAGCGTCAATGTCACGGCGCCGTGACGTTGACGCTTCGCGGGCTATTGGGCCAGTGACGTCACTGCCCCGCCTTCACCCACCTCCCGATCACGCACGCTGGCTCGTCTGCTAGTTCATGCAATCGCTCCTGATTGCGCAGATGAGCGTCAGCGCGGAGGAGCATGGCTCCTCCCTCTATGCACGCAGCCTAACAGGGGCATTTAAGAGACAGGTGACTGGGGATCATTTGTAACTTTCCTGTGACTTTGAGTATAACACAGGGACTTAAATCCGGGAGAAAGCAGAGAAGTAAACACATAGAAAGCATTGTCCATTACGTTCCTTTGTTAGAAATCACTCTGCTTCTCACCACTTGTGCTACAAGATAATCTTTTATCACCCCTCCCCCCGCCCCCCCCCCCCCCCCCCACACACACCTTTTACCTACGCCCCATATATTTGTAACTACTCATGGATACAGAATGAAAACTATGAAATGCAACAAAGTTCATCTTTGGCAAGAAAAAAAAATGTTTATCAAGCATGGAAAGCCTTTTAACCCCTCACCGTATGTGTACATATATATAATCAGACTTCAATGTCAGTCACAGAATGAATACACATATTCTTTGATGTATCTATTGAAAGGACATTTCTGTATCAATCTCTGATGCTATTTAGGGTTTAATGTCCCCCACAGTTGCGTTTTACGATGGTCTATCAAGCAGAAAATGCAGAGCCCATGCTGTGAACTCACATTTCCCATTTCAATCTAATATTTCAGATATCATTTTGAAAATTCCAATGGGAGCTTAAAAAGTTAATTTACTTTGCATTCAACCTAGAAACCCTGTTCCTATGGGCTCGCCAGGCTGTTAAACTAAATATCTGTTTTAGTAAAGCATGATACGTGAAGCATTTAAGGCACTTTTCCCTTGAATTTGGGCTCATGATTTTTAATTTAATTTTCTGTGATATGATCCAATTATAAATAACTTGAGGTTATCCTCAATATGCCGCTTAAGGGACAGCAAATTTTAATAGCCAGAATTGGAGTCTCTCAGAGCTCTCTAGAGGGGGCGGGGGGGACACTTTGAACATTAACCGAAGCAAAATAAGCAAAAAAGTGCAGACATTGAAAAAATAATAATTCAGGAGGTTATATTATATTTATAAGCTAATTATCTTCCAGCGGTGAATCTAATTTCTTAAAATACAAATATTTAAAGATATTTTTACAACGCTTTGCAAAGCTTTCCCTCCCCCCCCCACCCAAGAAATGATTTGGTACATCGAACACAGCGTACATGGGAATTACAGATCTGTAAGGCTGACTTCAAGGAGTTTCCCCACTATTGAAGGTATAATAAGGGGTAATATTCAGGAATACCTAATGGAAATCATAATTATTAGTAATAGTCAGCATGGATTTATAAAGGATAGATCAGGACAAACTAACCGTATTTGATTCTTTGAGGAGGTAAGTAGGAAATTAGACCAGGGCAATGCAGTTGATTTGGTCAACTTAGATTTTGCAAAGGTTTTTGATACGGTTCCACACAAGAGGCCAGTGTACAAAATAAAGCAAAAACTCAGTACAAATATATGCACCTGGATTGAAAACTGGTTGAAGGATAGACAACAGAGGGTTGTCATAAATGGAACTTTTTCAGGTTGGGCTGGGGTCGTGAGTGGAGTACCTCAGGGATCGGTACTTGGACCACTGCTTTTTAACTTGTTAATTAATGACCTTGAGGTTGGCATTGAAAGCAAAGTCTCCATCTTTGCTGATGACACTAAATTGTGTAAGGTAGTAAAATCAGAGCAGGATGTAAATTCTCTCCAGAAGGACTTGGAGAGACTGGAAACTTGGGCAGGTTATTGGCAGATGAGGTTTAATACAGATAAATGTATGGTTATGCAATTGGGAAGAACAGGCGATTTACAAAGTAAATGGGGAAACATTGGGGGAATCCTTGATGGAGAAGGATTTAGGAGTGCTTGTAGACAACAGGCTTAGCAATAGTGCCCAAAGTCATGCAGTGGCTGCAAAGGCAAACAAGATGTTATCTTGCATTAAACAGGCAATGGATGGAAGGGAAGTAAACATAATTATGCCCCTTTATAAAGCATTAGTAAGACCACACCTTGAATATGGAGTACAATTTTGGGCACCACTCCTTACAAAATACATTATGGAACTAGAGAAGAGCCACCAAATTAATAAAGGGTTGGACAATCCAATTTATGAGGAGAGGCTAGCTGAATTAGATTTATTTACATTAGAAAAGAGATGTCTAAGAGGGGATATGATAACTATATACAAACATATTCGGGGACAGTACCAGGAGCTTTCAAAAGAGCTATTCATCCCAAGGGCAGTACAAATGACTCAGGGCCATCCCTTAAGGTTGAAGGAAAGGAGATTTCACCAGCAACAAAGGAAAGGTTTTTTTTTACAGTAAGGGCAGTTCAAATGTGGAATTCATTACCCATGGAGACTGTGATGGCAGATACAATTGATTTGTTCAAAAAAAGGTTAGACATCTTTTTAGA
This sequence comes from Ascaphus truei, assembly GCF_040206685.1. Lineage (NCBI taxonomy): Eukaryota > Metazoa > Chordata > Amphibia > Anura > Ascaphidae > Ascaphus > Ascaphus truei. The sequence continues at coordinate 16,599,122 of NC_134501.1, forward strand.
TAGGAAAGGTATACACGGATATACCAAGTAAGTATACATGGGAAGGATGTTGATCCAGGGAATAATCCAATTGCCAATTCTTGAAGTCAGGAAGGAATTTATTTTCCCCTTATAAGATATCATTAGATGATATGATACTGAGGTTTTGTGTTTGCCTTCCTCTGGATCAATAAGTATAAATATAGGATAAAGTATCTGTTGTCTAAATTTGGCAACATGGGTTACAACATACTGTACATTTGACAACATAAGCAAAGGTTGAACTTGATGGACACATGCCTTTTTTCAACCTCATCTACTATGTAACTATGTAACTATGTAACTATGTACAAAGAAACAACGTAAAGATAACAATGAAAATGGAAAACTGAGACAAGCTGAGAGATAAAGAGCAAATCTTTGTTACATTGAATTGAAGCCTTTTATTGTATTAGTCACTGTGGTGATCGGTTTCCTACCACAGAAAACTCAGGTTTCTACCTGCAGATCTCACACCTTCACAGTTCTCAGTGCACTTGTCACACTTTATTTTGTAAGATCACATCTCATTCCGAGACTCACACACCTAAAGAATTCTTCACAGGGACTTCCTGGCAAACACAACGCTTTAACCAATTATGAGAACATGTCGCACTGTTCTTTGCTCATTTTGTGGCCAAATATTATTCCTAATTTTCTGCAGCAGAGAGATTCAGAATGTGGGCTGTAGTTAACATATTGCTGGTCATATCCCATTGTATTTAGAGCAACACACTGACTTCCTGTGTATATACAGAGCCTAAAATCATAGGCTCTTTTCACACCTGTTTTACTGTATATTATCTTATATTTTCTAATGGTCTACGCTTGTAATTTCCAAGAGGGGGTCCCGTGCGGTCTCTCCTAGGGGTTCACCAAAAAGGATCTGTAATGGCGGATCCCAGGCAGTATGGCGAGTTCCTGAGCCTGTGTGGGGACTCTGAACTTAATAAGGCCCCAAACTTCAACTTAGTGTGGGGGCTGTGGCTGTCACTTACAGCAGCAGCAGCTTCCGAAGTTGCACCCCACAATGCTTTGCATGCACAGCGGAATGGCATTGTGGGGCGTGACTTTGGAAGCTCTCGTAGTGAGTGACAGCTATACCCCCCCCCCCCATGCTGCTTGCAAACATTATTAGGCGTGTGTTCCCCCCGGAGCTCAGAACAATATACTGCCTGGGATCGGTCACACAGTTTTATTAGCGATAGTCTGATCCGTAGCAATAAATTAATTAGGGGTACACAGAACAAATATTTTGTAGTAGGTGGTGCAGTGTAAATAAGGTTGGTAACCTCTGATCTACACTATACACCAAATAGTTGCACCTAGAAAATGACTGGGTTCTTTATAACTAGAAGGTGAGGGATGACTTATTAAGAGACTTATTCTATATATGTCGAAGCAGACAGTTTTAAGCCTAAATTCCCTGTTGATGTCAATGTGAAATTTCAGCCGAACACGGCCTTCGGCAGGGAATGGAAGAAGCTCATAAGACCCTCAACTTTCTTCTACCATCGTTTTTTTAAATGATAAAGAAATCCTAAAGTTAGTGCCCCTTCAGATCAACGATGCACGGATGTCCATGTCATCGCAAAAAGGTCTAACAAAAGAAACTTCGAAAGCTCTGGAGTGCCAGGTTATGAAAACAAAACTGGGAGAGTATTGTTTTACAAAGCACACGAGTATGATTTGTACCAAGGATTTGGTGAGACGGTTACTGTGGAGTGAGATTAAGGAGAAAATTATACAGATGCAGCGGCCGTTTTTCGAACACTTCACGCGGTGTATACCTCGGAATACCCACGTCATGGCGCGCAATTTCTTCCAACCGTACCGCTTTTAGACGCGAGTGCAGAAAATGGCATTTTAGTGTTCTGGTTTTTAAACACCTGAAATTGACACTGTAGCACAGCACTGTACACATTACAATTAATTCATTTCATTGCACCCAGAGAAACAGAATCCATGAAATTCAAACAAAGCAACCGCGATAAACACGTGTGCCTTGGGCGATTGGCCGCGTTAATGCCGTGTGGAGTACAGCAGCGCACACGAAAACAGCTCTGTGATTTGTTCGAATAACGGCCGCTGCAGCTGTACACATGGTCAAAGTTTCAGATGTTGGTTATTATGGAAGCAAAGCCAATTGAATTTATTCTTTTCCGCATTTGGATCCGCAGGATATTTAGTAATGAGTAAAGCGACAAGCGTTTTCTCAACAGCAAGCTAACCCAAGAATTCTCGTTGCGGCATTTAATAGACACACACACACACACACACACACACACGGAGCTCTGCTACCCTTCTGTTTACATCTAGCTGAAAACTCCGAGCGACTTCTGACTGACCCCAGGCAGACGTATCCATATCCTTCATTAAGTGTAAGTGATTATTTTGGCAAAGAACAAACACACACTATAGCCAGTAACAGCGTGATGGAAAACTCATGTTCACAGTGTATATGTATATTAAAAGCAGCCACTTTATCTTCACAGCTAGAGTGGCCTCCAAATTAGGAGGACATGTTGATCCAGTCCTTGTTGTAATCCTTTCTCAAAGCATGCTGGGGGGTTTTAGTCGTAGTTCCGTGGTTTGACGTGTCTCTCTCCGGCCTTGCAAGTAATTGCAAGTTTCCTTCCTATTTGTATCTATATTGGCTATGAGGCTAAAACGGCCTCATTTCCGTTCCCTGAAAGAGGATGGCTTGTATCTAGGGTTAGTTAGTACCAGAGGTGTAATTTGGGGGGCTTTCGAGAGAGCAAATTACCTTGACTTGTCACAGCCACTTGCTGCTAAATTTATACATTTTAGGCTTTTGTGGCCAATATTATATGGGGGGGGCGTGGAATGTTACAGGCCCTTGCTGTTTGCCGATGACAGGGGTTCCCAACCCCAGTCCTCCACACCCCTCACCTGGTCAGGTTTTCAGGATATCCCTGCTTCAGCACAGGTGATGCAGTCCCAGACTGAGCCACCGATTGAGCCGCCTGTGCTGAAGCTGGGATATCCTTAAAACCTGACCTGTTGAGGGGTTTTGAGGACTGGGGTCGAGAACCTCTAGATTATCTGGGATTAAACCACTAAAATGTCTAGTCGTGGGACTCTCATGATGGTGACACAAAGAAAGCGACATTTCTTCAAGGGCAATCAGGGAGCTGCACGGTTGGTAAAATATAATAGCAGGAAGAAGTGATGCCTTTAATAGCCAACTCGTGTTTAAAAAGAGTGCAAGCTTTGTGGACAAAAATAAAGGGCCAGAAGAAGGGCCCTTTGTGTTCCAGAAAGCTTGCACTGTTTTTAACCACTAATTAGCTAATAATCTTCTATTACTTTCCATTTCCAATTAATGTTATCTTCTTACAAAATAAAGCCCGGTTACACCTTCCCAATAATAATACTCCATTATAATAGGAATTTCGTTCTTCGAGAACCTTTCTGGTTTGATTCATTTTTTTGCAGCTGCCTTGTTTCGGCTCTGCACATCACATAGATTTGCTTTGATATTTGAAGGTTTTGGAAGGATATAAAATGATTTCAGTTGTGTTTCTTCTCACAGAAAATAATAACTTTGCATTCTATTAATTACATGTGTTGCCTGATTTCTATCCTCACTATACTCTGTCAGCCTCTGTAGGGAAAGATTTTAAACATGTTAGGTCACTTAGTATTATACTAATCAAAACACAGTGTTCCTTGTCTAGGTACCTCTCCGTTGAAAGGCATTTACAATACACTAGAGTATACTCTGCTTCAGCTACCAGCATATAATGTCAGCACACTACAAGTTAATGTAAATATCATGTAACTGAAACAGAATATTTTATAGCCTGCCAGATTCGCAAATTGAATGTGATTGTTATTCAACCCCTACTAATGCGAGTTTCCCCAAAGTTTGTAAAGAGTGGAGCATAACAAAATATGTTTGTCTTTCAGGTCACTAGTCATTAAATTCACTGCAGTTGTCTTCAAACAAAAAAAAAATTCTGCCTTTATCTGCCTGTAACATATAATTTCAGTCAGCTAATAGTGAATTAGACACCCACTCAGATTTATTATGATAAGAACATTCAGTAAGCTAATTTCAAGATGATGACTCCTATAAATTCTTATAATTTATTATTTAGTACTTTGGTTTTTAATCATTAAGTACGTGAAGACTTTGTAGGTCAAACCTGTATTAATGAAGACAGTAATCTATTTTTCAAACTCTCGGCTATTCAAGCACCTTTCAGACGGTAAATTAACAGAAATCTATTTAAACATACTTAGGAGGATAAAGAAACAAGTGGTGTGAAGAATCGGGGGACACAGAACAATTAGCCGCATGAAGAGGTGAGTGGGGAACAGGTCGCACTCTCGCTGCACTAATGAGCAAAGATACCACACGGTAGGACAATGAGAATAAAGCACAAAGTTACAGAATATTCCCCTGTATAGTATTTTTATTACTATGACGTGATCCTCACCTTTCTGCTTCTCACAGTTATCCTGCTCATTCGCATTCCGGGTGTTGGAGAACTGTATCAGTTGGCGAGAAGTTGTATTACTGTTTACTTATTAAATACAAACTAAAGGAGATGTGTTAGGAGATGTGAATAAGATCAGAATATTAGTTATACACACATGTCGCTGTCAGAGATGTTGGCAACTTATTGTTTTGATTTAATGCTAGAAGTAAATGAGTTAAAACTGCTGGTTTCTCCAATGTTTCTCCCATCGAGTGATTTCTCTCTGAGCAGATACACTGGGTATGTGTGACGTGGACTTATTGAAGTCATGCTTGTCTTAGGATGGAATGCCTTAATATTGAACGTAGCAATGCTTTGCAGGCCTGTCTGACAGCAAAGGGGTTAAAAGACCAATCTATGATGCACAATTATTGGATACCTAGCAATAAAGCGTCTTCATGAGTCTCACGCGAGGTTGCGTTTTAGGATATTTAAAAGCCCTGTATATTACTGTAGTGAAGTCCCCACTGAAATGTCATTTGTACAATGAAATAAAGCCCTTCATGTCTGCTTGTGTATGGAGCGGCTGCTACACCATTAAATCATTAGGCAGACTGAACCAAGCTCTGGGAACCGGTGTGAGGCATGTAAGGAAATGCTTTCATCTTTACTGTACCTTCTGGGGAGCTTTAAACTGAATATGATAAGCTAATAAAGACCCTACAAAGCTAAAATACACACACACTGGAGATAAAATTGCTGTCACTTCCTTACAGTGCTATGAAGCTCTTACTTTCTAATGCTATATTGCTATTGTCACCATATCTCCCTGCAGTTGTGGATTGTAATTCCATCAGAGCTCTGCTGCTGCCATCGTCCATGCACTTATTGATAAGCTGATAATAAAAATAATGTTGTCTTAATAGTGCCTTAAATCTAGAGAGACTTTACAATCATAGGACATAAATACAGCTATTGATTTCATTTTCCAGACACTGTATGACATTCCTGGCCTTAAAAAAAGGGACTTGATAAATATATCAATGTCAGTGCAGCTCAGGCTGCTAAAAAAAATAGAGTTGTAATCTCTTGTTCTGTTTTGAAAACACAGTGCCACATCCAATAAATCAGCAGAATATTCAATATTCATTACTCTTTTGCATATTTGTCAATATCCTGAGATGAAATGGGAATTAGTTCAATACCAGAGTGACTTGGTCCATCGTTGGCTTTGCGATGTGTAGCAGGCTCTGGCAAAAAAAGGGGGTGAAGAATTTTGGAGTGGACCTTTAAAGGTTATTAAAGACTCCTAATATGAAACAGGACATGTGTTTTGACCACTTTAGCACAGTGTTTGGGAAAGCAGCAGAGTCACGTACTGTACCTCAGTCACATTTCCATGCCGTGGTATCGTGGGGAGACAGCTACTTCATACCTTGCGGACTGCTCACCAAAGTTACAGTATAGGAAAAACATGTCACCGATGAATGGAAGTTGCCAAAACAAACACGTGGTGCATGCTGCTGAAAGCAGGCAAGTTACAGGAGTTTTGCTTCTCCTGGCGTGTTGTTTCTGGATAACTAAATACAGCGCAACCCCCTTATAACGCTGTGCTTGGGATCCAAAGAATCACATCGCGTTATAAGCGGATCGCGTTAGACATAATGTACAATTGTATGCATTGTACAATAAAGTATTTAAGATCCCAAGAATCATGTTGTAAAGTATTCATAAATACGAAAATTGGGAGCCACGCTTACATCGCGTTATAAGCGGATCCGCGTTGTAACGGATCGCGTTATAACGGGGTTGAGCTGTATATAAAAGTATAAAAATGTTGATACAAAAATAATTCTAAACTCTGTTTATCAACCTGGAGTGTAACATATGATTTCATAATGAGCTGTGAAATACTTGTAGCACAATTGAAACTAATACAGACAGAATATGAAATAACTGGCAGTTTGCTCAATACATTGTACTTGTCATTAACATATAGGTTTAAATAGTGAAATAAACTAGCAGCCAAATACACTGCTCAGCACAAGGATCTTGGTTCCAGATGCCTAATTGCTGTACCTAGAACGGTGCTGGTGTGAGGAAAAGTGCTTTACTGGTTAGTGAATCTAGGAGGATGTGATCAGTAAGATAAATAATACTGTGCTGAAGTTTACAGCACATTCCTCGACCCAATGAATACAGAATTGTGAATCTTGCACACACACAAAACAAGTCCTTTTTCTAAGCAGTAATTACAATATTAATTGTGGCAGGGGCCTCTGAGCCTGAGAAGTTGCTTGAACTGGTTGGGTCTGCAATCTGCAAACAAACAATTTACATACAAAATCTGCCAATCGGGGTTCCAGATTGGCCGACCAGGAACGTGATGCATTTGATGTTCTAGTACCTATTCATTTAAGTGATGTTGCAGAGTTCCTGATCCCAGCTTACTTCCCAGGTGAACACTACAGGCCCTATGGCTACGAGCAGTGATGGAGTCACACCTCATTAAATAAATGTTTTACATTACATCATTCATTAGTATATTTCACTGCGAATTCACCTCAAAGCATATTTAGCAACATAATTTTCAATAAAATAAAGCTGCGACGGCAAGTGTTTTTTTATTCTGACGCATTTGATCACAAGCATTAGACAGCTATTTAGCTGCATGTGAGAGCACCAAGAAGTCCTTTGTTCAATATGCTGCTTAAAAGCCGTTTGAAGACCCCTTTCAGGAAGGTAGCAGTTCAGAGGAAAGGAAAATATTGTTGGTTTCCTGGTGTTTGAAGGTATTCTGCCTTCACAAACCTATTTCCACGAATAACATTATCTCATACTTTGTGGCCAAGCAAATGGGTTTGTTAAGAAGAGTGTGTTCTCTAAATGTGACATCTTGTTCATGTCATCACCTCCCTTCGGGCCCCTTTCCTTCTATTTCAGTGGGTGGACCCGTGACAATTCAAGGTATGAGAATAGTGGGTGCCCCAATAGTTCAGGAATATGATGTAAATCCTTTTCAATTAATGAATCCTAAAGGTACAACTCTAATGTGGAGTGGGTATAGGGTACTACTAAGTGAGTGACACAAGCATAATACTTCTCAATTCTCCTGAAGGTGACAGTCAAAAAATGATTTTATCACTTCGCTGCAACCTCATTGAAGAAAATATAAGAGTCCAAAACTCCCCAAGTTTGTAGTAAATCCTGAGTAGTAATAATTCCTTCAAAAGATTTTACCCACTCCTCGAGTTACCTAGATTCCTTGGTGGCGAGTCCAGCCGGTAGTAGAGGTCCAAACCGCAACAAAAAATGCACAAGCAAAGCACTGAACAGGGAGCCAGGTAGTAGAAAAATATGAAAATGTATTGTCTAAAAAGTTCTTTATCAAGGAAGCACTTTGTCTTGCGAAATGCATAGGAGGCTTTTCACCTCCTTGTGGTGATGTGTTTTAGACAATACATTTTCATATTTTTCTACCACCTGGCTCCTTGGTCAGTGCGCTGCTTGTGCATTTTTTGTTGCTGTTTGAACCTGTGACAATGACTCGAATTCAATATAGACACTTCTAAGGGGAGCACAACGTTCAAAACCATAGACTTGCCCATCGTATACATTATTAGATTTCATTTGACTGAATTTGGCCCTACTAACTCTGCAGGGAGGCTGGTCCATGTAACTACATCTTTTTCATTTTCTCTCTCATGTTACATCTTCCCTGCCTTTCTCATACTTAATTCATAACCTTGAGGTGCAGTATGTGCAAGTCAGTCATACATCTAACCCATTTTTCAGAGCACAGTCTCTTAATGCATGCCTTTTTTTGTACAATTTCAACCCCCAATAAAAAAAAAAAGACCCTCGTACTGTATATTGAGGTGGGTTAGTCCCCTTTCATTAATCTGGCGTAAACCAATGTCCTTATCTGTTTTGTTTTTCACCCGATTTAGCTCACATGTATTGGTGCAAACACTCCGGCCTTCCTTTATCTGGGGCAAATTTCCTTCATTTCCTTCACTATTGTTCACATGTGGGGGAAGTTGGAGGTTGAAACCCAGGACTTGGAGAACTTATTTATTTGCCGAGTGTAAATTAAGAAGGGCTCCTAAATGGCATAGCCCAGTCTGTTCCAAAGTCTATCAGCCATTAAAAAAAATGCTCCTATCAAAGATTTAAAATTCTGTTTCAAACAAAGATCTTGCAGTCGCAAAGGAGCACTCAAGCTCGGAGCAATGTCAAACAGACTGGGAGAGGAGGCCTTTGAATAGACGTTGAAAAGGACGTGTGAATTTGTCCATTTTTATTTAATTGCTTCTGAATCAACTACAAGAAAATTTGTCTGCATGCAATGTCACACGGTGTAGAAAGAAAGATCGCTGTCAATGGGTGACAAGCTAAAAGGGGCTAAAATGAGCGTGATTTGTAAGAAGAGTTAAACAAATTGCACCATCTGCGTGCGCAGGATTCCTGGCGCTAAAGGAGTTAACAGTGCTGATCTCTGCACAAACGGATACTCCGCGTTCTATGGATCAAGAGATAGCGTTCTCGCGGACGCTGGCGCATAAAAAAATAATTTGCATTTTTTTCTGTCTGATTTAGAAAGTGTATTTTTACTGTTGTAGAATATTGTGTTCTGCGCAAAAAAAAAAAGAAGACTTGCGCCACCTTTAAGGTGATGGAGAAAACCGTCCAGAAAGTTAATACCAGCTGAACATTTCTTAATACATAGACCTGGGCCAATTTGCATAACTCCTCCCACTTCCACCATAAATCCTTCATCTCATCGCAGGCAGAGTGTGACGAAGCCAAAAATGGCGCCGGCACATATCGGCGCAAGTTGCAACAAGACAGCGACTTTGCACTGGAATTTGCCTTTTGATACATAGAGCCCTCGGTGTTACCTGCATGTGCTGCTGTGTATTACAAGAACAAGCTACACAAAGAGAAACACACTGTTAATGATATTGATCTAGGAACACATACCCGCCTTTGGTTCCTTTTATACACTTTGATCTTATTACTGAGGGGCTCTAAACCCAATACAGTATTTCAAATGTTTTGGTGGTTTTCTACATAAAGCGCATATTGTTACATTACTATTTTAGCCCTATAGTATATGCAGCGCGGCACATGGAGCTTTCCAGGAACAGCAAGTTACAATCAGCCGATGTGGGAATCAAAGAAGGTTTTACCACAACGATAGGTCTGCTGCTTCGTCCATAGAAACACCCACACTGCACGCCAAGCTCAATACCATTGCACTTATTCTATAAACTGTGGTAGTGCCAACCCAGCCCTAACGCATGGGAGGCCCAACCCAAGTCAATAATAAGGACCAATGTATCTGATTTAGAATTTAGTGCCACTCCATGGTAACTATTTACTACAATGAGAAAAAAGGGTGATACACAGTTACCAGTTCATCAACTGCAGCTCCCTTAATTGGAAGCTGATTCGTTATTAGCTGTCAGTTACCTTACCTCTCTATATTCGACACAGGGGCACAAATCTTGATTCTTTGCTAGGTGGAGATATCTTTTATTAGAACAACGAGAGTTCTGTATAAATAGATCTGTGTTTTGCACTTCTCACAAGTTTCTTCTTCAGATACACTCAACTTGACAGCTCACCACTAAACCACACACACAGGGTTCATACGCTTCCTTTCTTGAACTTTCCAGCACATCTAAAGAAAAGACTTGTGAGGTTTTGAAAGCTCACACACAAGCTGCATCTGTGAAGAGATCTTATTTTGATCTGTCAAAAGGCATCAACACAAATATATTGTTTGCTTCGGGATCAATACCACTGCTTTGACTCTTCACTGTTGTATCTTGAAAAATGGATGACCCATTGTCTATGTAAGAAGAAGAATATAAAAGAGGCAATGCTATGACGTTTATTGCCAGTGCCACACATCTTGGGAAATGTGTTTTCAGGTTTTAAGAAAGTGACATCAATCATACAGATATGTTAAATAATACACACAATATTTTGCATTGTTTTATTTCCATATTAAATGTGCAAATTATGGATTATTGTGAAACATGCCTTGACAGGTCTTGAACAGCTTAATTCCTGGCTTTCCATGAGCTCATTGGATGTAGTTAACATCATTTATTTCTTATGCAAATAATACTAGTAAAAATGTATTCAATGAAACAGCACTGGCACCAAATGGTCTGATTTTCTTTTGGTTTAAAGATTAATCACTAGAGACACAAAGGCTATCCATTTCCACCTACTACAAGGTCATTTTCTTCAATAATCAATAGTGTCATGTGAATACGCAATTTATGCTACATTGGATATTTTTGAAATGTCTCTAGAATAACATCAGTTAAGTACGTCAGATAGAATAGGAACCTATAGCCTGACACCCTGACATTGCAATTACATGCATAGAAAACATCTAGTAACCATTTTACTTCTGGAAGATTTCAAATGAACATATCCAATGTTTTAGCAGGTTAGACATTTCCTGTTTTGTTACTGTATTGCAACTGTGCATATCTTTGCATTTTTTATACCCATCATTGCTAGTGAGCCAATCGAAATTCAAAAGCACAGAGGATGAATGATGCATAGAACACATTTATTACATAGTTGTGACATATGATTCCCTAAGAAATATACAGCCCAAGCTCGTACCAAGGGCTTTGTCCTAAACTAGACCGCTCTACAAATGTGCCTCTTCTGGAGGTAATTCTAAGATTTTTTTCCCATCAATAAGCTATGATCCCCTTCTTTATTTTTCATCTAATATGGGAAGTACAAGAGCCAATTCATCACCTGTTCACAGCCCCTGCATTTCCAACGTTTCACTCTCACTTTGCTAGCTGTTCCCATGTCGCTGATAGTAGTCATTTACTCGTGCATGTGACAGCCAAGGCGTTCTCTTCTTTGTATCAGCCAAGGAGATGCAACAAAAAGTGCAACAAAATAAAACAATAGGGATAGTGAGATTTGCACGTTCCTTTCCCAAACAATTTCAAGGTGCCATTGCTTGAAAAGTTTGGACTGTTTTCTAATATAATAAGGGGGTGTGTCACAGGGAGGCTTCACTAGAAAGCCTCAGTGGTCTGAGGAATCCAGCAGGGAGCTGGTTAATTGCAGGTACAAGCAATTAACCAGTCTCCACCTGGTTAATCAGACCAGCGTAAAAACCTCCTGCTGTGAACTAACAGGTAGACTCTTGAGCACACAGGACGGCTGTGTGCTAATTGCAAGAGACCAAGGGAAGAGACCTCTCTTCCAGCAAACCCAGAAACCTACCAGAGGCTGGCCCCTCAACGAACACCCATCTAGACCCAGAACCAGAGACTGATCTGATGGGTCAGGATTATTGGGGTAAAGGTCCCCCCAATTAACTAGTGCTACAGAGCATTATACCCACATGATAATAATAAATTGCTACATCCGGAGTCAAATGAAAATGAACAGTGGAGCTAATGTGGATTAACCCCTAGTTGGGACGTGGTCTGGCAAGACTATGAAGTGTTGTCTAGGAGAAGTCCTGAGACCCACCTAGACCCCATACATAAGTCCTGCAACGCAATAAACCAGTACACCTGGGGAAGCTCCAATTTCCAAGGTAGTATAACAGTACTCACATAATGTCTTTAAATCATCCGGTTATTCGTGTGCTCCACGCTGTTTGAAGATGCAGAGAGAAATCACCGTCACTGAGAAGGAGAGTGAGACAGCGGGCACGGCCGCACAGCAAAAATAGCAAAGGCTGTACTGTGTTATAAGATAACTTTATTGAAGCATAGGATAGTTTAAAACAAGAGGAGGGGTGGCACCCCCCCGCGCCTCTTACGCGTTTCACCCGTTATGGCTGCTCTAAGATACCTCTTGAGACTTTGGGGTGATAGGCTGGTAAGGAGCTATTCCTCCCAGTTTTGCAGATAGGGACTGGGAAGTGAGTTAGCCCTTGCACAGAGATAGGCTGTTTGTTTATTTATTTTGTATGCTGTGCATTGTTGAAAGCAGTGGTCTCCAAACTTTTCAGTACGAGGGACACATCGTATATTCTACACATTTTCGCGGGCCAAAAAATGAAATCTTTTTATAATTTTTATATATTTTTTATAAATGAATGAATACGTTTTATTTAGATCTTTTGGGGGTAATCAGCATGATATGATTCAAAACAAAAGAGAAATGTGACAATTACACAGAAAGGACGCCGTGCTTACACTGGGAAATTATATATAATGAGCAAAAATATATATATTTCAAGTTATTGCAGGCCGGATAAAATCTTGTGGGGGGCCTGATGTGGCCCCCGGGCCGTAGTTTGGAGACCCCTGGTTTAAAGGGACAGGCTAAATAAAGCCATGTTTTATTTCCCTAAAACTGTCTTCTGGTGTGTACCTCTGCACGTGTCTCTTACAGGATGGATAAATGAAAAGTGGAATTTTCAGTCCTATAAACGGACAATCTTTCTCTTTTCATTAAATGAGCATGTGGGGCACTGACACTGACCATGTGTGGGTCAAAAACTGTAATCGACTAAGAGTGCCCAAGGATTATAGGGTTTGTGTATCAAAGTCTCCTGGTTCTGGTTACAAAATTGGGGCAAAGAAATGGCTCCGGATATATTAAGAAAAATATTCCCATTGCAATAAATAGGCATTTTGTGTTCGATTAATCTGGTGCAGTATTTTAGCTCCAGTTTTGCCCTCTTTTTACAGCCAAGATACTTTGATAATTTACCCCTTGAATGTTTGGGGGGAGAAGAGCACGGGGAACCCTAAAACATTAGCTCCCAAGAAACATCATTATCTTCTCATCTCTCTATCATGTTCTCTTCCCGCTTTACACATTCCATACAGGAAACCAGAACACCTTCCATCGAGACCCTCTCAAGGTGACCTTCAAATCACTAACTTCTCTTTCCTCAAGTACCAAACCTGAAATGTCTTTGTGCCTGTGTAGTTGCAGCTTGTACATACAGTAGCGCTGATTAATTATTGATAAAATTACAGATTGTGCAGCTACATTCAGGGAAATATTTGACATAGTTGATCTTATACACAAAACTGTTCAAATGTATCTTTATCGTGAACATCTATCTTTTTAAGATGTAATTTATATATATTTAATAAAAGTCAGTTTGCCAAAAAGACATCATTTCTAATATATATATTATACACAAAACTGTTAAAATATATCTTGATCATGAAATGAACATCTATCTTTTTAAGATGTAATATATATATATATATATTATAAAAGTCAGTTTGCCAAAAAATACAATTTCTACCGTGTGTGTGTGTGTGTGTGTGTGTGTGTGTGTGTGTGTGTGTGTGTGTGTGTGTGTGTGTGTGTGTGTGTGTGTGTGTGTGTGTGTGTGTGTGTGTGTGTGTGTGTGTGTGTGTGTGTGTGTGTGTGTGTGTGTGTGTGTGTGTGTGTGTGTGTGTTAGAAAGTATGTCTTTTTTGGCAAAAAGGACTTTTATAAATGCAAATATCTGTCCAGAAAGGCCGATAGAGTTATTTGTGACAAACTGTTTTGTTTTCCAGCTGCTTAACACATTATCCCTACACACTTGGATATTTAGATTAAACTGTGAAGGTTGAAATGATCATTGCAATATTGACACTGCATCAAAAATGCATTAACGTTGGAGATAATAATGTTGTATTTTCAAACCTTTAAGCCAGATATATGTGATAAATGAGTGTGTTTTTGATGCCATCGGTTGAACAAAGGTCTCTGTACAAATGTTGAAGGACAACTGAAAAAACAAGAAGCAACCACATACAAAGTAGAGAAGTGACAGAGTACACAAAACCCCAGGAGAGAAGACACTGCTCAGATGTTACTTCCAATCCATACTGATGACATCTTACACTATTAAATAAAACTGAACAGCACAATACAGATTTGTGACCATAGCTGTCAGTACCAATAGGTATTACAAAAATTACATTAGGAACGAGGATTCACCCAGACTCAATTTTCTAAAAACAATGTTTCGTTTGGTGACCTTGCGTGTTTACCTTCAAAGACTGGAAGGAGAACCAAGGTCCGCTGGTGAAATTGGAGCCACTGATATGTTTTAAGACTGTAATATGTCATCAGGAAAGACATTCACTTCACTATATTATATTCAGTTTCACCACCTTTGTGTCAAAAATCATCCTAATGATAACTCTTTCCTTAGAAACACTGACATAAGACATCATTAAATGCAATGTGGGAGATATACTTTAATACAAAAATACGGTGTATAGGACTATAGTATGTGTATTGTGACACACACACACACACACACACACACACACACACACACACACACACACACACACACTCTGCTATAAGCTAGTGCATCTTTTTCATTCCTATACAAAAGGCTGTGCTCAAGTTCAGTCCTGGGGGGCTACAAACAGGCCAGGCTAACTTATACTTTATCAATTAGCCTATACTTAATTATCACTGAAAACCTGGTAGCTCCTGAGGATTGAACTTGAGCACTGTGGCACTCTGCCATACAACATTCAGTAATGGTTTTTCAAAGTCCAAACATCATCTAGTCACAGACTTTATGTTGTGTAGGGAAACCTGTAGAGACTTTATGTTGTGTAGGGAAACCTGTAGATACCACACTGTAATAATGGACCCTGCAGGACTGAAGTGGTTACAAAAATGTACTTATTATGTTGGATCCGGAATATCCGATTATAGTTCAATCAAGTATTTAACTGAAATAATATTACTGGAAACGCTCACCGTTTATAATCATAATAAAAAGTTTTTTTTTTTTAGGATTTTTATTTTTTTTAACATACTTCCAACCAGCGGAGGATCTTCCAGAACAGGAGCTGTGTTATTTGTAGCTCTGGGGACCCCATTGTTCCCGAGATACTTACTAGTTTAGTTAGTGGTGTTTCTACTTCCCATAGGGGGGATAACAGTGCCCACCAAATGCCTCGGGTCGCAGGCCAATAGGAAGCCGCCACGTTATCGGAGGACATCGTGGTTTCTGATTGGATGACCACGAGTGTCTTCTGAAAATCCAGGAAGAAATACCATCAACTAAGCCGATAATTATAACATGAATCGGAGAGTCCCCAGAGCTATAAACAGCGCAGTTCAGCTCTGGAAGATCATGCAGTATGAACAGGGCCGCCAACAGGGTGGGTCTGCCGGGGTTGGCGTCCCGGGCCCGGTGAATCGGGGGGACCTGGCCAGCCAGCACTGCATGTTGGGCCCGACCTCTGGCCAGGCTGTCTGCCGGTCCTCTCGCGGCCCCGGCTCTCCCTGACTCTATCCCTCAGTCCCACGCCGATGGGCCACTCTGACGTCAGCGCGCCAGAAGCGCTCTGACGTCAGCGCTCTCTGCTTCCGGCGCGTGACAGCATGACAAGGAGGCCTGCCAGAAGCTCAGCATGGGACAGAGGGATATAGACATACAGGCTGCTGCTGAGGGGAGAGTCGGGGTCCGGCCGCAAGATCACCAGCAGGCTAGTGTGGCCAGAGGTCGAGCCCAACTTGCAGTGCCGGCCGCCGGGCCCCCACATCCACTGGACCCGGTCTGATCATCCACAAGGTAAGTAACTTTTTTAATATGTATTAGGGGGGAGTCTTTTTTATATGTATTGGGGGTGGGCTTTTTTAAAATATGTATTGGGGAGGTGAGGGTCTTTTTAATATGTATTGGTAGGGTGGGGATATTATTATATGTATTGGGGGCTTGGGGGAATTTGTATATGTATTGGGGGGCTTGGGGGAATTTGTATATGTATTGGGGGGCTTGGGGGAATTTGTATATGTTTGGGGGGCATGGGGGTATTTTTATATGGGTTGGGGCATTTGTTATATGTATCGGGGAGGGTTGTTTTTTTATATGATGTGTGTGTGTGCATATATATATCCCATAGCCTATCCCATAGCCTCTTTGCATACCCAGTTAAAATCAACCCCACACTGATGAGACCCATCAAGGTCGAAACAGCTGTCTGTGGGTGGTTTTCTGGGTATGCACCTTAACCCTGGCTGTGCTCAAAGCTGTGACCATGCAGCAAGCTTAAGCCTATAGGGAACCATGTTAAAAATGGTTTTTGAGGCAAAAAGTGACACTGTGTGCTCATTTGCATGTCATTTCCCAGAATCCCTTGCTGCAGTGGAAGTGCTGTATGCTGGGTGATAATGGGGAAAGGCGGGGTTGCAGACCTGCCTAAGACATGAAGATGAGCATACAGTTGTATTTGCATATATATATATATATATACATATATATATATATATACACACACACACACACACACACACACACAC
This sequence comes from Ascaphus truei, assembly GCF_040206685.1. Lineage (NCBI taxonomy): Eukaryota > Metazoa > Chordata > Amphibia > Anura > Ascaphidae > Ascaphus > Ascaphus truei. The sequence goes on from NC_134501.1 coordinate 16,615,875, forward strand.
ACACACACACACACACACACACACACACACACACACACACACACACACACACACACACAAATATATGTTTGGGGGGGTATATGTATTTTTTTTTATATGTATTGGGTAGGTGGGTTTTTTATATGCATTTGGGGGAGGGTTGTATATATTTGGGAGGTGGGGATTTTTTTTGTATGTATTTGGGGGTGGGACGTTTTTTTGCATTGGGGGCGGAAAGTTTTTTGGTATCTGACAGATACACTTAGAGGACTTGTTCTACTGCGGATCACTTGCACAGGGTTAATGAGCAGGTGTTTATAATCGTTACCATCTTTATGAATCCCCAAGTTTTATGGCAAAGAAAAGCATCGTAAATTAATTTCTAGTCTCTCCCAGCTCTGCCATTACCCTGCTTTTCTGAGCCTAGCATTTTACAAGGTGCACATTAGGAACGGGGTGCAAATGATAGATAGCTCTGCCCTTGGAGCCGTTTAGCATTGGCGTCAGTCATCTGTCCACTCCCGTGTTCTGCGCACAGTAATCCTGACATTCAGTTTGCACAACTCCAAGAAGAAGGGGGGAAAAAAAAGAAAATCAGATTTCTGGTTTATCGCCAGACTAAAAACAACAACTTACTTGTAGCTCAGACACATGTGTTCTTTGACCCTTCCTGGCATTACAGTTGGAAATCTTGGTAGACAATGCAGACCCATCTGTTTTTCTACAGCACCGATTAGCTAACCCATAGCTGGCCCAGAGCCCGCACGGGTCACTGAGCATCTATAGCTTTAGGCTCAGTGAATGTGCAGCAATCTTTAACCCCTTCAGCACTACAGGCTGAGCGCTCATGTAATGGTATTTGTTTTAGATTGAATGTCTGACTACGCAGAACTGTCTACAAAGAGCCCGGAGGCCATTCCCCAAAAAAGCTTTCAATATAACTTTAAATACCAGAAGCACAACAAAGCAGTGGCCATATTGACCACGCAGTGCTACTCTGCATGACACCTTCTAGCACCAGAAGATGCTGTATAGCTCATTTAAATTGGCAGTAAGGTGCCCCAACTCTTGGTAAACACGGACTAAGGTAACTTAATAAAGAGCAAGCACAGGTTTCAAATAATAGCCACTCACTTCAGAGGCTGGTGGCTAATGCCACAAACTTCTGATCCCAATATATTCCTACAAAGCTCCTTGTGACCTTGAGAAAGTTATGTCTGTGCTTTATGCACAAGACATTACATTGTAATCCCATAGGTCAGCACAGGTGGCTCTTCGACTGAGCCACTGATTGAGCCACCTGTGCTGAAGCTGGGCTATGCTTAAAACCTGACCTGTTGGGGGGGGGGGGGGGTCTTGAGAACCTGGGGGTGGGAGGGGGGGGGTAGTCGAGCAGTCCTGTCCTAGGTGAAGAGTTCAATTGCAACCGTAATATTAACAACCTGCGTTTACTGTAAGTGCTATGTAAAAATAATAATACTAGTGATTATTACTAATACTGACTATAATAACCAGCAAACATGCATTCAGTATTATCTCCAACTAAATGAATGAAGCATGGGACGTGTATGAGAATGTATGGGTGGAAGCCTTGGACTCTGTAGTGTAATAACGCTCTCCAGCCTCCTAGCATGCAAAGGATTCAACATTCAAAATACAGACATCTGCTGGAATCATTAAAGCCTTTTTATAATCTACATAACAAGTCTTGACCTAAAGACTAATCTCAACCATTACATTTAAAATGACCTCAGCAAAAAGGCCAGAGTATTAATTCACGGAAGCACAGGCTCAATTTAAGATTTAATTTGAGATTACTAACAGTAACTGGAAGTCTGTGCAAACTTCCAGACGGAATAAAACACGCTTTCTGTATCTTGCTCGAAGAATAATCCAAACATATCATTTCTACAAGTGATTTATTAACACATTTGTAAACCTTGTTTAGGTCTTGGCACCTTGTTCATTATGTGTAATGTTTCCATTTACTTAATATAAAAGTCACAATGTTTTAATTTAGCGACATACTTTCTCTCGATTAGACATGCTCCCCCGTAGGTTTTATGCTAAAGGCAGAAGATTATATCCCTAAAGGAAAATGCTTTCGTTGTGAGATGTCCTTGCCATGCATCTTTTAAATGCAAAGACTTCGTTGTAACTTACATTGGACAATGGGCCGTTAGTTCCAATAGAAGAAATTTCAATTCCAAAACTAAATTTACAATGAATGTGTTATCAAACGATACAAAGTAAAGCAACATTTTGCTTAGTAGAAGTATTTTGCTGGGCATTGTCACATTGATGAACGTACATGTAAATGATATATTGTGATACAATCACTGTCTCTAGGTGCTGGAATAGGGCAGCTATGGGACTTTCCAGCATACAGAGAGTTAATTTCCCTTAGAGTAGCTAGTTCACCTGCAGATAATCAGGATGAACTGCTGAATGAACAAGGAAGTGTTTTAAGGCAGACACAGGGAGCTGCCATGCTGAGACTGCTGTTCCCAGAGAAGAGTTCTCCTCGGCTGTGGAAGCTGCACAGTCCACTAGATCTGCTGGACAGTGGTCGTGGAGTCTGCTGGGACTGCCTGCGTGTCAATCCCAGGAAGAGGAAGGAAGGACGTAAGACCGTGATGAAGCAGGGATGCCCTGTCCTTAATATTGGATTTACAGAGGAGAGATTCTCTGAGCTTTCGTGGGGCTGAGCTCCCCTAAGAATGAAGGACGCGAGACCGCGCTGAAGCGGGGACATCCAGTCCATAACCTTGGAATTACAGAGGAGGGATTCTCTGAATTCTCGCAGAGTCCAGAGGGAACTAACTGGAGCCCCAAGAGAAACAGATAAAAGAAACACTATATTGATGTGTGCAGACTGGGTATGTATAGCTATAATAGTACCTGTTTTGGGGTGGTAACTAGCTTAGCTGTCCATCAAGTTAGCAAGGGCTCAAGCTGCAAGTATAGTTAGTCTCCTAGGAGGAGTAGGCATTTATTTTATGATTTGTTTTGATTTAAAGGGACGGTGGGCCTGTTAGTGTATTATTTAACCCTGTATAGAGAAATACTAAGTTTCCTGGCTTAATCTGGGCATCTGCTTGAAACACAAGAAACAACCTGCAACAGACCAAAAGTAAGAAGTTCTATAACCAGTAAGGTGAAGTGTAAGATATAAATACTACTGGTGGTGCTACGGATGATGAATGTATGTGAACATGACAAAGAAAAAAGAATCCCAGATTAGCACTCTAGCATACAAAAGATATCAACATTTATTAAACACATATAACAAAATATATAATAAAATGAATTGAAAATACATGAAGTTACAGACATAAGTATGAACACATTCAACAGATCATAAATAAGCTGGTATAAAAGCTGTAAGGTAATGTGTGAAAAACCAGAAGTAGTGAAGAGGTTAATGTGTCAGAAGTAACTATGTATAGGCTATATACATTTCTTTTCCTTTCCTTTTTTTTTGTTTTCCATAATCTGGTAATAATCGCAAACCAAACAAATCGAGTTTTGACAAAACCAGAAGCAAGAATCAAAAAATGTTTAGAGACAAAACTACTCCCAAAACCAGAAAAATGTATTGAACCAAAACACCAAAATAGAAAGTATAGAGAATAAAACTGGAAATGCAACTGTGCAGCTGGTTACCTAGATAGGTTCAAGGACAAATTCAGGCCATGGTCTAGTTTAGGTAATTATCGAGCAATACCCAATACCCAACTCACTCAGTATTTACTGGAGTCCTGAGTTTTACAGTGGAAAATATGATCATTACATTATTCCAATCAGGTGGTGTACTCATTTTTGTTCTGGTTGATTCTGCCAATTATTTCCAAAGTTTGCCTACCAGCCTCGGCGTTCTTTGCTGAATATGTAACAAAGCCAAATTGTAGATTAAAAAAAAAAATGTTCTAAAGCTAAAAAGTGTGAATTTCAAACACACAGATTATGAGAAGCTTCCTTTTTAAAAGGTGCAATCTGTCGTAAAAACACATTTTCATGTCCCATTAAAGCAGTTTTTTAAAAAAAAACGATCTATACATACAGTACATAGTCACTGACTAACAATGCTACCGATAGTAGTTCACTGATGCATGTGTTTTAAGAGCTGTATGCGTCAGGCAAAAGTTATAGGGCGTCCATGTTAAAATGGATTTGAAGCAAAAGGTGACACTGCGTGCTCATTTGCATATCATTTCCCAGAATCCCTTGCTGCAGTGGAAGCACTGTATGCTAGGAGATAATGGTGGAAAGCAGGGTTGCAGATCTGTCTGAGACATGTGAATGTGCTCACAAGTAATATCAGTGGTATCTTACTCAAAAACGGAGGATCACCCTCTTGCACACATCAGTCGCTCTCAAAGACTTCAATGAAAATGAGAAGTTACCAGGGTAAATCAATGTTTGTTGCCTAACAATAAAAGGCGATATTTATGGAAGTTTGCCAGCTGCAAAAACACAATCAGATTTAGTAAAGAAAAAAAATACATTAACAAGAGAATTATTATTTTTTTCTATCAGACTGCTGGACCTTTGGCTGCGCTGGTATTTCCCGGTTTCTGTACAGAGACTTTGACGAATAACCTCCTAATATATGTATTACAAGAGTACTTTGCTTTTATGTGAGGACATAAAAATATTTATTTTCCGAAGAATTGCACAATTTGCAACCTCTTTTGCAAAGTACTGCCGGAGGAGCACTGAAAGAGTTAAAGAAACTGCCCACTGTTGGATGAACAGCACCAAAGCTTGTTCTGTTGTTTAGGATAAAAATGATTTGACTCCTTAGCCCATTTGTCATGCAAGCCATCTGCCTTCATGCTGTGAAACCTTTCCGCCCAAACGACCCAGGCAAGATGTACCTTATAAGAAAGGAGCAAGGTGAAAAATGGTGATGTCACGAGGGCTGCAGCAAGGTTAGAACTTCCAGGAACACTCCCTTTCAGAAATCTCTATTTGAGATGCAAAGTTAAACGACCCTGTAACAATTTCACTAGCATCTGTGTTAACTGGACATTGAATCTTGCTCATTTTTTGCAAGCTTGTATCATTTCAGACCTGGTGGACTATTAGAAGCACAACAATATTAAAGAGAATGACAGCAAGAGACACAAAAAAGATATATATATATATATATATATATATATATATATGTTATGGGGGGTGAAGAAGACGACAGAAAACCTCCACCATTAGCATAAAACCAATAAAGAATATCACTTGTGAGCACATTCACATGTCTAAGACAGGTCGGTAACCCTGCCTTTCAACCATTATCACCTCACATACAGTGCTCCCACTGCAGCAAGGGATTCTGGGAGATGACATGCAAATGAGCACACAATGTGTCACCTTTTGCCTGGCATATCCATCCATTTAAACTTGCTTTGCTAGTCCCATGCTGTGTTTAAAAGCTGTGTGAACGGTAATACATCAGCTTTAATGGGCTCCATGTGAATGGATATTCCAGGCAAAAGGTGACACGTGTGCTAATTTTCATGTCATCTCCCAGAATCCCTTGCTTGCGAGGTGATAATGGTTGAAAGGCAGGGTTGCAGACCTGTCTAAGACATGTGAATGTGCTCACAAGTGATATTCTTTATTGGCTATATATATATATATATACGAATGCAGGTATAACATAATCAGGCCAACATACTTTTAGACATCTACATCTAATACACCTTGTAGCATCTTTCAATCCTGTTTACAAATGCAGCAGCTATAATCAACGTCTTAACCAAGTTTCTTCCACGTCATGCAGGACATTATGATTTTGTAACTTCAGATCTGGTGAAGGTTTGTGAACAGGGAATAAAGATAATCAGAACACGAAGGTTGCAGAACTCCTTCCTGACTCTCCTACGACACTCCTCCATTGCAAGCCGGCATATACTGTACAGAGCAAAGTACGTGCAAAGTACCTTGGAACATTAATGCTGTAAATGAAAATGCCTCTCAGCAGGCAGCGGAGCAGTCTTACTCTTTGTTCAGGGTAATTTCCGCTCCATTCATTTGAACTGGGCTAAAATCCTATCAAGAACAGGACAGCTTCACAGTGTGAAGGAAAATATGAATGTCTGCGGAGCTAGATACAGAGCCACAACCGCGTCATCCTTCTACAGCACGACGTGTGCATGTTTAAGGATTGGGTGCTTAAGTCCAGCCGATAATTGGATGGGGATAATGTTTATAGAAGCGTTTTAATGCTTTTTAGCCTGCATGCACAATAGAGAAAAAGGTGCTTTTAAATGGTCCAGTGCAGAACAAGGAGGTTGCTAAGCTGTCGGCTCCCTGTGCTACTCTCATCAGTTGGATGTGCATGGCTTAACGAGGGCTAAGCATGAACTACTTGTTGACATAATTAGTGCTGGCTCAGGAGCCTTTTGCAGGGGCCAACTTGGCTGCCTGCAACCTGCACATTTTCATTGGCAAATTGCAAGCAAGCTTCAGCCAAACCCTATATTCATTTTCTGCATCTAACATTTCCCCACATGGCCAGGCTTTAATGTAGCTGGCAGTTTAACCCATTCGTTGCCAAATAAATATACGGCAGTGTTTTGTATGCTGGTGCTACAGTGAAAGCCGAAGTTTAAATATCAACCTGCCCTAATTGTGAAGGAGTCCAGCCTCCTTTTCGTTGCCCTGTCTTTACGAGGTGTCCCAGTATCTTACTGGGAAGGACAGAATCGCCCTCTCACTACACACTTCAGTTTCACCCAAAGACTTAAATGGCGACACCTGCTGAAATGAGACCTTTCATACCCAAATAAACATGTTTACCACTATGTTAGGAAGTGAACTTCTTATGCAGCTCAGCTCTTTTCCAGGCTGTGTTATAAACTAAGCTCTGAAAAATGTCAGCCCTTCGCTCATAGGGCCTGCAATGCATTGGAGTAACAGGATACGGTCTATGTATCGAGGCAATTTGGGCACAAAACCCAGCATTTTCACCCTGCTCCTATGTATCAAAGCGTGCTGTTCAAATTTTGCCCCTTCTGCTCTATCTTGCACCTTGGGGAGAGTCAGTAGGAGGAGTTGGGGGGAGTTACATGGTGCGCAGATTATAATGAGATGTATCACATTCTGCGTCTCTGCCCCAGCTTGCACCTTGGGGAGAGTCAGTAGGAGGAGTTGGGGAGGAGTTCCATGCTCCAAAAAACAGAGCAGTATGTCTAAACACACCTTTCTCTATGTGAACACCTATGTTTTTAAGTAGCCTATCATGGAGCTGGAATGAAGGTTGATCCGAGTGTCTGGTACACCAGTGGTTTTCAAAATGTCTACCTGACTATACTGTTGTGTTGAGAAGAACGGCTCTCAGATCTGATGTATTTTCTGGGGTTACAGATGAATGCAAAAAACAAAAAAACACGATAAAAACAAAAAACAGACTACGCTTCCCAATCTGTATGTTGTGTTCTCACACACTGAAAGGTGATGCACACCAAATGCATTTAGGAGTAATCCAACATCAGCATCAAAAGACTAAAAAGTTTAAGAGTGCTGGTATGGAGAATACACTGGATCGCTGATAGTGTCATTGTATCATTTATTATGGCATTGGAGGAACAGCCAAGCCTTAAATCCTAGTGTTATAGTCTCAATCAGCCGTTCGATATTCCAGCTGAAGTTGGTAGCAAATACCTATTTCAGGTCTCGCTGTTTTCACTGTAATACTCTTTCACAGCACAATGCTGTGCTTTGCAGAGTTAAAAAACAGAATCAACAGCTCATTAAAAAATGTGTATAATATACTAGGGGAAATATTAAGGGAAGCCTCGTGGGGTTAGCAGTCGGGCCTCTACAGATTCTAATCTAGACAAATGACTTAGACAGATATCCAACTGCAAACTTGGCACAAACCGCTGATAATTCCACATTTGTACGATAGTGAACATGCAGGAAACAAGAAAAAAAGCACGCTTTAAATCTGCCTGGTAATTTGTCTGACACATGACAAATTAAATTAATGTTGACACATTGGGAGAAATACATACCGCTTTGTGAAAAACACCTATGCAATAAAATAGATTGGTATCGTTTAGATATCATGCAGATAGGATGTAAGGAGAAGGATGGCTTGTTTAATAAAAAAAAGTTAGAAACAGATTGATCATATTTCTTTTGCATTATCTCAACTTCTTATCATCACCTCTAGGATATCAGGCTATATTGTTTTCTATTTAACCATTTACAGGCATACCCCGCTTTAAGGACACTCACTTTAAGTAAACTCGCGAGTAAGTACATTTCGCTCAATAGGCAAACAGCAGCTCACGCATGCGCCTGTCAGCACGTCCTGAACAGCAATACTGGCTCCCTACCTGTACCAAAGCTGTGCGCAAGCGGGGAGACTATAGAGCCTGTTACACATGCATTATTTACATCAGTTATGCACGTATATGATGATTGCAGTACAGTACATGCATCAAAAGTGGGAAAAGGTAGTGCTTCACTTTAAGTACATTTTCACTTTACATACATGCTCCGGTCCCATTGCGTACATTAATGCGGGGTATGCCTGTATAGTAATATAAATATCAGATTACATTTTAAACAGCAAAACATATATACAGTTGTTTGAAAAAGAAAGTGCATCCTCTTTGAATTCTATGGTTTTACATATCAGGACATAATAACAATCATCTGTTCCTTAGCAGGTCTAAAAATTAGGTAAATACAACCTCAGATGAACAACAACACACGACATATTACACTGTGTCATGATTTATTTAACAAAAATAAAGCCAAAAATTGAGAACATTGCTGCTGCGCGTCTGAAGTTCGCCAAAGAGCACATAGATGATCCACAAGACTTCTGGAACAATGTTCTCTGGACAGACGAGTCAAAGGTAGAACTTTATGGCCTCAATGAGAAACGTTATTTTTGGCGAAAATCAAACACTGCATTCGAACAGAAGAACCTCATTCCAACCGTCAAACATGGTGGTGGGAGTATGATGGTTTGGGGCTGCTTTGCTGCCTCTGGACCTGGATAGCTTGCCATCATTGTCACAACCATGTATTCTGCATTGTATCAGAAGATTCTAGAGGAGAATGTCAGGCCATCCATCCGTGAGCTGTAGCAAAAGTGGGTCATGCAGCAACACAATGATCCTAAATATACAAGCAGATCTACAAAAGAATGGCTGCAGAAGAAGAAATTCCACGTTTTAGAATGGCTTTGTCCAAGTCCGGACCTAAACCCCATCAAAATGTTGTGGCAAGACCTGAAGTGAGCTGTCCATGCAAAGAAAGCTCTAAAATGTCACTGAGATGAAGCATTTCTGTAAGAGGAATTGGCCAAAATTCCTCAAACCCGATGAGAGAGACTGACCAGCAGTTACAGGAAATGCGCAGTTGAAGTAATTGCTGTTCAAGGGGGCGCCACCAGGTACTGAATCTAAAGGTTTACATACTTTTTCACACATGGATATTGAATGCTGAATCATTTGTCAGTAAATAAATGTTGAAAAGGTATCATTTTTGTGTCATTATTTTGATCAGGTTATCTCTATCTATTATTAGAACATAGATTAAGATCTAATAATCGAAGTACTAAGGGGGTCACAAACAAACAAACAAACACACACACACACACACACACACACACACACACACACACACACACACACACATAACTATATATATATATAGTTACTATTTCATTTGATAGAATATCTGTGATATAATAGGTGATGTTATACAGTCATATGCCAAGATGCCACTTCACTCGGTTACACAGTAAATGTGTTTTGTAATGTTATCATCAATATGGTTTATAGTATATTCAGAATATTATACCTGTGCAGATTTGCCCTTTCAACCTGTGGGCAAAGTGGTGTGGTTTTTATATGCCTTATATATAGAAACCCTCTGCCCATGAGTACCCCATAACCTGTACACCCCAAAACACACAGTTTGAACTTAAGAAAACAGCTACTGTATAAAACAAGATAAATGTTATTGTGTTATACTGTAGGTTGGCTGATACTGTGTAAGGCCTTTGCATTAATTATTCATTTTATCTGTACTAATTTACTGGGAACATGACTGTATGAGAATACATTATTTATTTTAATATTATTAACTACACTGTATATAGCTGCTTGTCCTAGATACTTGTTAAGTATTGTATACAATCATATCAATTCAATTCTCATTCAGTTCCAAAGGGGTTTGCAGTGTTTACGCTACCGGTATTGACAGGGTTGAAGAAAGTGTTACACTCAGCAGGTTTGTTTAGCTTCTTTTGCCTCATCTGATGATGATGTAAATAACACATGGATTATTCAATTGTTGCATCTACAGACACAAGGAAAGCTGGGACGTTTCTGTGTCTTCCCTATTCACAAATTCTATAGCAGCGGTGGCCCACTCCAGTGCTCAAGGGCCATCAACAGGTCAGGTTTTCAGGATATCCCTGCTTCAGCACAGGTGGCCCAATCAATGGCTCGGTCTCACTTGTGCTGAATATATGTATGGGAAGTAGGGTGTTCCAATGAATAAGGAGAATAAACAATCTTGATTCTATAGTCCTTAAAGTTGAGACTCTGGAGGTGACATTAGATCCTGTGACTTTCCTGCTTGGAAAACCTATTGAAGGTTTCCCCCTCCAAACCAAGGAATTGATGCCATTCATCTTGACGGCAGCCCGCTGCGAAATTGCGGCAAAATGGAAGAAGCTTAAGCCACCTTGCAAACAGTCGGTGCTGAACAGAATCAGAGAAGTTAAACTTATGGAGCAAGACTGAACCAAAATGTCGAAAAATGTGATAAAATCTGGGAAGCATGGCCCCATACATAAAATCTTCTCTGGAAGAATAGCCAGCACCGGCTGTCCGCCTGGGGGCGGGGATGGGGTTTCCGAGGGGGGGGGGGTCCTGCCTTCCCACCCTCTATCCTCCCCCCTCCCCGATCCCTTGTTCCCTGTTCCTCTACCTCCCCCCCCCCTTCCCTGTCTCTCCCCTCCTTCCCCCCCCCTCTACTTCCTCTCTTCTATAGGTCTATACTTTTTCTCCGCACCCAAAAGAGGAAAGACTAATCCCCCAAGCGAGACGCTCTCCCCTCCGGCTGGAGGAGTGAGAGGATGTACAAGGCTGACGAAGATATACTGTAGGAGGGGGCTCCTCCTCAAGTGCAAGCCGAAGGCATTGAATAAAGTGATGATCTGTACCCTTTCCTCTGTGTAAAACCAATAAAAAATGTGAAACCAAAAAGTTGAGACTCTGGATATAGACTCTATTATGGACTATTTGTCCGAAGCGCGAAGGAGGTTGCAATACCCCCTGGGGTGATGTTTATTTTTGAATAAAGTATTTTTGCAATTTTACCACCTGGTTCCCTGGCAGTGCGCTGCTTCTCTCTTTCTTCACCTGTGCTGAAGCAGGGATATCCCGAAATCCTAACCAGTTGCTGGCCCTTGAGGATTGGAGTTGGCCACCCCTGATCTATAGTGAATGGCCCACGATAACCTTTTTCTAACTCCCTTCTGCTTTCGCTACCTACCAGGGACACAATTTATGTTTAAACAAAAAGGTGCAGTAAAACTCCTCACACCCTGTACATTGCTGGACTGTTGCGCTGTACTGTGATGTAACCGTGACATTAAAGGAGTATTATTTATATGGAAGTTTAGTTAACCAACTAAATGTATTGATCCATGAAGGCCCAGATTGACAGTCTTCTACTGGAAGGCAGCTTTCCATGTGGGATAACCTCTTACAGCCCCATTCAAGTTAATGTAAGGGGTCTACAAGCGACGAAAGGTCTCATACGGCAGAAGACTGCTTGGTAAATATGAGATTGTATCTAATACATACAGTACAATCTTATTGAGTTGATCAACCTTACACGGTACATCCCAGAGAGAAAATAATAACACGTTATAAGAGGTCAAATAGATATGGGGCACAACCTATAAATGGTGTATAGGCAAAAATACACATTGGCATTAGATAAAGTCGACACATTGAGGACGGTCATGGTGGGTGGTAGGTCAGCTTATATCATTGACATCCCTTCTGGAGTCTGGTTTTCAGCGGTGTTGCCCTAATTATTTTCTTATCTTGATGGGGTCTTTTATTTGATAGAAAAGATACACTGAGAGAGAGATGCATTTTTGAAGTATGTACTAGGAAGATATCGGAAGAGAATGTGATTTCCCAACAACCCAAAAATTGGCACAAGTAAGAAGTCCATCAACAAGCTTGTATATTCCAGACTACAACCAAAACCCCGACTCCATGTCTCCAACCGTTGAGCTGGCCCACTAGGCAATATTGTCTTTGAAAACACATTTTCAGCTTCTATTAAAACCCGTTGTAAATGCTACAAGGTTACATATCTGTATGCTTTGCAATTTTCCATACATATAAACGAGGTTAGTACCACAACAGTAATAATTAAAATTGCTGTTGACATTAAATCCTTCCAAGTAAACCCAGGGAATGACTGTTAAGGCTGTCAGCTTTTACATGGCCTCATGATTCAAAGATTAATGGACCTTAAAACAGCCATAAAATATCGAGGCCACTAGTTTGATTTAGAAGAAAAAAGATTTTCTTTTCTGCCTTTTATTTTCAAAGTTACAGTCTTAAATTCCAAACTTAGCACAAGGAAATGTAAACATTTCTGACACTCGTTCGGGATAGCAGCCCAGTAAACTGCAAAAGTCACAGAAATCCGTATTAAGGATAATTCATGGTTCAGAGAATATTACATTTATTGAGATGTATTTATATCATCTTCAGCAATATTAAAGGCATGTTATGAAAATCATTACATTGGTGAGTGTTAGCTCCGCAGAAGGAGATGACAGGTTGTTACCCCGATATTAACAGTGATTTAAACACAATGGTACAAAGTAGACTTGAGAAATAGTGTAGGAAACCAAGGCACTGAAGCAGGAAAGCAGCACGGACTCTTTGCAGCATCAAAAAGTTTACATGCATCTGAAAGATTAAAGAAACATACATAAACTGTCCTGAAGCATTGCAATAATCGGTGGCACTGGTAGTCTGAAGGTGTCTAGCAATATGAACCCCAAATGCATTGTTCTACCTTTGTCAAAATGTCAATCCCTTAGTAGATGGTTTTTTATTTTATAGTGTGCAATGCATTCATTTGAAAGATGCTGCATGGATGAATCCTTTCAGCACAAAGTGCAGTGTTTTTCAACCAGGGTTCTGAGGAACCCTTGGGTTCCCCCGGCATTTCTAAAGAGATGCCCATCATTTTCAGGTCACTTCAAAATTGTACCAAATACAGAAGAATTTACAATCTATCTGACCTCAGACGCGCTATTAGAGATGGTTGGGGTTCCTAACAATGCATCTGATCTCAGACGCGCTATTAGAGAGGGTTGGGGTTCCTAACAATGCATCTGATCTCAGACGCGCTATTAGAGAGGGTCGGGGTTCCTTACAATGCATCTGATATCAGACGCGCTATTAGAGAGGGTTGGGGGTTCCTCAGAATTTCACATAGGGATCCTTAACCAAAAAAAGGTTGGAAACCACAGACACAGTGCATTCTGTAGTATAGTATTGTTGATATGTTTCCATGTCTGTGCACGTTAGCGCCAACACAAACAAGACAGAAGAGGTTGGCCTAAGAAAAGTCGCAGAGTACGGAGGCGACTTATTTAAATATGGAACAGTTAAATAATGTCACTCAACAAAAATATATTGCTATATATATATATATATACGTACATATATACACACACATATACACACACACACACACATATATATACACACATTTCCTTTTCATATGCACCTTATACTTAAAATGTACCGATCTCTGTTTACGTTTGCAAATTACATTTTCATCTCAAACTTTGTATTGAATAAAGTTAGACAATGTTATACAACTAAAAACATACATTTAACAAAAGACAAAAAGTATCCCCGTCCCATTTTGAGAGAGAAAGATATAGAAAATGTTCTCCTCGCCGAAAGTTTCGCAGCCTTCTTACCTGTGCAAACCAAGGTTACTTTTGCTATAAATAGCTCCTTAGACATTTCACATAAAAACTACCAAGCACTAAATTAAAAAAGCTGCCTTGCTTTTAAACAAGATACAGTTAAATTTATGGAGCGGCTCTCGAAGGCTCATTGGTTTACACGTACACAAATGTGTGGATATGTTGCTGCAGAGTCTGGATATGTGTCGCAGAAAAACTGGATCACAAAACTAGCACGACGAACAGGAGGCGAAAAAACAAGACACGCAGGGAATGGAAACACAGGCACACAGGGTATGGAAACACAGACACGCAGGGTACGGAAACACAGACACGCAGGGTACGGAAACACAGGCACGCAGGGTACGGAAACACAGGCACGCAGGGTACGGAAACACAGACACGCAAGGGACGGAAACACAGACACGCAGGGTACGGAAACACAGGCACGCAGTGTACGGAAACACAGACACGCAGGGAACGGAAACACAGACACGCAGGGGACGGAAACACAGGCACGCAGGGTACGGAAACACAGACACGCAGGGAACGGAAACAGACACGCAGGGAACGGAAACACAGACACGCAGGGAACGGAAACACAGACACGCAGGGAACGGAAACACAGACACGCAGGGAACGGAAACACAGACACGCAGGGAACGGAAACACAGACACGCAGGGAACGGAAACACAGACACTCAGGGTACGGAAACACAGACACGCAGGGTACGGAAACAGACACGCAGGGAACGGAAACACAGACACGCAAGGGACGGAAACACAGACACGCAGGGTACGGAAACACAGGCACGCAGGGTACGGAAACACAGACACGCAGGGTACGGAAACACAGACACGCAGGGTACGGAAACAGACACGCAGGGTACGGAAACACAGACACGCAGGGTACGGAAACACAGACACGCAGGGTACGGAAACACAGACACGCAGGGAACGGAAACACAGACACGCAGGGTACGGAAACACAGACACGCAGGGTACGGAAACACAGACACGCAGGGTACGGAAACACAGACACGCAGGGTACGGAAAAACAGACACGCAGGGTACGGAAACACAGACACGCAGGGTACGGAAACACAGACACGCAGGGTACGGAAACACAGACACGAAGAGTACGGAAACACAGACACGCAGGGGACGGAAACACAGACACGCAGGGAACGGAAACACAGACACGCAGGGTACGGGGAAACACAGACACGAAGAGTACGGAAACACAGACACGCAGGGTACGGAAACACAGGCACGCAGGGTACGGAAACACAGACACGCAGGGAACGGAAACAGACACGCAGGGAACGGAAACACAGACACGCAGGGAACGGAAACACAGGCACGCAGGGGACGGAAACACAGACACGCAGGGTACGGAAACACAGACACGCAGGGTACGGAAACACAGGCACGCAGGGAACGGAAACACAGACACGCAGGGAACGGAAACACAGACACGCAGGGAACGGAAATACAAGACACGCAGGGAACGGAAACACAGACACGCAGGGTACGGAAACACAGACACGCAGGGTACGGAAACACAGACACGCAGGGTACGGAAACAGAGACACACAGGGTACGGGGAAACACAGACACGCAGGGAACGGAAACACAGACACGCAGGGTACGGAAACAGAGACACACAAGGTACGGAAACACAGACACACAGGGTACGGAAACACAGACACACAGGGTACGGAAACACAGACACGCAAGGAACGGAAACACAGACACACAGGGTACGGAAACACAGACACACAGGGTACGGAAACACAGACACGCAGGGTACGGAAACACAGACACGCAGGGGGCGGAAACACAGACACGCAGGATACGGAAACACAGACACACAGGGTACGGAAACACAGACACACAGGGTACGGAAACACAGACACGCAGGGTACGGAAACACAGACACGCAGGGGGCGGAAACAGAGACACGCAGGATACGGAAACACAGACACGCAGGGTACGGAAACACAGACACGCAGGGTACGGAAACACAGACACGCAGGGAACGGAAACACAGACACACAGGGTACGGAAACACAGACACACAGGGTACGGAAACACAGACACACAGGGTACGGAAACACAGACACGCAGGGTACGGAAACACAGACACGCAGGGGGCGGAAACAGAGACACACAGGGTATGGAAACACAGACACGCAGGGTACGGAAACACAGACACACAGGGGACGGAAACACAGACACGCAGGTTATGGAAACACAGACACGCAGGGGGCGGA
Organism: Ascaphus truei; assembly: GCF_040206685.1. Taxonomy (NCBI): domain Eukaryota; kingdom Metazoa; phylum Chordata; class Amphibia; order Anura; family Ascaphidae; genus Ascaphus; species Ascaphus truei. The sequence continues at coordinate 16,632,120 of NC_134501.1, forward strand.
AACACAGACACGCAGGGTACGGAAACAGAGACACACAGGGTACGGAAACACAGACACACAGGGTACGGAAACACAGACACGCAGGGGGCGGAAATACAGACACGCAGGGTACGGAAACACAGACACGCAGGGTACGGAAACACAGACACGCAGGGTTAGGAAACACAGACACGCAGGGTTAGGAAACACAGACACGCAGGGTTAGGAAACACAGACACGCAGGGTTAGGAAACACAGACACGCAGGGAACGGAAACACAGACACGCAGGGTACGGAAACACAGACACGCAGGGTATGGAAACACAGACACGCAGGGTATGGAAACACAGACACGCAGGGTACGGAAACACAGACACGCAGGGTATGGAAACACAGACACGCAAGGTATGGAAACACAGACACGCAGAGTTCGGAAACACAGGCACGCAGGGTACAGAAACACAGACACTCAGGGTACGGAAACACAGACACGCAGGGTACGGAAACACAGACACGTAGGGTACGGAAACACAGACACGCAGGGTACGGAAACACAGACACGCAGGGAACGGAAACACAGACACGCAGGCTACGGAAACACAGACACGCAGGGTACGGAAACACAGACACACAGGATACGGAAACACAGACACACAGGGTACGGAAACACAGACACACAGGGTACGGAAACACAGACACACAGGGTACGGAAACACAGACACGCAGGGAACGGGTCGAGCTGCCAGGCTGAGCCATTTATAGTTGGCGTTACCAAAACAGCCCAGACAAACCTCTAACACACGCGCTGTGACATAGTCCCAGGAAAGTGGGCAGCTTTCTGTCTGATTCGTAGCAGAAAGTGCAGACATACAGTAGTGTGGATGTGATCCGCCCCACAGATTCACAGTCACTAAGGCTGGTGCATAGGAAATCCATACCAGACTTTACAATGGTTCTGGTTTCCCTCACCTGCTCACCTAATTACTGGAACAGGTATTTGGAGCAGAGAGAGTTGATTTTTCAGTCTCTCTCTTAGACTGCGGCCAGGCAGGGAGCGAGTGTTCTGCTTGACCGTGCTTTTCCTGGCGAGCTAGTTGCGCACGGGGAGGCGGGGGGGCGGGGATGCTTCCCAGGATCCAGTTTGGGGTAGACGGCCCACTCACGTGTTGCAGCATCTGAGAATCTATTGGGGCGCTGTCCCCATCTCACAGTTAAGAATTGAATGTTATATCTGTGTGTTATTTAAAGTTGGTAACTGGCTTACCCAGCCAACATTGCAGATAGGGATATGCTGTGAGTTAGACCAGAATTGCACAGAGTGAGGGGCGCGAGATTTTCGGGGGGGGGGGGGGAGGGAGCGGCTGTTACAGAGGCCCCATGCTCCCCTGAAGGCATTTAAAATATATGCCGGAGATCGCGCCAGGCCTCTGTAACTTTTCACTTACCTGGAGTTCCAGCAACGCGTTTACATGGCAACCAGTGTCAAATGACGCCACGGGGTCATGTGACATCACATTGCTATGGCAACGTGACATCACATGACCCCACGACATCATTTGACACCAGAGCCGTGCAAGTCGGAGGGGAGAGGAGACAGGGGGGCGCAAGTAGGTAAGTTTGCGCACCCCTGATTAAGATTCCTGACAGGAGTAGATGTTATTTTTATGATTTCTTTTGTTTCTTAAAGTGACGGTGTTTGAAATGTTTAGTGTCACTAATTGAAAAATAAACCGCTGAAGGTTGAGGGCTGAGTGCCTCTTGTGTATACACATGTTTATTTCTTCAAAATAAACCCTAGAAGACTATGTCGCGAAGAGCCTGGGCAAACGGCAGCGTTACACAAAGAGAACCGTTTGCCACAGCGCGTTAAAGCAGTTTGCACGGAACAGGACACTAATATTAAGTCACTTTTCTGTTGTTGCAATTCTTTCTATTATTTATTTGGCACAAAGCTTTTTTTTGCTACCTCCTGGAGCTGTTAATTTTTGTTCGCTGTCGAGCAAAAGTCAAAGTCAGAGTCTAAACAGCTTGTAATGAGTTTTCAATGGCCCATCTCACTGAAATTGAGGGCAAAGGAACAGCAGACTTAGACAGTGTCAGGCCTGGGGATTTATGATCGAGGGTGCAATGTATTCTGCAGAATATACGCAGAGGAGGGGCAGTGGATACCAGAGGTGCTACATTAAACACTCTGAATCGTGGTGTATTTTATCCTAATGTTATATCAGCACAGATGCATGGTGTTACACAGTGAGGAACCTTAATTAACAATGGCGTGTTGCAGTTTATGGCTTTTCATAGCAAATTATATCAAACCGACATGCTATGTTTTGACATTTTTGTTGTGGCATAAATAAACAGAATGGACTTGCAAGCGGAGCAAAAACGGAGCTCAATGCAATAAGCAGCAGCCTTGTATTGAAAGCACTGGCATTATACGAGTCAATGCTTCATTACAATAAAAAATTAAATATGTGATATAAGGCGGTTGGGTCACAATGCAGACTCAACCACAATCATTTCTTGCTGGCAAGTTGAGAGTCAGTAAACACCAGCAGAGAATGTACCATCGCCTTAAAATTAACGATGATTATCCTTCTAATTATAGTCAGATTATTGTTTTATTTAAAAAAAAAAATAGTTAGATTGACAAAAATAACCCCCCCCATCCCCCATAAATAACACTTTTCTATTTTCTTGTTCCACTACAAAAAGTTTTCATGGGTGTCTCTGGTAACTGAGAAAGTTCTTCCCCGAGAATTCCATTAGTGAATTTAATAAGTGTAAATTGCATCTTCGGTTCCAAATTGCAGCTGGGTAGAAAGACTTTGCATCATTATTTAGGATAACCCTAGTCCTCGGGGGGGCCTATTGCCTTTGATCATTTAGTAATCAAAGTACTTGGGGTGAAAAAAAAATACTTCCACGAGAGACGAGAGTTTTTTTCATGAGGTACCATTTTAAGAGTATTCATTATCTTAAGTAGTAAATCCATTGACTATTTGTGCAGTGCGACATGTACATTCACCACGCCTGCTTTATACGGAGTGATAGTGGTTTTCATTCCCTATGGAAGACACAGAACTATCCAATTAAGTATTTCTATAGAACAATCGTATTCTATTTGTCTTGACCGTCTTAGCATTACTTATTGGTTGGCTTTTTCATTTGAGTGTTTAATCTCAACAGCTAATTCTGACTCAGGTTATTGAAAATGTGGAGATCTCATTCCTGGATGTGAAATGGAAACATTTTAAAGCCACAATGCTACATGGTCAAAAGCAGTTTGTCCTCTGCAACTACGGAGTTGTCCTCCTTCCTTTTGGCCAGCAGACTGTACCGGGACGAAGGATTTTGGAAGCTCTAGTGACAGCTGGGTTGTCCATATTTACATACTGTAGAATCCTGTTCCAACCAACATATAGTTCCTATCTTAATGTTTGTGCTACAGAATCAAAGAAGCTCATTCACTAAGAAATGGCAAGTCTTTAATTAATAGCACCTTAAAGCAGCAAAACGTGCAATCTTATGGGTTTTTTTTTTTTTTAAATAAATCAGTTCTGTAGTATTAGATAACAGTGACTGTTTTATTATTATTTAATTAAATTATTATTTTATTCAACTTAATGCTATGTTTACTGTGCTTTAAAGCATCCTGTGATTTCTATAGCCGTTTTAAGCACACCTCCCCAGCAGTGCAAGATATTTGCCACACTTCCCTGTTTGTGATCATTTGTCGCCAATGTTCCAACAGTAGCAGTTTGAGCTGTAAACTGTAACAATAGATAATGTTACCGTAGTAATATCAGGACACATTGTAGCTGCTGAGTTACAGTGACTGAAGGATTGATTGAAACGGAAAGGCAGCCATTTAGTTAGGCACACAATCAGGATTTATAACAGGAGCACCAGACGAATGCCAGTTTAGGAAAGAATGTAGAATTATACATTGTAACAAGAAAGATGATCCAGGGCTCAAGTGACTTGACAAAGGCCCAAGTGAGGCCGAAACGTGGTGTATCTTGAATAAATTCTTTCCTAGAGAAACCCGTGGCGATCTGGATCAGCATTCTTGTTGCTGTATACCTGGATCGCTGCAGATAGCCATCCCTGAACAAGGCGCTCCAGCATTGCGCAAGTATCGCATTTATTTGCAATTTTTTGGAGTGCTACACACCCATATATCTCTGAATTATACATTGTCCCATGCTTTACATATTAATAAAAAAAAGGGGGAGGGGGGTGGATGTAGTATTGCTGCTTTAAAGAATGACCCCCAACGGGTGAAGCAAGAAGGAAACCGAAGCATCAATTTATTATACATGAAACAGGCATTATTGCACCGTTAACGCACCGTGATGAGTCAACACTGCTGCGATATGTGTCGCCAGAAATACCGCGATTCCATTAACACAATGGTAACATGCACATCATCATCTCTTTGACACGCAATATTTTCCGGGTTATTTCTCGTGTTAAAAGGGGGGGGCGGTAATAATGCCTGTTACATTTGTGGATTCCGCACACACCTGGCGCTCAGTGGCGAATTTCCCATTAGGCCCGGGCCTAGGACGGATAAATCTGGGGGCGGCCCCCTCGGGCCTGATGGGAAGGCTCTTACATGCGGCGGCCGCCTCCTTGCTGCCGCCCACCTTCTCCTTTTGAAGCGGACGTCACCAACGTGGCGGCACGCGGCGTCTCGTTGCCATGGCAAATGACATCATGACGTCGCGTTACCACGGCAATGCGATGCCATGCCACGTCACGTTGGTGACGTCCGATTCGAAAGGAGAAGGTGGGCGGCAGAAAGGAGGCAGCAAGGTGCCGCTGCTGGCACTGTGTAATTGTGGGGGCGTAAAAGTGGTCGCCGGGCAGGATGCCAGCGGTATTAGAGGAGAACAGTCTTGAGTGCAAATGTCAGTCTTTATCTCTCAATGCTCAGCACAGGCAGTAACACAATGAGGGGGTTCACTGAGCTACAATAAGGGGTTAACGCCCCGCAATCGCTCAATCAAGTCACTGGCAGTTAGCGTGGGGATTGCAGGGCGCATTGGAGCTTAGGGAATCCTGGAGATTCAGCCCTATTTACTAAGCAGCGCTAAGCCATAAATTACATGATGGCCATTAAAGAGACGTGACCAGAAAATGCCTTGTGGCTTAGCACTGCTTAGCCAATGTGGCCCAATGTGACATTGTGCTGCTATTCGCTTTCATTCAAAATCAACCTCACAAAACATTGCCAGCGCGCACACATATGACAACCCGAATTGTGCGCATTACAACACCTGCACATGTGAGCAACATGACACGCTGCGTGAGGAATACGGCGAACGCAAGTGAGCAGATTGGGGATTTGGTCCATGATGAGAGCATCCCTCTTCCACGGAATGACAAACATGTAGAGAGTCATTAAAACCTCATCCAGCACCATGTTTATTTCCCGCTCTCATTCTAATACATTTTTATAATTGCATTGAAGATATGCTCTCCTGTTTCTAGTGGAAAGATAAAATTTATGAAGCATGACAAACGCATCATATCAAAGACCACCCTAAGAATAATGATGTGCATCGCTCCTGTGTAACAGTACTCCAGGCTTCCCGAGCATCTTAAATGAGCTTTAAGGACTAATACTGAGAACACTTATTAAACACACTATGCTACAACCCTGGAGATGGATTTTAAATAGGTCACAGAACATATGGAAAATAAAATAAATGAGTACAAGTTACAGGAGAATATTCACAGTCATTTATCCAGAGTGCAGTGCACAGACTTGAAATTGTTTTAAAAAAAATATATAATAACTGTAGAAGTACAGCATCTTCTGAACTACATTTATTACCAGGATTTAACCAATTCATATGATTAGTAAGCATTGGTGGGTAGCACCCCTGTCTGTCTAAATAAGGTTTCACTGATCTCTAATAATTAATACAACTGAAGTATGCTGAAAAATTAAATAATGAGATCCTCACATTTATACTTTCACAGTCATTTCCCCTTTTTCCTTGTGTTATGTCACAGTTTGACTTCTGTTCCTTTTTGCATTTTGTTTCCCACCAGATAAAATGACGCCTGATGCTTTCTTCCAGACAAGAAGAATGAGCTTGGTCGGCATAGTTGCTGATTTGATGATTTATAAGGAGAATGTTATTTTTTTGTTATTGTTGAAAATAGTAAATATGTTATCCATCTCACAGCCCCCCCCCCCCCCCAAAAGAACATTCTGCAGGAACTGCCACTTTTAAATCAAAATAAAAAAATTTAAAGCAGATTTGTATCCCTTTATTTTTCTTCTCCTTCGGTAAGACGGGCGCGCAGAACGGCTGTCACGGGATCATTCTACATGCCAGCAGTTCTCTGCGCATTGTACAGAATGTTTTTTTTAAAAAGGTGGATTCTTATAAAAGAGACTCTCGTGCTTGAAGACCTCTGTGAGTTAGACTTTCAGCTTTCTCCTTTTTTTTTTTAACTGCTCATCTAATCTGCTATAACGAGAACATGCTCTGGTCAATTACGAAATACAGGCAATCTACACGATTTTTAAACAGTTAGTGTGACAAAATGGATTGAATAGGTATTGTAGATACAAGGATGCAGAAATGAAATGCATCCCACTGGAAATGCTTTTTACTCACATTGTCATTTAGGGCTTTGGAATTAATAGACCAAGAAAGGCACCACATGCACCAACAAAATGCAGCAAAGCCATTGGCAGCCAGCGGAGTCTCAAAGTTTAATTCCCCCAGGGAGAAAAGGACACTGCCTAATCTGTATTCAGTCCTGACATTGTCCACATCTGATATGGAACATTAGTTACTAACTCTCTCAATAGACTAGTGTCCTTCAGTTTATATTACTTTATGTTAATAGTAGAAAAATTACACACAACATCATTTATCATTGTTATACTGTACTATACATCTCACCGCTTATTGTAATATATTTATTTGCTACTGAGATGAAGGGGGGATGAGGGGGGGGGAGGAAAACAGGTTTAAACAGAAAACTGCAGAGACAATCAATTCAAATATCAATTTGAAAGGGGGAAAAAAAAGCTGTTGCGGCTCTGTGAAAACATGGGCGATTAAACTAAATATAGATATTTTATTTTCCTGAAGAGCAGAGTAAATGAAGTGATAAGAAAATCAGCATTTAACCTCCACAAGTTCATCTTTTGTGCAGAATGAGATTGTCGTGGGCAGTGCGAGATTAGAGGGATAAATGAACCCTTTTATCAGGCACGGGGCAAATGGTACCATGATTTAAAATGAGCCGTACAATATTCAGGGAGTACTGTAGGAACGTGCATACCTTGATACAAAAGAAACATTAACATCATCATACTTTACAACATGACTGGGTCACGTGTTCATGCCTTGCTGACCACATTGAGTTTTTGGCGGGTTCGAGTCGCTGTGATAGATATCACCACTGTTTCTAGGAGGAAAAAATAGATTGCTAGAACATTTCACAGGGGTGCTCTACTCCAGTCCTCAACCCCCCCCCCCCAACCCCCAACAGGTCAGGTTTTCAGGATATCCCAGCTTCAGCAAAGGTAGCTCAATCAGATCCTGCTTCAGCACAGGTGGCTCAATCAGAGGCTCAGTCTTTGAGCCACCTGTGCTGAAGCAGGGATATCATGCACACCTGACCTGTTAGGGGGGGGGGATTGAGGACTGGAGTTGAGCACCCCTGATTTAGACCACACAGCAGAGGTCTCTCCCAAAGATCTGTCCTGTTCAATCAATGAACTCACATCCATGATCTAAGAGAAATCCATATGAGAAAATTCCGTTTACAAACCAAATTATTAAGGGAACAAGCAGTTAAATCTTAGAAACTCGGGTACCACGAGCCATGAAGTAAAAATGATGGAAAAACGTTGCACATATAACTCATGATGTTAGTTGCATGTTTAATGAGCTCCACACCCACGCACTCATTGGAATGCTCATTATAATATTACAATGAGCTAATCCCATACAATAAAACAGGCACGTTTTACAGAAAAGTGCTGCCCCTAGCATGAAAAATTATTACTCAAACCCACCTCCCTAAAAACTGCCTGGCATGTACATCTCAAACAATGTGCAGATATAATCCCTTTGTTTCGTGGTTTTAAAACCAGGAAATAATACCGCTATTTTCGGCAAACAGGGGGTCCCCAGAGCTGAAAATGGCACGGTTAAGCTCTGGAGGCGCCCCAGTAACAATCCAAAAAAAGGGAGGTTATTTAGGGTGGATAGCACCTTTAAGACATATGTTGCCAAAAAGCAACACTTACATATAGCCAGGCCCATCCCTTGGGTATGTGTTGCACTTAGGCAAGCATTATTAAGGATGCCCCATGCACCTAAAGAAAACCCCCCATTAATATTCCCCCCTCCCCCCCCAAAAAAAAATTCCACTGAAAATGTTTTGCAGGAAAATCCCCCCAGCTAGGTAGGAAGCAGGGGGTCTCCAGAGCTGAAATTAACGGGGTTCAGCTCCAGATACCCCCTGCTTCAATCCTACATGTATTAAGAAAATTAAAATGGAAGCGTCAGAGCTGTTACTCTCTCCCCCTTGCCGCGCCCCAAAACCTGCTGCACGGAGGTGGCGTCTTACCTGCTTACCGCCTAGGGAAGGGCCTGCATGTAGCAAATAGTATTTCGTAACGCCATAATATTATATTTCTATTTAAAAAAAACCTGTAAAAACCGAAGTGTAAGATGAACCCAGAAATATGACATTAAATATGACATTAAACGTGAGCTTTTGTCTGGATTGTACAGGAATACCTGAGGCTGGATCATGTCATGTGGGTTATCAGCGGTCCTATGAGATACAACAGCTGTTCCAAATATCTCTGGTTAGAATGATGGAAGAGCATGAATCCCCCTGCACAGGCCAGCACCTGAACAGGCCAGTCTGGTAAACAGCCGCCCCTGCCTAATAACAAAACAGCTAAACACTGCCAGATGGAGAGTTGGCTGAAGACAGACGGAGATGAAAAACACTTGGATTCCCTGCTATGAACTCACAGGACTGTGGTATTGAATGGAAAAAAATGTCCCTCCTTACAGACTTCATGTTTGAGGAGTGCATTAGAAACGACGTTTAACTAAATACGTGTCCACAAGCAGATATGACGATATCACCATTCCAGGCTTCATTAACACCTCCTTTCTATGGTACGAATGCATTGAGAAAGTCAACATTTTCATATATTGTACAAAAAAAACAGAAATGGCGAAAAAAAGCAAATATATATCTTTATCTCCAAAGTGCATCTTTTTCTACAAATTAGTGTTTCTTGTGCCTCTCGTTCAGTATTAAATCAAAGTGTATATAGATTTATGTAATTTATGTAGTGGCCACATTAACAGGAGTCAGATCAACAAATTAATTTAGTAATTGCCTTTATTACATAAACTGGTTGTGGGCACACAATGTGAGGGTCGTGAGCTTGTTAGTACAGGGTTTTAAACCTTAATTACTGGGGGCTCTGCTTTCTAAATTAATATGGTACGTAGTGTCAGCTTCCTTTTATACGATAAGAGGATGTCTCGTATCAACTAATTAATGACAAACTACTTGCCCACTTATATTCAAGTAGGTGACCTCCCTGATTTAAAACCTTTATGAGTGAAATCTTCTCACATAATAGAAGTCAAATTAGAAGCTTTATTCAGCATGTTTTATCCTCTATACAAGAAATACACTTGCATTTTTACAAAACGTTGACTTATGGCTAAATTATATGTAGAAACCACACTGTAAGCTACAAACACTAATCACCTTCCAACTGTACGATACTTTAGTTAGGCTCCTAAGCTCCATAGAAGGCCAAAATGATCACGTTCCAAGCAATAAAATATATGAAACTTGGGCATTCCAAGAATGTAGCCAGAATGGCCGTTAGAGGAGCCAAACATATTATTTTCAATATAGCTTTGACCAGGTCATTTTTATATCTGAGCATGTTTTATCGTGCAGCTTAGCAGTGCAGTTCTGCAGCTTTGCCAAGTCCCAATGGACTTTAAATTTATGGGATAGTAATTGCTGTTCTATTCCACATACACTGTGAGCTTTGTGGATTTTAAACTAACGAGGAGGGCAGCCCGACAATGTACGCTTAGTGCTGGCTGAAAATAAACTATAGTACAATGAACGAAAACAACAGGCTCAGATGCTTGGGAAGGGGACTTTCACCGACCCGTAGACCGGCATCACTTCTTGTTGGTGGAGTCCTCTTCCCATGTATCCAAGTCCTTATATTAATCCATTGGCTACCACAGGGTCCTACACTTCATACAAAAACTAAGAGTTGAAAGTCCCTCTGGAAGCAAAAAGGGATTACAACATCGCCTCCTGTTTCTCAACATTCAGGAATAGCAACTGCCGGTGTTAATGTCAAAGAATTCATTAAGAAAATCAAAATAAAGAGGTGTTGTATATTTTATTGCAACTCAAAAGGACAACAAAAAGAGAATGTTGCTTTAACCCGTGCAGTGCTGACAGATTAATGTGTGCATGCGTTACAGCAGGAGTAGCCAACTCCAGGAAACGAACAGGTCAGGTCCCTGCTTCAGTTATTGACAGCCACTAGTGCTGAAGCGAGCATATCCTTAAAACCTTACCGGTTGGTGGCCCCTAAGGACTGGAGTTGGATGGCCACCCCTGCATTACAGAATAATGTTATTAATATTCCAGCGGGGACATTTCAGACAGCATGGAATTTCCTAAAACCATATTTGCACAGTCTAGAAGATGTTTGTCTGCACAATGAGTCACACGGTCAAAGCAAAGTCACTACAATGTGTGTTTGATTGTAAGGAGCTTTTATGAAAGTATTAATACATGCAGAAAGCACCCAAAGTTTAGCCACTCTGTGCTCTGGCATTCTATTATTAATCTGATTATTAACCAACAATGATTAAAGTGGACTGATGGAGAAGAAAAGAGTATTTCTGTGTAGTATTCCTGATCCGGAATACCGCTAAAGAGAACCTCTATATAAAAAACACAAATGGGTGATGTATCGATGCAATTTGGAGCTAAATTGATGCAAACAGCATCTTGCATTTCTTACTGTCAGTGTATAAAAGTGCTCTGCTCTAATTTGACCCCCAGCTTGTGACTTGGGTAATACAATAGGAGGCGTTAAGGATGAATTACATAACTCGCGTAATATAATGAGATGTATCAAATTCTGCATCTCTGTGCGCACCAGTATCAAAACAAACCACCCGTTCTGACGGTAAACCTCTGACCGGCATTCCGAGTCAAATGTAGCCAGTAGAGAATGGCCAAGTGCATATAGACAATCTTTTCTTTGGCCTTTCCATCTTACTCATCCAACAGGAAGCCACAATGTCATCTCTCAATCGGTTGCGAGAGCAAGACTGATGCTGGTCGCCATATTGTTTCTCCTGGACAATTATTCTTGCCCAAGAGATTTAAAATAAAATATCACAGGAACACAGGAGGCGGTCCCCTGAGCTCATGGAACCATAGTCGATAGATGCTCCTTTAAACAATTAAATATTTATTTATTTATAAAATATTTTACCAGGTAGTAATACATTGAGAGTTATTTCTCGTTTTCAAATATGTCCTGGGCACAGAGTTAAGACAAATAATACATGGTTACAAATACAGTTACATAAATGAACAGGGTATACATTATATACAATACATTGCGTGCACAGTTAAAGAAAATGTAAAATATGATGTATTGATGCTGGGAAAAAAATGCTATTTCTTTTTAAAAGATATCTCGGCCCATATGCACTAAAGCAGGGGTCCGCATCTGGGGGGGCGCGGGTGGTTGCAGAGGTCCCGCACTATTCCCCAAGGCATTTAAATTAAATGCCAGGGGGGGGGGGGCATCACGCAAGGCTTCTGAAACCTCTACTTACATTCAGCCGGCTTCATAGCGCGTTCCCATGGCAGCGCGCCGTCAAATGACGCCGCGGGGTCATGTGACGTCAAGCCACATGACCCTGCGGCGCCATTTGATGCTGTGTTGCCATGGGAACGTGACATCAAATGACGCCGCAGGTCACGTGACGTCAAACGACCGCTGCACCGAGGAAAGGGGGGGGGGGCACGAGAACAGAGGACAGCAGGCAGGGGGGCACAGCAACAAAAGTTTGCGCCCCCCTGCACTAAAGGATACTAAGCTTTAGCACGTCTTAATTCCAATTAATTTGAATGGGAGTTAGGCCGTGTTGAGCTTAGCAGCCAATAGTGAATATGGGCTAGAGATAGTTAGAATTATTTCAGTTATTGGAAATGTCTTCATTTTCATGTTTAAAGAAGCAGCGGAAACAAATTTGGGAAGATTAAAAGGTTCCAACTAATTCTGTGCTTCTCTCCAGCAAAAGTCTTACAATGTATATGTTTTTTTTTGTTTACAATCCACAACTAAAAAAGGAAACAAAGAATTACAGACACACAGAAAAGTCAATAAACAAATATATATGTATATATCGTTTTCTGTGCTTTTGAAAACATTTGAAAGCTCTCGGGTTCAGTATCCTGTTCTGTACCATTGGGCACTCCGTGGATTTGGGGTCCCTTTAGCACTGAACGGAATAGGAAAAAAACGTAAGACAAAATAAGGCGACCTGTTTGATCTAAAATATCTTAGTTATGTAAACCATTCAGAATAAACACTGCTTGTCTAGACTAATAAAAGTTTTGAGGTCAAAATCTTTTAGTGCACCACAAACCACAAAGCAGCAATTAGACTGTTCAGCCTATGGGGAGAAGCTATAGAAAGACCAAGAGTAATAACCACACCAAAAGTTTGGAGGGCGATAAACCAATATTTAAACCCTCCTCCCACTAGAAAAGCAAACCAAGGACCCTGTTTGCAAATAATCTACAGATCAAGCTTTTGCATCCAGAACACACATTACCACACGCTTCAGCCACACAAGATGTGGTGATTGGTGATTCATGGTATATTACATTATATTATGGTATATTACAATAAAGTCATATCATCAAGTAATGCCTTTCTACCATTTATTACGCTTTATAATTTAATCATTTAAAAAAAAAGTTGAAGTAACGTTTCAAATTCAGATACTAGCACAATTTGTACTTGTAGACTACACCCTGCTGAAGGAGCTTCTTTTGATTATTATTGTATTATTTTATTACATCTCTAGGTTTTCCTCTCGTCACATCTTGTAACCGCCAGATAAAAAGTTTGGTGCCATAGAAATACAATCTAATAATGATACAGACCACAGAATAATGATGGCCAGATTATGTAACACACACACACACACACACACACACACACACACACACACACACACACACACACACACACACACACACACACCAATAGACTTAGATTCAATGTACAATGAAATAGATTAATTTGGGGGCTCAACTCCAGTCCTCAAGACCCTCCCGGTCAGATTTTCATGATATCCCTGCTACGGCACAGGTGGCTCAATCAGTGACTGTCGAAGACCGAGTCACTGATTGAGCCACCCGTGCTGGAGCTGGGATACCCTTACAACCTAACCTGTTGGTGGGTCCTGAGGGCTGGAGTTCAGAATGGATTAATGGCTTATTAATCAATAGAAGGCTTTACCAACTTCTATCACATAAGAATGTAAAGTGAGAATAAACAGAAGATTTGAATATATGTAAACGAGTCTTAAAAGTCATGTGTGAAATCTACTCCAGCCTTACACATCAATAAAGCCACCAAATGTCTTGAAGGCTCAACTTGAACAGTTGTACGTGAACCAGTAATATATTGGAGATAGAGTAGGGAGCTGTTCTGAATCTGTGATACTTTATTTAGAAGAAAGCATAACTTTGGTGATGTTAACCAGCCTTTTAAAGTTGCCTACAGTAATTCCAGACCTGTGGAAACCAGCACGGTCCTAGGTAAACCACAACATTTCTGAATAAACCAAGACATTTGGAAGCTTTTCACATCAATAGTATCTCACATTAATGACCAACTTGGTGAAGCCACATTCTCTACAAAACTTTAACCAGTCTTCTAGACTTCTGCTTATCCATTTACCTTAAGAAAAGTAATGTCATGTTCATTCCGCCAATACAAATACTTTTCACCTTGAAAGAGAGTTAAAATTATGCAAATCAAAAAAAGATCCTTGCCCCACAGCTTGAAATGATTCCATAAACTCCTGTCAAAGCAATTACGAACTAAGGTTATAAATAACCTCCTAACGCTAGCAAGCAATATCTCTAAAAGGTCTCAGCAACTGTTATCATGGCTGAATGTTATAACCCAAAGGAGCCACTGGGGAGGCCTAATTCCCCTTCCTTCTTCTAACCATGCAATTACAGCTCAACCCCCTTATAAGGCTGTGCTTGGGGTCCAAAGAATCACATCGCGCTATAAGCGGATCGCGTTAAAAATAATGTACAATTGTATGCATTGGTATTTTCTCAACCCAGGGGGAGCATATAGGAGAAAACACAACAAACAAGAAACACACTAAGTGCAGACTATAATGTTCAGGTGTGGGGTATTGTGATGCTTCCAGAGGGTCTGAGCAGGGGGTTACAACTTATATTATATTTTCACCACTGCACTATTTTGAGTCACGATTTTCTTTTATATCACTATATATGTGTTATATATATTCACTGTATTTTAAGTGATCACTAGCACCTAATTAGCGCCAGTTTCTTCACCAATCACGTTGTTACAATTGTATGCATTGTACAATAAAGTATTTACGATACCAATAATCGTGTTGTAAAGTATTCACAAATACGAAAATTGGGAGCCACGCTTGCATCGCGTTATAAGCGGATTCGCGTTGTAATGGATCGCGTTATAACGGGGTTGAGCTGTAGTTGTTTCTTACGAAATGCACAGGAACAGAGGAACAACAACATTTTAGGGTATCCAAAGATTCATTTGTTATTTCAAGTTACTGGGTGAATCTTACGCAAATAGTTTGAAATGCTGTCCTCTGTATTATCAGTGGCTCTTTATCCATACATGATCTAGTCAAACTTGTATTGGGTTTCAAAGCTATAAAAAGAAAGATCTACACTCATGATTCTATTGGAAGTCTGAAAAACTGTAGATTTAGGATCATCATCTCAGGATATATTAGTTAAGACCATAAGGCTTAGTCCATAGAGACTGAAGCCGTGCGGAGGCGCGCTGAGGCTCGGGGAAAGCGGTGCTTTCCCTGGCCTTAGAGCGCGCGCCATCCGTGGGCGTGTCTGGGGGCGGGCCAGTGACGTCACGGAGCTGGTTCGCCCTCATTGGGCGAACCGCTCACATGACCGGCCCTGCGCTCCGGCAAACGAAGAAACTTAACATTTGTTAAGACACACACTTCTGCAGGCGTGCGGAAGCGTGCGCGAGCCCCTGCTAAAGCCGCTCTCAATGCGGCTGCAGGTGCTCAGTGCCGAGCAGCAGCGCGCCTCAGCACGGGCGCTGACCATGCCCGAGTCCCAATGCCATAACTTTGGTGGCCTGTGTCCACTTTGTTCTGATTCCTGTCCATACCACAGATTATGGTTGGCAATTTAAAACATTTTGTATTTATTTAGCAAAAAATGTTGCGTTTCTTCTATCATCTAGGGTTTTTTGCTCCAATATAGGCTCATGGGCACCCAGTCTGTATTCATCACTTGCCCTTTTGCCCCAAAAAGCAGTCCCTTTTTAGTAAAGTGACAAGTATGTCGGACAGGTTTTCAAACGGTAGATTGAAGTTCTCCAAATCCCTGTACATACCAAAAATCTAAGGTTTCAAACTACAGAGCAAATATGTATTTACATTTCTGTAAAGAAAGATAGTGTCTTGCCCCGCCATATATGTTCTGTACCCAATGCTGCCGATGTCTGGAAAACACATCACATTTTGAGACTTCATTGAGTTGGAGCAATTTACCAAAGTCTTCCTGGTGTCATATTGGTGGAAAATAAGCATGTTGGACTATGAGATCACAGATGCCGAGTAATTATTACAATATTTTGCAGGGGTTGAGTGATACTGTATTTGGTACCAAGGCCTTTTTTCTTCTTCACTTACTGAATTTATTGAAAGTTAATAGAATAAACAGGAACATCAAGAAATAATCATCCAGTCCTTCAGTACTGGGGCCCTACGAGTTGTATAAGTTGCTTTTGTTTAGAACCAACATTCTTTGCTAAATTAGAATAATAATCGCACCAGTGAGAAAACGTAGAAAGCATAGGTTAACCCTGGGGTTCTGAACTCCAGTCCTCAAGACCCCCCCAGCAGGTCAGGTTTTCAGGATATCCCTGCTTCAGCACAGATGGCTCAATCAGTGGCTCAGTCAAAGACTCCTGTGCTGAAGCAGGGACTGATTGAGCCACCTGTGCTGAAGCTGGGATAACCCTGAAAACCTGACCTGTTGGGGGAGGTGGGGGGTCTTGAGAACCCCTGGGTTAACAACCAAAGACTGCACGTACTTTCTTCCTTACTGTCAGTTAATAATGCTAAAAAAAAATTAAAAAAAAAAACACCTCGCTCGGCTATGCTTTTGGACTCATGAAGGTCAAGAGGCTGGGAAAGGCTTCTATTATTTCAGTCAAGGCCAGATTAATATCCCATGAAACACCTGGCTATTTAGTAGACAGCTATAAATATATCATTTGCTGAATGAACATGTCTATTAAAAACTACATAAAAAGAATGCCCCTTATCTACAGGTTTCAGGAAAGCAAGAATCTTTCCACAAGCAGGTTTCCATGCACCTTTGCTAGAGGTAGGATATGGGAACCATCGAAGTATTTCTGGTGCACATTGTAACGTGACCTCAGCTTTAGAGCAAATCAATTCCTAATTACACATAGGAGGTCCTTTCCGGGTTCTCTGAGCTCTTTCCCATTTTGAATAAACTCATTCCCAGTTTGAGAATGGCCAAGATAGTACGTTTTACTTTTGGCGCTCGAAATAGAAACTGGAAGAGAATAGAGGAAGGGTATGATTTTGGGTACAGAAAGACAAAAAAAATGAGGTCTCCAACATATCTGCCATTACTCTGGTCCCATGGGCAGTATCTGAATAATCTTTTTGGGATGAAGGTCATTTAAACAGATGGAGGTATGAGCTAAATGTATTATTCATAACAGGGACAATTGTATTTGGAGTTTCTGACAAATTGTTACCACTGCAGTTGTGGCTGTGTGACAAGAGTTGGTACTCATGAGATAAATATATTTGACAACCATTGTTTTCCTATTTGCTACCATTACACCTTCTGTACCTGCCTGAATAATCGTGGTATAGTTATAAACAGGCATGTTACTCCTTTTCAATGTCAGTCAACTAACATATAACGTATAACCCTGTTCTTTTAATGTAACCATGTATTTTTTATAACTCTGTGCCCAGGACATACTTGGAGACGAGAGGTAACTCTCAATGTATTACTTCCTGGTTAAACATTTTTTATAAATAAATAAAATAAATAATCAATACCAAGAGCAGCAGATGCAGGAACATGTTCTAAACTCCTTGCTAATGGAAACATATGCCTGCAATCACTTCATAGAAGACAACATTTATTACATTCCATAGAGCTGATCCCACTCTCCATGACCACTGGAGACAGAAATGATGAACACCATCAAAAGTAAACAAGAGACCACTCAAGTATAAGACTATTAAAATGTAGATTCTGTTGCACAACACAAATATTTGTGTAATATTTTGGCCTCATATTATTACTGGTGGCGTTCTCAGGACACGGCAGTGGCAGCAGCTCTTGTTGTGTTTGCAAAGTTACACATGCTTGAAATCTCGGCTTATATCTAAAACTGTAAGTGCTTTGTTCTGGGGAGGGAAAAAAAAAGTAATAAAAGAAAATTGATGGTATTTTCTTTCTTGACTTAATCCCTCAAGATGAAATGCTCTTAAACGCAGAATAAAATATGAACTTAGATAACAGATGCCTTTAATGAGGTCCTCTGTTACATTACCACCTGTGAAAAAGGCACAGATAGGCACTATATCAGCAAAATAACAAGAAACACGACATAAAACAGAACAAGAAACACATTGTAAAAAGGTTCTAAACAATAGGGGGAAATTGGACGGTCAAATGGAAGTTTTCATCTTTTTATGTTTCAATGTTAGATGAATAAAAGTTACTGTCTACCTTATATCTACACGAGTATGCTACCAATATGACACTACTGGAAAGCAGAAAAGACATTCTGTAATTAAGGCTTCAACAACCTCTCAACTTAATGTCTAAGAATCCTATTTGTTCCTGAGGTACAATGCAAAGTTTTACTTGTTTTCCAAGATCACAAATTATCTCCCACATTCAAAAGCCTAAGACATGCAGATGAGCATACAGTTGTATTTGCATATATATATATATATATATATATATATATATATATATATATATATAATATATATAATATATATATATATATATATATATATATATATAGCAACTGTAAATATTACTGTATGTTCATTTGCATGTCTTAGACAGGTCTGCAACCCTGTCTTTCCCCATTATCGCCCAGCATACAGCGCTTCCACTGCAGCAAGGGATTCTGGGAAATGACATGCAAATGAGCACTCAGTGCCACCTTTTGTCTCAAGCTCGTATTACACAAGCAAATCCTCAAGCCAATGCATGCTGCTTTAAACACAGCCTTTAGACAGAGGCTGGGATGAGATGCAAAGCCACTAAACCCACTCACATATATATATATATATTACCAGTCAATTCATGAGTGTTGCTAAACCTCGCCAACAGGAAAGCAGAATGGGGGAGCGGCAGGGGTAAATAGGATAAACTGAATTGAGGATCAATAGGGCAAGCACAATAGAACAATTTAGAGATGATAGAATCAAGCTGAAGGTTACACAGTGACTAAGGTTGAAATTCATCTGTGCCGTTGAGTTGCGCCAAGGGCGTCTCCACCTCAATTTCTATAGATACAAATATGGCTAGCTGCACCACCATATATAAAAGAGAAGGAGCATGGGGAACAAACAGGGACCCCTTACATTCCCTGGCATCATCAATACTTACAATGTGGTTTCCTGCACTCACTAGCACAATGACCAAATATACAATTGGGATTACAAATGTACATATTTACTGAAAGTGATATACAAAAAGATTACAAACAACTAGAGGTAGCATACAGACAAAATGGGAACATTGTCACGTGATATATATACACAGATGTGTGAACGGACTATTCCACCAACTGGACTATCCTCCTAGCCAATTAACAGACTACTGTTCCCACAACCACATGAAAATCCTATATGGCGAATTACAGATGAGTATGTTTCAGGAAGATACTTTGTACACTTTGATACCTTTTAATGAAGCAACATATCAATCGTACAAGGTTCTCTTGTGCATAGGCTTTCGAAACTGCAGAGGTCTCTTCATCAGATGTTTCAATAGGATTTTTTTCTGTATGGAAACCTACTCCTTCACATCAAGGACCCAATAATCTGAAATAGTCACACAAATATAGTACTTCTCATATCTTTAGCCCCTAGCTATAATTCTCAGTGACAAAGTGTGGAATAGTGACAAAGTGGCAGGAAAGATTTACATCGCACTATAAACCCCAAAGAACAGTTTTCAAAATTCAAAACACAAGATAAAGTTAAAGGCAGTGAAAGGTTCAACATGAAATTCTCATTCTTCAAAAGAGCCTGAAAATTTCAGATTAATTCTGCAGATAATACATATATGTATTCCCACATTGATAAAACCAATAAAAATTTCAGGGGTTTGCTATAAAACACCAAAATACAATATTAGCATTCCATTTATAGCCCTGACATATATATATATATATATATATATATATATATATACACATGAAGGTCAGTCAGCACACTGTAGTAGAAAAGGCTGTAATAGCAGATGCTAGTCCCATAGAGAATAAGTATGATACGAACCAATCCAAAGACCAGTAAAGAGACAGCAGACCGCACGGGGTTAATCCAAAAATCTATATTCACAACATGAAATACACGTAAGCCAACGTTTCGGTCCCACAGAGAGACCTTCCTCAGGGCCGTGCGGCCCTGAGGAAGGTCTCTCTGTGGGACCGAAACGTTGGCTTACGTGTATTTCATGTTGTGAATATAGATTTTTGGATTAACCCCGTGCGGTCTACTGTCTCTTTACTGGTCTTTGGATTGGTTCGTATCATATATATATATATAAACATGTGTATGCATATATTTATACATGGCCTATGAACACAAGCACACTAAAATGAAACATTCACTTTCTGGCAATAGAACACATTTTAGATTAAGATTATCCACATTAAAAAAAAAATTAAAAAAAAGAATTGAAGGAAAATGTGCAAAGAAAACGAAGACAAACTCGGGAATAAATAGGACATTTTACAGTTCAAAGATGACTTCAAATATGTATATTTTGTCAGCATATTTTCATAATGTACGGTTTGTAAAGCTCATAGTTTTATGTTAAAGTCCTTGTCTTTCTTGTGTAAATAAATAGACTTAAAAGAGAGGCGAGTAAAAAGAAAGCCATTAGTGCTCTCTGCACCTAGATTTACTCTCCATGGACTTTTCATTTTAAAATCCAAAAGGCAGAAGGAACCGCTTTGCTTTTTGTTCAAACACACGGCATAGAAAGATTGTGACTTGCAGTAAAAGAGGACGAGACTTTGATGTGCTTGGGCTCAGCAGGAGGTGAAGGAATAGCATGGTCAGACCAGATGAGATGGTAAATGTTTGTGCATACTGCTTCTCTGCGTCTGGAACACATCCTAGAGAAGCACGAGGAATTAGTCAGTTCCATGGAAATAGAAGCCTAGTGTCATCAAATGCATTTTCAAATCAAAAAGGTACAATGTATCGGCGATGTGACAAGTGCATGTTAATGAACAGGTTGGTCTTTTTTCTACTTGACTCAAGATTCTCATATTTGACACAGACTGTTGGGCAGAGAGCAGCG
This sequence comes from Ascaphus truei, assembly GCF_040206685.1. Taxonomy (NCBI): domain Eukaryota; kingdom Metazoa; phylum Chordata; class Amphibia; order Anura; family Ascaphidae; genus Ascaphus; species Ascaphus truei. The sequence goes on from NC_134501.1 coordinate 16,653,063, forward strand.
GGGAGGGGGTGGGGAGGGTGCGGGGAGGGGGTGGGGAGGGTGCGGGGAAACCTTGGGGGGGGGGGGGGAGAGAACGCATTGCATATGCCTTGCTGCTAAATGTTTTGCAAAAGGCTCTGACAGAGAGAGGTTAAGCTGTTGTGAGCTTGTTCTGCAGTGAAAGGGTTAAGTTATTATGCTGCTAACGAAGCTAGACATTGTTATTTGGTTACATGTGAAACACAACATATGAGTGGTATGTACCACTGGTCTAAACCCATTCTCAGATAACAATGTCTGCTCCTTGTGAATATAGTGAATTTACTTTTTCCTTACTGTTGTTGGGACAAACATTAGATTGGATGCTCCTTAGACCAAGGCCTTGTTATTTGAAGACCCTGTGGCAGCAGACACATTAAAATGAGCAAGATGCAACGGCAAATTAAGAGGCCCCCTTTGGACAGCTAAGCAACTGCTCAGGCCCAGCACTGAACAGAGACCAGGACAAGGTAGATTTCAACATTAGAAGCTATTAATTAGCACGCTGATCCTGTTTTTGGCAGCAGTAGGGTAGGGTTATAGTAGTGAAGGGCAAAGCATCGGAGACTTGAAAGTGGTTAGTAAGGTGTTCTAATGAAGAAAAGAGGTATACAGTCTTTATCAGATGAGAGGGGATTTGTCAGAGATTAATAGGATTCCATTGTAATATCCATATCTCACAAAGGCATACTCTGACAGGGTCCAATTACTTTCAACAAGCCGGGCTTGCTACATGGGGCCTCTGAACTGGAATGGCCCTCAAATCTGTATGCTTTCGTTCAGACAGATAACAGCACCGCGTCTCTCTCTGATCACTGCCTACCTTAAATGAGTTAATCTCGTTTTCCAGATGAATTGTTATTTTGTCTCCCGCAGGCTGTGATTACTAGATAAAAGTATTGTGTTAACAGGAGGCCAGGGTCTTTTCAACAACAGATTCTACACTCAGCCAGCGAGTGCTTTTTTTTTTTTTCTTCTTCGTCTTTCTTTTTTAATGAACTGAAAGAACGGCACCATGAAGAGAAAAAAAAACCCCCCGAAAAAATGGCACACAGAGATAAACTATTCACGAGAGTTATGCAACTAGCAAAGGGAGCTGGCTGCACCCATATTTCAACATTCATTAATCAGTCTTTCAAATAAATATGGGCTCTAAGGAACGCCCACGATGTTTCCAGTTAAATTGTGGTTCCTTGAGCCTTTTGATAAAATGATAGATTAAATAACTGGAGTGCATCGGAATGGTGTTTTCCACTCATTAGGAAATAATTGGGGGAGTTATTACTGTGCCCATGCTTGATTTCGAGGAATGCAGAGGTTTCCTTTGTTGATTAGGCAGATTGAGTTGCAGATTAAAGACTATTTCGTACACAGAGTGAGTGGGATATTAAGGCTTCAAACATCTGAACTTGGTAGTAGTTGTATGAGGTGTAAATCCAAGAGACGGGCACGGAGAAGTCATGTTTATTGTATGCTCACCGTGAATATTCCGGCACTGAATGCCTTCCTTCCAATGCTGGGTTAAGACTTTGCGACGCCCTAAACTACCCAGTTTGGAGTACTCTTCACAATGAAAAGGTGTGTGAGAGTCCATAACTAGACCTTAAACAAAACAGGGACTGTGGATATGAAGTCAGTCGAAGGAAAGAACTAACTAAACCATTACGTTCTGCCCCAAAATGTTGTTGGCTCTCTGTTTACAGGACATGCTTTTAATGTACATGCAACTTGTGTTACTAAAGAGTCAAACCACTATTGATTTAATCCAATTTATTTTTAGCGTGAGTAGACCTTTTGGATTTACAGAGCCCTTCAAATATATTATAAGTGTTTGGAAGAAGAAAAAAAAAAAGATTCTTAGTATTTGCAGGCCCCAAAAATTGTGAGGCCCAAAACTGAAGTGTACTTAGCCGATATGTAAATCCACCACTGCTTCCTTCTGAATGAAGGCTTAGTATAAATTGTTATGTAAATATCCACTAAACTGTCACGGACATGGTCATTTCATGTAGCTACATTGGTATGACACAAATTATTAGCACAGCCATTTCATAAGAAAAAACACAACATGTTGGGAAGGTCGAGGGTGAAATAAATAAGGACTTCGGGTACGCACAGACTATTCTCTTCAGTGGGTCGTGTGTGAGATGTCGTGATGAAAATATCTTCACAAGCAGACTGCAGTTTGGATACATCCCACCATAAACAATACTAACCTGACAGTAGCTTTAAATAAAAGCAAAACATTAATAATGAGAGTCCCAGCTCCCAATATCTAAATATCCAAAGCAATGTATTGCGTGGCGCACAGCAGCAGAGAGACAGGTCTTGAGAATGAAAAATTACTTTATTGAAGCTGCATTAAAAAACGGAGGGTGATATCTCCTTGATAAAGTGCGGTTACGCACGAAACGCGTAGGAGTGTTGCACCCTCCGTTTTTTTTTATGCAGCTCCAATAAAGTAATTTTTTATTCTCAAAACCTGTCTCTCTGCTGCTGTGTGCCACGCAATACATTTCTTTGGATATCTCTGGATCATGGACACGGCTGCATGCTGGAGGAAACTACAGTGGACATATAGTGAGTACCTTAATTTTTCTATGGGCCATCCCAATGAGGAGGAGAAAGGCATTACTACACCACTCCCCACCTTTAGGGAATAAGAGAGCCGTACACAGGTTTAGTGTCTATTGGATCACTAGTTATGGATTATAATCCCCATCTATTGCTACCTCTTTAATCAATTGAATATCATTATGGGACCAAGCACTTGAGCACCCACCCAATTCCTATACATACTCCCAATATCTAAATAACCTGAATCCAGGAGGAATCCAGGAGGTGCAATAATGAAGGTCTGGGCATTGGTCAACTCATCTGGGAAACAGTGGGAAGCAGTAAGAAATCGTGAGGTCAGAAAGAGCAGGAAGTCGGGGACATCAGAGGATGTGACAATAAATTGGCGAGGGAACTTCACACCCTACACATGGCTGTTATAGGACATGTGAGGAGTTTTAGGGATTCTGAAAAATCACATGCTTATACTGGTTCTGCAGTTTGAGTGAGCTCATAAATGGAAATTCATGAGCTCATTCCTCTGGGGAATTAGTTATTTTGGAGTGTGTGGAACCCATTGCATGACAGTATCACTTATATGGAACAGGCCTGTGTATATAAGGGCTATATGTCCTAGTCTGACCCCAATGTCTTGCTCTGAAAGGACATTTTAAGAGGCAATTGAGAAATTCCTTAAATAGATCCTTCCACAAAAGTAAAACATGTTTAACCTTTCGGTGCAAATCAATGTGTTGGGATATGAGTATGTGCATCTCTACCGCCTGATTCCTTTTCTAATAAAATGTGATTCTTAAAAGAACATTATAAATCGCTCAGAAAATTAGAAAAATCCTGTAGAACCAAACAGGTACCAATCAGTTTCATCGATAGAACTTCTACTGAAGCGAGAAAGTCCTGTGAAATGTAGATACTCTCATGCTGCATTCCTAGGAATGGTTCTAGCGAAGCCCCCTATGAGAAAGCTATAGGTAATGTATAGATGAAACAGTATGTGCCTCATGACTACTAGTATGTGCCCTCATGATGACTAGTATGTGCCCTCATGCTGCAAACATGTTGTCCATGGATCCGGGAACCTCAGTCAAACCATAAAAGAGCGTGAAGAGATTTTAAACTAAGGTTATTCCCGTTTGCCAAGTCTTTGGTTGCTGTACAAAATCGTATGTACTCTAATTGGGGTTCTCTTAAGATGCCGAAAAAAGTAGTTTAAATAAGGTGAACCTTGATGCTGGAAAATATGGATTTCATGGCATGTACGGAACAACCTGTTCTACATTTCAGGTTGTATGGTTTGTAGAACAGTGACCATTTTCTTTGGAAGCCGTTGCTTCTTTGAAACATTTTTAGCTACTCTAATTTAAGGTAAACTGAAATAAAATAAACAGCAATCTGCCAATGACTGAAGCTTTGTGCTCAATTATGAATTCCTAGAAACCATATTTTGGATGGGCTACTTATCTGGTATTCTTGGAGGCTTCCAATAAAAAAAAAGAAGTAACTGTTCCATAGAGAAGCACCATTGCTCCCAAATGAAGCAGTATAATGTCAATGGTTTAAAATTGTTCAGTTGTTTTCCAACTCAATGCACTGGCAGCTTTGCTGAATTCAACGATTCAATAAAAAGAAAATAAGAGGATTTCCCAAATACATCCAGCAGCACACAAAAAATGTCTGCTTACTATTAAGCAGTTTTATGTCTTTTGATCATTTCTATAGAGAGAACAAAATGCTCTTTTCTTTGCTCGGTTCAGGAATGCGTGACTAATTTTAACCACTTGTACATGGCATTAAGAAGATGTATAGAGTAATAAAGTTGTTTTATAAACTACATGCAAAGTTATATAGGAATCAACTCCCTATGCTTTGGGTTCGAACTAAACCGACCTCCCTGCAGAAATATTGAATGACAAAAGAGCATAACGGAGTTATCCAAGTTCACAACCTCTATTGACTTGTATGTGTTTTCATGAGAATGTATGTACATATAAGTAGCTGTAGAAAATGTTGCATTCATTCTAAAGCTTTTTCTGTAGAGAAGGGAGAAGAGGGTAAAAGCTTATCTCTGTGATGTCAGAGAACTTTCATTCACATCAAGCTCCTTGTGACCTCACTTTATCTCCTTGTAACTTATGTACCATAACTGAGATGGTAAGCTTTTAGGACCAGGTGTTCAATGTGCCTGAATATTTTATGTACACCACTACAGAAGAATAAATTATGGTTACTGTAATAAATGCCCACTCGTGGCAATTTCTCCCATAATCAAGTAAAATAGTAACATAGCTGTTTAGATTGGGGGAAAAGACAGGCAGTGTGTCCAGCGACTTCAACCATTGCTAAATTCTACACAATTAAACACAAAATAAGTTATGTTGAGTAAAAAAGTGGCAAAACCCTCAGTGTACAGTGTACACCAAATAACAATACCACTTGTGAGCAGATACACTGGTCTGCAACCCTGCCTTTCCCCCATTATCTCTTAGCATACAATTCTTCAACTGCAGCCAGGGATTCTGGGAAATGACAGGTGTAACCCCTTTGGAATTACGAGGGCCTTAGAGGGTTAACATGGTGGACACAGTACACCCCTCCCCTCATATGGTACAGGGTGAAACTAAGCCATGCCCACTTCTGCCTGGTGATAGTGATGTCACCAGTACAGTATATAGAGTGGGGAGAAGATTCTAGAACTCGGGTCCCTGGAGGAGTTATAGTGGAGTAGCCTCCCTGTGAATAGTGTATAAATGGGTCCAATACAGTGTATTTCTATAGAGTCCATAGGAATTGCTCCATAGTACTCTCCTGTTTCTCATGGAGGAAGCCAATGCCTAGATGGAGTTCTCCAAGTCGCAGCCCTGAGGCATAGTAGGATAAACCGAACCGGAGGGTCCATAGCTAAATTCAGTACCAAAGGCTACAGGGTGGCATTCAGTACCCAAGACAGGGATACTGACGACAGCCAGAGAGAGTGTAGTACAAGGTCCGGCAGGGGCCCACAGGAGATGGAGCGCTACCATTACTATACAGCAGAGGGATCATTTAGGTAATCCAGCATGAGCCAGGTCTTTGTACCTTCCTAGCGGGCGACAACGGGGCAGCTAGGGAAGAGCATACTGACAGTACAACCCGTGAATGTACCAGAGAGTGTATATAAAATGAAGTATATGTTGAGATTGAGCTATCCAAAGTGTTTAATAAAGCTATTGTTTGTATGAATACATTTCCTGGCGCCCATCATTGCATTACCAACGCCCACCCTGAACAGATCCAGCACCGGGACAAACTAACACAGCCTGAGCACGCCCGGAAAAGACTCAGTAGGAGCCGGGGCAAGGAGGGTTACTCATGCAAACGAGCACTCAAAGTGTGTCACTTTTTGCTTCTTGTCCATTTTATCATGGATCCCTATAAGCATATGCCTACCGTATTACACAGCTTTTCCAGCACAGCCTGGGTTAAAGTGCAGAGCCAGTAAACCTACTCACAGATAGCTATTTTAGCCTTTTGAGTCCTATAAGTGTGAGGCTTATTATTGGCTATGCAATGTGAAGCTGGTAGTGGCTACCACCAGGCACAAAATAAGTTATGGTGAGTAACAAAGTGACAAAAACCTTCCACCGTAGTGTACAGCAAATAAAAATACCACATGTGAGCACATTCACAAGTGACACACTGAGTGCCCATTTGCATTTCATTACCCAGAATCCCTGGCTGCGGAAGCATTGTATGATACGATATAATGGAATAAAGCAGGGTTGCCAACCTGACTAAGACGTGAATGTGCTCACGGGTATGATTTTTATTTGCTGAATACTACAGAGAGAGATACACATACTGTAATTATATTTATATTACTCCACATTAAGTAGCCTCACAGCCCCCAAATATATTTAAGACAACTTTGCATTATAGTGAATAAAACAATGAAAAAACAACTGGCTTATTTCTTATACTTTTCTAACGTTAGAAGCACAGACCCATTACATTTGGTGGACTCATGATCATGTGTTATTATTAATATTATTTATCACAGAATATAGCTAACTACAAGATATAACAAACCTTCCACTGCTCAACAAGTTTGCAACCCATTCAACAGAAGTGAAGAGATTACAGGGGACATTTAAGGTGGTCAATTCAACATAATGTTTGGACAATTCCCAAAAGTGCAGGGAAACAGCCTCAGGCGAGGAGAAATCTGCTTGTGCAGCCAACACACCACAGACAAACCATGTCTTCAAAGTGCAGCTCTCCTCAAAGACAGAGCTACAAAGTAGCGCTCTTCTCTACATAATCAAATTCTCCATTTAATGTGACAGCCAAGAACAGTGGAAAGTCAACGTTTCAGGTCCCATATGGACCTTTCATCAGATAGTATCTCTATCTTTGAGGAGACTTGCACTGTGAAGAAATTGTTTAATATAATTTTTGGACCAGGAGTCTGCTGTTGTCTTACTCACTTGGATATTGGGGGGGGGGGGGGGGGCGACGACCTGTCTGTCTGCAACTTTCTTCCCACCAATCCCATCATTAAAGGTGATGTCACTGCCCCAGCATAACACCCCTACCCTACATTTCTATGATGTCACTAACTTGCCATCAAGCAAGTTGAAGGCAGCTATGCTTTCTTTTCATGAAGGGCAATGAGCAGAAACATATCTGTGAAATCTTCGCTCGCAGAGTAATGAGTGAAAGAAAAAGTGGGGTGGATAAATAGTATGAACAAATAGAAATTTATTGGCACGTAGACGGGATTAAAAAACCCTCACCTAAATAAACAAAATTCGCAGAGTAATCAGCAGGATGGATACCGTCTGGACTGACAGATTTAGTAACACAATAAAAGATTCCAAGAGCAGGGATTCCGCGTCAAATAAAATTAGAAGTTTTTCCTGACACTAAACGAGAACAGTAGCTGTGATAACAAAGTCCTTATCACGCCTTCTAATTACAGACACGGACCATACGGTTGACAACAAGAAAAACATATTTCAGACTTCCAGCCCAGTTATCTGCCACCTGGATCAAAATCACACGGGAGAAAATTGATAGGATGAAAATAGGTTCCTTTCTTACTCCAGAAAACACTGAAGTCTGTGGATACAAATGTTACAATATTAAGGTAGGGCTACAACTAGCAAAGGTTTTATAGTGACAACAAATGTTCATATTTCATTTGAAATGTATGAAACCCTTGTGCCTGTAATCCCACGAGCAGCTCCAAGGTAAATGAAAGTAGCAGGCAGTCTAGATTAATAATATGTTGCTGCACGTTGGAAGAGCATTTTAAAGGGAGGTGGGGGTGGGGGTTGGGGGGGGGGGGGGAAGCCTGCCGTACCTGTCCTTTTTCTTTACCGTCCTGCGACTGGACTTCTAAAGCCTGCTGCCTTCTGCCCACACATTCTGGATTTACATATGAGAGACTGGAGGAACCATCACAAGGAATAAGTAAGCGATTTAGAAAGCAGAACATACGAGGCATATGACATATGGAAACCTATTGCCGCTTCTTGTAGTCGGTTGTTTAAGTCAAGATCAAAATCATTCGACTGAAAACGAGAGATCACATTCAATCTTCCATGTTACAATGAAGCATCTTTTGTGTAAAAGCCACACATCCCAGCTCCTGCCCTCAAGGGCCACCAGCAGGGATATCCTGAAAATCTGACCTGTTCGTGGCCCTTCAGAACAGGAGTTGGGACACCTTGCACCCTAACTAAAGATGGAAATTATACCTCAACGCAACTAGAACAATAAGAGTTTGAAAGGGTCGCTACGCAAGGTTGCTGATGATAACGTTCCCTTCTTTCTGCACGCTGCGCAGATAAAACGTCCCCCTTGTAGCTGATCTCACACACGGGGCGATGCTCTGTCAGAAGCTTCAGCAAAAAATAATAATAAAAAAAAAAAGACCGTGCACCAAGATAAGTAATAAAAAGTATATTAAATGTACAAAAAAAACCACCTGAATTTACAGTAAAGGAAGTAACAGTACGTTCCCAGCGACTATGCTTGGGATCTGTCGTAATAGTTATGGCGCACGACGGTAGCGTTATTGGGCAGCACACAGCATAATTCACAACATCAACAGCTTTCAAAAGTCCGGACATAGTGTCGGAGTAGCAGAAGTGACGTCTACAGAAACCCAGCCAATCGCTGCGCGTTTCGCACTCGGGATGCTTTTTTAGGGGGCTTCAGGGGGTTATCATTAAACTAGTATCATAATGCTGAAACTAACTAAGTCTCTTTGTTGACAGAAAGACAAAGCAAGCAGGCCTCTCTGGCAGTGAAGGGGTACACTGTTGCAGTGCTCACATTGACCCTTTATCAGTACGCTGTGAAGCTATTTTCCCTGTGCTGGAGAACATTTTTGCCTCATTCTTTGGAATGCAGCTGTATTCTTCACAACAGTGACGTATTAAACAGGGGGCAGTGAGTATTGTTAACCGCACCAGATTAGTGCTTGCAGTTCGGATTTTGCTTGGATATATCGGGTGCTGTTTTGCACTAGTTTTGAGGCAGACAGACTTTGCTGTGTGCTGCAGCCCCTACAGCATAGAGCAGGGGTTCTCAACTCCTGTAGTCAAGAACCCCCAACAGGTCAGGTTTTCAGGATATCCATGCTTCAGCACAGGTGGCCCAGTCTTCGACTGAGCCACTGATTAAGCAAGGATATCCTGAACTGTTGGGGGGGGCGATCTTAAGGACTGGAGTGGAGAATCCCTGGGAGACCATTTCACTGGTGGGTCCTTTGCTCCACAATGCAAGCAGCACAAGCTCTGGCATAATCACAATGCTACCCTAGGCCGACTGACCCGTGGCCTTATCAGAGGAGCCCCAAGCAGATCCATACTATTTGTATACACCTGCTATTTGCAACCCAAACAATGCGATAGGAAGGGAAGGTGGTTCATGCTTTTCTGAGCGCCCGGGTTTCGGAGGACGGAGGTGCAGGTTTTTCTGTTATTTTCTGTTATTGAATTTCCCGCATTTCTTTTTGTTGGAATATTTTAGGACAGCACTAAATAACGACCAGGCGCTTATTTGTCGTATTTTTACAGCTGTAGGAGTCTCGGACATGCGAATTAGTCACACATGGATCGCCCGCATGCGGACGCATTTCTATACAACCTTAGAATACAATCTCACTTACGAAAGGGGGGACGATGGAATCACCCCCAAATAAAGGTGATTGGGGCTAAAACAGTAAATGACCTAATAAATATAGAAGAGACATATGGAAACCATTAGTTAAGACACATCACTAGACTCATTTACTGGAAGCTTAATGGTACAGTATATTCTTTCCGAACATGTTTATGGAAGAATAATAAAAATCTAAAAGAGAAAATGGAATCAAATGCCGTTATTTATTCCATATGATATACGATTTAATTAAAACAATAATGTCTTGTATATTTCCAAGAATCTGAAAATTACAAGCAGATATCTCTGGACGACCAACTTACAAAATAAAGGAATGCATGAAACCCCTCATCAAAGCCGAGATCAATACACAATGTGTTATTGTTTTTTTTATTATTTAAATCTCATAAACTGCACTTACAATACACAGGAAGAATGCCGAAATGATTATATTGCTTTTTAAATGAATGAAGCAGGCTGTGAATATTTAACTTATATGACTGATTTTCTTTATTCACTTGGCCAGACTCAGGCAGACAGACAGGCAGACAGCACGCAGGCAGGCAGGAATAATGCACTCAGACAGAAAGACATACAGCACACAGGCAAGCAGGCAGACAGCACGCAGGCAGTAATACAGCATGCAGGCAGACAGCACGCAGGCAGGCAGGAATAATGCACACAGACAGAAAGACATACAGCACACAGGCAGTAATACAGCACGCAGACAGTAATACAGCACGCAGGCAGGCAGTAATGCAGCACACAGACAAACAGACAGCACGCAATTAGACAGACAGCACGCAATTTGACAGACAGTCGCAATTAGACAGACAGCACGCAGGCAGGCAGACGGCACGCAGGCAGACAGCATGCAGGCAGGCAGACAGCACGCAGGCAGAAATACAGCACGCAGGCAGAAATACAGTACGCAGGCAGAAATACAGCAGGCAGGCAGACATACAGCACGCAGGCAGACATACAGCACGCAGGCAGACATACAGCACGCAGGCAGACATACAGCACGCAGGCAGGCAGACGGCACACAGGCAGACAGCATGCAGGCAGGCAGACAGCACGCAGGCAGAAATACAGCACGCAGGCAGAAATACAGCACGCAGGCAGACATACAGCAGGCAGGCAGACATACAGCAGGCAGGCAGACATACAGCACGCAGGCAGACATACAGCACGCAGGCAGACATACAGCAGGCAGGCAGACATACAGCACGCAGGCAGGCAGACATACAGCACGCAGGCAGGCAGACAATAAAATGATATGTGTATATCAGGCTCTTTCACACTTTTGCTGAAATAAATGATAAATAATCTAGAACCTGAATGTTTTGCAGATAGAGACAAGGCCAAACCAGAAGATTAAAATGCAATTTTATTGCAGCTAAGGGGTTAATTTAATTAGATTTGTACCCATTCAGAGGTTTGACCAGAATGGTTTGAGGTGTGTGTGCGCGCATGTATGTATGTGTGTGTGTGTGTGTGTGTGTGTGTGTGTGTGTGTGTGTGTGTGTGTGTGTGTGTGTGTGTGTGTGTGCGCGCGCATGTATGTGTGTGTGTGTGTGTGTGTGATCAGTGCACCTAAAAAAAATGTTATGTTTTCCTGAAAACCCTATCAAAGTAAATTTCATCAGTATTCAAAGAAAGAGCAGAAGCACTTCAACAATTTATTTCAATAAAAGGAGACTTAGCTGAAAGCAGTATAAATGATAAGAACTTGCTTTAAACTGATTTATTCCCCGCAGCAATAAAAGGAATGTTTCTTCACTCAGCTGTTTAATATGCAAATATGCAGAGCATCCAGCGTCTGACAGCACATCATTAATAAACCTTGCACTACGCAGAGCTCCCGATATTTCATACTGATGAAAATACATGATGATGATTTTGGACTGTATAATTTCTGAGTTGGAACAATGTGTTTCGCGGTGATGGAACTCTGCAATCCACACTTCTGGCTGAGACTTCCTAACAAGTTAACCTATTGCTCCAGCAGGGGGAAAATACAACAAGCATTTATGCATACACGTTATGTGTGAGCAACTGGTACTTAGTCAATCCATGACATACTCTAGAACAACCTGTCCTTGGTTAAGGAACCCTTTAATTATAATTGTGAAATTCGGTGGAACCGCAACCCCCTCTAATAGTGCGTCTGAGATCAGATGTATTGTAAGGAACCCCAACCCTCTCTAATAGCGCGTCTGTGATCAGATGTATTGTAAGGAACCCCCAACCCTCTCTAATAGCGCGTCTGTGATCAGATGTATTGTAAGGAACCCCAACTCTCTAATAGTGCGTATGAGATCAGATGCATTGTAAGGAACCCCAACCCTGTCTAATAGCGCGTCCGAAATCGGATACATTGTAAGGAACCCCAACTCTCTAATAGTGCGTATGAGATCAGATGCATTGTAAGGAACCCCAACCCTCTCTAATAGCGTGTCTGAGATTAGATGCATTGTAAGGAACCCCAACTCTCTAATAGTGCGTATGAGATCAGATGCAATGTAAGGAACCCCAAGGCTCTCTAGTAGCGCATCTGAGGTCAGATGCATTGTAATTCTTCTCTATTTGGTATAATTTTCAAATGACCTGAACATTGTACGGAACCCTCTAGAGATGTCGGAGAACCCCGGTTGAAAAACCTTGGTGTAGTAGTAAAATGGTTTAGTGTGCAGTACAAATTTTGGACACAGTTTGCTTCCTGTAGAATTTCCTTTTCTGCCATAACACTTATTCTCCACTGTCAATCACTTTCTGACCTCTACATGTGGCTGTTTGCCTTGGGTTGGCATCATAATTACCTTCCAAAAAGAACAACGTGAAGCTGCTGAGAGGTGACACATTTGCAGCGGTTTCACAAACAGCCTTGGAAAACCACTGGGCCCTCATTTATATGACTGAGGAGTAATGTCAAGTTTCAAAAACGAATCAAAAATGATCATCCTTATCTGATCTATTCTTTCTTCTTTTTCTTACCCCGGTCTGATTTATTATTTAGGAAACACCAGTCCCCTACGTTTACCTTTTCAACATATCCCTGTCGGCAGCTCACATTAACGCTCATTATTATTCTCATACACTATTTTAAATATAGGAATTGATGTTGGCACCTACAGTATAGCAGGACTGGCCAAATCCAGTCCTCAAGGGCCACCAACCGGCCAGGTGTTAGGGCAATCCCTGCTTCAGCACAGGTGGCTCAATCAGTGGCTCAGTCAGTGACTGTACCACCTGTGCTGAAGCAGGGATATCCTTAAAACCTGACCTGTTGGTAGCCCTTGAGGACTGGATTTGACCACCCCAGTATCTGTTTTTTTTTTTATATTCCTAGCATTTTTTCAGTAGTAATAATTTACGTTCAGTATACACTCTGGTATAACAGTCGGCTAATGCAGGGACAGTAAACTCCTGCACAAACGACTTGCAATCTAAATGTTATTAACAAAATGACAAAGGTCTACCTTTGAGCCTTCAAATTACACGTGAAATGTCTTTACCACAGTCACTTGGATCAATGTTGTATTCCCTAGCTGTCTCCGTTCATTCAAAGCCATTAAACATGTTTGTACTATATTTTTTCCAAAAAGTGTATTTCACCTTTTTAAAAATATTGCATTTCTTTCCATCTTCAAGTCAAAATATTGAACTGTTTCCCAATGGTCGTATTTATAGAAACTGCGGAGATACACTGCAACCTCTTGCAACTATTATTCTGTCCAATTCACAACAGTGAACAGAATGTTTGCATTAGGCTTGGTCCCCGCTGGCTGCTGCAGCGCTCGCTATGGCGGGCGCTTCGGGGACAAGAGCCGCCTCTCGATGGGGCAGGGCCCGCTGCGAGGGGGGGGGCCGCCGCAGCGCCGAGTTTTTCTTCCAGACCCGAAAATTGAGATGGACACGGGCGATGGAGTGCTAGGCAACGCCCCCCCCCCGGTGGTTCAGCCAATGAGAGCGAACCTGCCGGGTGACGTCATGGCTGCGCCCCAGTCATGCCCCCCACCCCGTTCTTTCCCCCTGCAGCTCACTGCAGACCGGTGGAATTCGGCTGCACGCGCCGCCAGCCTCGCAGGTGCGTGCAGTGCAGGCAGCGGGGCCGCAGCCTAGGAATATACAAGCTACACTTCTTAGCTAAAGTGCCATAGCCATTATCGATCGTTAACCACTCTTAACTGTAATTGGCAATTAATTACAGCCAGGCTACTGCTGCCTTAGTGATCAGACCTCAAACCGTCAAAAATAAGGAGTTATTAAAGTTATATGAAAAGTGTAATCATATAAAAATAGAACTTGGGTTTTAGATTGTTATCCGAAACACTACATCAAATATTTCATCACTTCGGAAGTTCAAGGGATTTCCTTTGAATTCATTTCCAGTGAGACTGCCAAGAAATACAAGAGTCTGGAGGGCTCCATTACAGGGGAAGCCTTGCAGGTTTAAGCTAACGTCTCCCGGCCAGTCCTTTACATGCTTGTGATTTTCTGTGCAGGGTAATACGTCCTTATAACTCAAAAGGGATTAACCAATTAAACATTTCCCAACAGTCTTTAAAATAGCTGCTCTTGGCATGTTTTTTTTTTGTATGGAGCAAACCTCAAGGGGAGGATGCGATAGAAATCTTACACTATTTAAAAACAGGATAGGGACATCAAAGAAAGGGCTGTGTTGAAATAACATGGATAATTAAGGAAGTGGAGAACAGTAATAACTGATTTGCATAAAATGGTAATGAATCTCCTGGCGTGCCTGGTTATCTCTGCTTTAGGCAAAGCAGTTCTGGGTTCAAGCTATTGGATTGCATCAACTGTATTAGAAATATCTTCCAGTTTCTCATTTCAACCAGAAGAGGATAAATGAACTATAAAGATTAGTCACCAAAGCAAAAATAAATGCAGAACAAGGATAGGTCAGATAGATTTAGGCTCGGTGGTCAAAGTAGGATATTACTCAAGTAAGTTAGGTACCCCTACTTCCATTTTACAGAACTAAAATTGCACCTCATTCTAATGAAATTTTGATTTAGCTTCTAACGGTTCTGAAACTCTAAGTATCAAATAGTTAATTATTTTGGTCTTGGGGTAATACATTCAGTATTGAAGTAAACCTTGCCTGGATTTCTTCCTTTTCCCAGACAGAATGCCTCGTGTTGTTCCCCACCAGGCATGGCAACAATTAGCTTACCTAGAATGACACTAGGGAGACTTAAGATAGTAAAGGGGCAGTCCCTCCTAGGACCAAAGTGAACTAATTCCAGTGATCTGTTTAAGGGGTCTCACTTGGGTGATTGATACCATTTGTACCCATTTTTATTTATTTTTTTAAGTTAAGACTTGGGATAGGTTTGATCTTTGCTGGCTGTATCTTTTGTGTGATGTAACTGTGTTATGTCATTGTGTGATCAGCAAGTGCTTGTACCGTGTAACCCCCTACCCTTATCTGTATTGGTTCTCTGATAAGAACAGGGGGGGGGGATAAGGATAAAGAAAACACTTGATTGACAAACACCTCCCCATTCAGAGACCCCCCGAGAAATGCAACTGGACGACAATACGGGATTACTGCTTTAAGGGATGAATACAGTTGAGGTGAATCTAAAAAAAAACTTGCAATAAGGAAAAAATGGTTTTATAAAGAACCGTGTGATGGGAGAATATGGCATTTATTTGTCCTTAGAATTGTGTAATCTCTACATTTTAACAACAGGGTTTTTTGTTTAAGAATATAAGAAACTCTGGAGCTGTTGGAGAGGACAGTGTACTTTTACATGAGCTTACAGACTGTACACCCTATACTGAGCACCCGCAGTCCAGGATCTGAGAAGTGAATTAGTGTCTAAGACGGTATGTCAGGACAGCACTGCAGACTCACCTTGAGCCTTCCTGTTTTCCTATGAGCCCTTTAAACATGATCCATCGCTCTCTCAGGCTATTTTCCCCTCACCCCATTGATGGGTTTCAGAGCTGCTTAAATGTTAAAGGCGTGATGCGTTCCACCACTGTCCTGAGTTTAGCTTCCCTGACTTATAGATCGTACAAGGGCACGGTGAGGGAAAGGGAAGACCGGGGGAAAACTGGAACATTTATCAGGATATATTGCTTTACCTTTTCTATCCATCACCAAGGCAATGATTCTATTTCAGTGAAAATCCATTGAACACAGATCAAGTCAGATGGCTGTTATCATTGGAGACTCACAAGCTGTCATGTCATAATCGGTACAAATGACGAGCACAGAAATGCAGACTTTAAACCTCGAAAAACTCCGGAATAGTTGTGCTGCAGCCTTTTTCCTACTTAAGATGTCTTTGAATGTGATAGAGCAGCAGAGCAGCACGCACATATAATGCAATTTCCTATGCAAACCAATGTGTGCCCCTCTCTAAAAGCAGTGATCAAAAGGTGGGACTCAGTCACCCTCCGAATGGACATTTATCGAAAGGTTATTTAAAAGTGTGTAAGTATGTACGTGTGTGTGTGTGGTCATGTTGCGCAATAGCTGCGACACTTGTTTCTGCCTGGTGTTTCTATACCTGCTCGCAAAGCACAACCAGAGAAGGGACCTGACAACGCAACGCAGGACGTAGCGGACATTTTTCAGTGAAACCCAGAATATGCCCCAGAGCGCAGGGGACTGGGTTGAACGTCGATGAGCCCTCCAGGGCGTCTGGCCCGCCCAGCGATCAGTGGCTCACCTGCTGATATTTACTTAATTGTAAGTGCTTATATGTCTTTGTTATATTTTTAATACAATCCCTATACATATCTCTGGTGTGCTCTATGTTTGCTCTATTCTTGGTGATCCGTAACTGGTGATATCTGGAGGAGCCTGGAGTGCTCCAACACAGCAGCAGCAGCAAGGAGACTAAACTGAAGGATTATACTGACCTACGAACTTTGGAAGCACGTGTGGGGTTTCAATCTTCAACAAGTGTGTGTGTGTGTGTGTAGATCTTTATTTATATAGCTCCATCCATGTACAAAGTGCTTTACAGCAGTTAGACACGTGACATAATAAGAATAACCGCGTCAACATAAAAGTTACATTAGGAAAAGGAGTCCCTGCCCCGAAGAGCTTACAATCTAAGTGGTGAGAAGGGAGAACTTGCAGAGACAGTAGGAGGGAGTTATGGTAAATGTGTCTGCAAAGGGCCAAGGTAAATGCATATGAGATTCATAGTATCAGCCAGCAGAGCTACCTAAATGCTTTAAAGAGGTGTGTTTCAAGATGGGCCATAAAGGTGGAGAGAGAGGGTGCTAGTCGGATATTAAGGGGTGTGTAGGGACATTTAGGATGCCTAAAGGAATCCTATTTACTGAGTAACTTTAGCAACAAATATTGAAGTAGCAATAATGTGGAAGTACTCAGACTTCACCACCATTTCTAATAATGTCATAATGTTAAGATGAAACCAACATATGCTTAATACCATTGAAAACTGAGCATCACAAATTCCACCTAAGAAAAAACCTGTTGAAGTGTCGGCACATTCTGCTTCTGTTGGAAGATATTGGGAGGTCCATAGGATGCTGCTGAGGATGCTAAATGGCAGTGAGGATGACTGGCTTGTAAAGCAGGAAGGTTTTACATCGAAACGTGTACTATACCAAGGTTTACCGGAGGAAAAGGAGAACGACCAACTGTATGAAAACAAAGGGATGAGGATGTAAAAAAAATGAATATATTTATTTGTATCGTGCCACCCATGTACGTAGCACTTCTTGTCTAAGAGTCCCTGCACCCTTATTCATCACTTTGAGTTGTGTAAGAACGATTTCACGTGCTCGTGTTACACATACACGTCCTTTGCACTGACCATGACCCCCTGCTGACGCACTTACCAGACCGCCTTCCTACTGTCTCTAAGTTCTCACCACTTACTACTTAGATTGTAAGCTCTTCGGGGCAGGCACTCCTTTTCCCATTGTTTGGCCTGAACGCTTATTCCAATGAGTGCTCAAATGGGCCAAGGACTTTAACTCAATGGGGTTGCTTTCTCCTTAAATCCTTTTAGACTGGAACCAATCGGAATGAGCCAGTAACCCTGGAATAGGATTTATAATACACAGTACAATGCAGAACCAATTCAGATGCATTTTGATAGTCTATTATAACTATGTTATCTTGTCATAACGGATCAGAACGGTACTTCGGGTACTGACAGCACCTGTACTATGGATACTGAGCGTAATGGTAATACGAGTACTGAGAATACTGGTACTACAGGGAAAACAGTCAGTAGCTTTCTCTGCGTCCAGGACTGCCGGGCCCCACCCCCTGTGTCTGCTTTTCATGTCGGTGGCCTTGCAAGCTCCCATCTTTCTCTTACACACTTCCTCGCTCTCTCACTACCCTCTATTCCCACCCCCCCTCCCCTATGTATCTCCCCCCCTCTATCTTACTCTCGTCCCCCATCACTCACTCTCCTCATCTTACACTCTTCCTCTCTATCACCCCACCTCTTACACTTTCCCCTCCTCCCCTATCACACTCAATGACCCCCTCCTCAAACTCAACCCCCTACTCAATTCCTCCCCCTCCCCACCACTGGCAAAACACACACACTACCCCCACAAAAAAATCTACACACACACACAACCCTCATACAACACACACACACACTACCCCTTACCTACACAATAAACACAGACACACTACCCCACACCCCACACCCCACACACACTGCCACCCACACACAATACACACCCTACATCCCACACACACTACACACACCCACTGCCTCCCCACACAATGCACATACACACTGCCCTCCCACACACACACAATACCCAAACACGCAACACACACACTACTCCCCACACACACACACACTCCCCCCCCCCCCGCCACCCCACACACACTATACTTGGGGGTATTTATCAGAGTCTCTTGGCTGCAAAGCTTGAGCAAAAATGGTGCAGTAAAACTGTTCTAGATTAATCCTAATGGAAAATTCCCATTGCTATTCATGGTATTTCTTTTAATTGATAAACCCATTTGCACCGATTTCGCAGCTGCAAAACTTCAATAAACAGATATATAAAAGACGTCGCAATCCCGTGTCTTTTGCAGAAACAGAATATAAAGTGGTCTCTCACTTTGACACCTTGTAAAACTGGAAGAAGCCTACGACGCATCCAATGGACTTAACAATGCACTGTGAACTCAGACCCACCGCCCAGAAATGGTCGGTCCCTACCGCTGCTCTATCTTCTGTCCCCATCAGCATTGTTTAATAAATGATTTTAACAACTCACATTGGCAGTCTTCTGCAGTGTAATTAACACTATGTAGCCTGGTGATGAATGCAACCACTGCACAGAAAACGTTCGTTCTTTCATTAAGAAAACCTTCCCAGGTTCATTATATTGACCGGGTGTTGCAGCTATCAGGGTGATACATGGCACAGTCAATTCCTGTTACACTTTAAATGACTATTCATGATAACTGAATTCACTTTAAAACTAATACTTAGGAAAATTGATACTTCCCTACACTGGTCTTTCACTCTATATAATTGGCCTTGTTTCATTGCTGGTTTATTATAAATAGGGTCATCTGTTTTATAGTAAGTAAAATGACCCTTGTGCGTTGACAATTTATAGGTTTTTATGATCCACATCACATCCTCCAACTGCACCTGTTTAGCAGGTACGGTGCCTAGTCTCTCTATCCTGTACTTAAAAATCAGGTGTACCCATTTCTGACAGTTTCTAAAACCTTCAGCTATATTCAGCAGCTTGAAGATGAATGACTGATTTCAGAAGTTATCAGCAAGTTAAATGGAATTGATCACCACTCCTTCAGTGCGTGCATACAGCTCAACCCCGTTATAACGCGATCCGTTACAACGCGAATCCGCTTATAACGCGATGCAAGCGTGGCTCCCAATTATCGTATTTATGCATACTTTAGAACACGATTATTGGTATCTTAAATACTTTATTGTACAATGCATACAATTGTACATTATTTCTAACGCGATCCGCTTATACCGCAATGTGATTCTTTGGACCCCAAGCACAGCGTTATAAGGGGGTTGAGCTGTACAAGTATATCCAACGAAATCCTAAAATACACTTTTTTGTTCTTGTAAAATAACCTTTGCGTGTAGGAAACGGTGCGGTCACTCTTGTTTGAAAGAACCCTTATCCTCCACTGATTGACGTCTACCGATTTCCATGTTCCCCAATGTTGGAGGGTATGCCAACTCCGTATGCCACGAGTCTATTCATAAGTCACCATTCTGAAGACAATTCATAAGTTTGATTCCCCCACCCCCCAGCCCCCTACCATTAACTTACACGGTGTTGCTCTCCAAAATATGATGGCTTTTTCAAGAGTTAGATTTATTACGCACATATGTCACACTGATCGTACGGTTACTGAAAAGATAAATATGAGAGAAACCTTTCAAGGAGGCTCTGTAGCAATCACTAAATCATAAATGTTTGATAAGGGATGGCTAAATCCAGACAGGTAACTGTTCAATCCCACTCTGTCTTAGGTAGATAAAGTCATACAGGAAATCAATGTGATGTATTGATAGAAAAAAAATAGCCCAAGCTTGGGGACTGGAATATGAGGCATTATAAATGGGCAGCTTTGTAATTGCCGCTTAATGAGATGTAAAAATATCGTATTTTCTTGTGTGTGAGTATGCAGTTAAATGATTTGAAACCCAAGCCTTGCAAAGGTCCAATGGTTCAATTGAATAATTAACACTTTTAACAATTTCCTTTTTTTGGGGGGGCGAAAACATAATAATAGTTACGACTTTATTAATCACTGTAGCATTTAGATACTGCAGCCTAGATTCACAAAATCTGAGATACAATTCTGCATTATGAAAAAAAAAATGATGATTAAATGCTTTGAAACATGTGATAAAGCAAGCGATATGATTGGTCAGGGCCGCCAACAGCGGGGGACAGAGGGCACTGGCGTTAATTTAATATATATATAAAAACTAAAAAAAACTGCACCCGGCACTGGTCTCCCTATCGGCAGCGTTGGAAGTCAAGTGGCTTAAGCTTCGGGCGCGAGAGGGAGGCCCAGCACGCGGGAGCAGCATTGTGGAACAGGCGCCTGCAGCGGGGCCGGCCGCAACTGCTGTGATCAGCCGCCAGGCCCCCCGCAGCACTAACCAGCACCGTCACCCCCCTTGCTCACAGGCCTGGGCCCTCCCACGTCCCCTCCGCAGGACTGGCCCCTCCCGCCTCCCCTCCGCAGGACCGCCCCCCCCCCCCCCGCTGCAGCACAGGGCCCCCTCGCAGGACCGCACACCCCCCCCCCCCCGTAGCACACGGCTCCCTCGCAGGACCGGACCCCCCGCCTCAGTACAGGGCCGTCCCGCCGCAGCCCAGGGTCGTCCTGCCACTCCCCCACAGCGCAGGGCCCGCCACCACCCCACAGCACAATTACGTCCCGTCCCCTCCCCCCCGCAGCTATCCCGAGCGGTTTTGCATTTTCCTACTGAACGGTTTCGACTCGCGATAACTCTTTCTGAATGCCGTGATAACACAAATGTCAGACCGTGAGGTAGGGTCATGCCAAACCATTCGATATGGCAGTGATAACATCGAAGCTACTAAAATAGGCCCCATGTGTTGCACAGATGAGTGCTTTCTCCCTCCATATGGATGTTGTTTGTTCATCTCGGATAAAAAGGGGCTTTTTTTGCCTAAGAAGTTGGAGCAAACATTATGTCAATGTCCGAAAAAAATTTGAAAGCTCACATAAAACATTGGTGAAGTGAATTTGGGCAAGTTCGTACCTCTCTCCTCGTAAGTGTCACAGCACCACTTAAAGCAAGAATATCGGATGCAAGAGTTTAACAAGGTCCTCTGGAATACCGACATAAATACTAGTGATATTGTGACCTATATTTACTAAGGGGATTCAGCTGTAGGTGTCCTCCAGCCCTGGCATGTGTCTTATGGCATAGTACTGCTTAGTAGAAATGGGTCCATATGTCTTCAACCTGTTGTGTCAAAATATGTCGTATACACAAGAAGAATCCTTAATCCGTTCACTGTCAGAATGGCCATGCAACACATTGCGTTACAATGGAGTCCTACTGCCAGTGAATGGATGAACTCAACTACAATGCCTCTGAGCAGTGAACTGTGACTAAAACACCTCTGAGAACTCAACACATTTACTTTTTAACCTTCACCCCTTCCTAAAGTCTCTCCAAAACCCTCCAAAGTCACCCACCTCACATATCAGCTTCCCTGTCAGACCCATCACCATGCCACCGACAAGACTAAATCCAGCGCCCTGACCCCAACCCACTAACCAAGCAAGTTCTCAATGCATCTAACCCATAACCTGACCGTAATGTTCCCACCCCTGCCCACCACAGTGACATCTTAACAATTACTCTGTGCCCATCCCATGAAATGTTCCATATGGAACCCCACCACTGTTTAACTAACTAATGTACGACGCCGTGGATAAGGGCGCTATATAAATGTTACAAATAAATACAACAGGCAGTTTCTTAAACTTAGATAACTGAAATAAGACATCCATGGAAAATAAATGAAGCCCAATTCATAAAGCGAGTCCACAGAACGGGTCTGTCTTTTCTTATCTCATTTGGTGGAGTATATCAGGAAATTCTCTAGCACGAGGCACAGCCAGGAAATGGTAAATAATTAATCACCCTGCAAGCCACTCACATTTCTGTTAATATGAACGGCTACATAATGCCAAACCAATTATTACTACAGTATTTAGCTGTGCCATTTTGCAGTTAAAACCCCACAAAATTAAAGCGCATCAATTGTTAATGGTAACAGACCAGACAAAGTATTAAACAATTTTTTCAATGTTTATTTTGTGAGATTAGTATTAACTTTTTGGCAGAAAATACGATGTAGAAAAGGTAAACAGAATTCAGAGGGGCTTGGTATATTTACATATTGGTAATTATACATGTTTTATGGATATAGTACTTTGCTTAACTAATTTGTTCTGTAGTCTAAACATGACACTGATTTTACTTCACTCGCACTGTAGAGATATGTTTCCTTGGACAGAGCCAGATAATATGTTGATTATCTAATGGTAATGTGTAATGATTATGCAGAAGTTCAGGCAATAGGGTGATCCTCTAGATCCACATTATATGGGGCAGCTTCAGGTCGATTATAATGTATGATCATTACCGATAAAGCTCCTAGGATTATCCTAAATGGCAGGGGGTCGCAACTCCTGTCGTCAAGACCCCCCAACAGGACAGGGTTTCAAGATATCTCTGCTTCAACACAGGTGGCTCAGTCTTCGACTGCATCACCTGTGCTGATGCAGGAATATCATGAAACCTGACCTGTTGGTGGCTCTAGAGGACTGGAGTTGGGACGCCCTGCTATAAGGCCAATGTAGGGACTGTGGATACAGTATTCTGTCCATAATAAGTCACAGACTGTATGCTGTTGAACGAGATAACCTGAGATAAGTCTTTTTTTTTATTGTGGTGACAAATACATTTTAAATCTTCTCCAACGAAGTTGGCGGTTTATGCATTATTGTTACTGTTCTGTATATAAAATAGGCCCCCAGCATACCGCAATGATAAAGAACAATTGTGTTCGAACATTCACGTCTCAGGCAGGTCCTGTAAACCTGCGTTACCCCCTACTCACCCAGCATACAATGCTACCAGCCAGGGAGTGACAATAATGGGTGCTGTGTGATTAGGGTGTACTGCAGTTGAGATGTGAAAGTGCACAGAAGTGTCCTTTATTATTGTTCTTTGGAGGGGTTTTTTTTGTACTGTATAAAAAATACTATTCCTTACACAACCTACAGAACTAGCATGGAATCAGCTTGGATCAGTTACTCTTGTGCTCTGTGATTATTTATTACTGTATACAATTAGATGCAGTTCTTTATTTGTGTTTCATTTTCCCTAATTACTGGTGACAGCCTCTACTTCCCATAAGACAGTCTTACATGCATCATAGTGGCTATAAATTACATTGTATTCTATTGAACACGTTGTAATGTTACTCCACAATTTAATTAATTAAAAAGGCCAAAGCAAACGTTTGGTTGCTCAGCACTTGTTAGCAAGATCCGTTTGGTCCTACATAGGACGGGGAGTCATCAAAGCACACTATGGGGTATCAAACCACATGTACCATTCAAGGCAATGGCAGATCTGGCGTCATACCCCCACATTGCGCTCTGATAACTACCAGTCATAGATCCATAAACTCTGTGCATCAGATACATTATGATACAGCTAATGGAAGGTTCCACTAATCATTTAACAAATTGCTTTACATTAATTGCACATAGATACATTAATTACCATGATACAATCTGTAGAGTTATTATGAAACTTAAGGTATCCATTGTATAAGGTTGGGAAAATACGCGAGGTCTTAAATGGCTTAAATTGTGCTTACATACACCAATTTTAACAGACTGGGAAATGACTTTTTTTCCATGTCACATACTTACTTTTGTGTATGTTTCATATCCTGAATATACCCGAGAGCTTTCTTTAGCTGCCTTTGGAACATCATCTAGTTCTAAATTAGCAGAAGATGTTTCCTTCTCATGTATACTGAAGTAATTTGCAAAGGGTTTTCTTCCAGTCAAAAAAGCACCTTGAAGAGTTCACCTCCGACTTCCACAGGAACCGTGGCCGGGAAACTCAATGCCAGCTTTTTGTTGGGGAAATAGAATGGTCAGAGATACACCATATCAACATAAAAGCTGTATTCTCAATGTATGAGGCATAACATGCGTACCCCAAATATTTAAGGCTAATTAAAGAGTTTTGTTTTTATCGTAGCAAGAAATACTAGAAGGTTGTTTATTAATGGCTTGTTGCGGCAATCTGTGCAATACTTTGTGGCCATGGGATGACTGAATGTCCCTTTGGCAGTGAAAGAGTTGCCTTATTATGATGCCGTTTCGGTGTGAGATTAGTTGTAATATCATGGGGTCCTAACGTTTTCCGACACAACCATAATATAGACTTTTTCAAGTTGCAATGTGAATCGAATGCTCCGGCCGGGTCATGCACTGTCAGTAAGTGCCAGCGTCGTCACTCCCAACAGCACAATGATCATTGATACACTTCAGTACGCAATCATGCGGACCTTACTGCAGTCTCCATTCCTCCACCGCTTGAGTGCTTATATGACTGGCCCTGGGAATGAAGCAGCTATTTCCAAGGATTCATTTTGGCTTATTTGCAAACCCATTTCCCAAAGAATCCCCAATCCAGAGGAGTTTTGTGACACGTCCGTCTCGCACTTTACAATGGACGTAATAACTTAGACTCCCAGTTCATTTGAGTATTGAGCTGAAATCCTGCATCTGCTCTTGGCTTGTCCGAAAAACCAGAAAATTAATTTCAATGACCCAGCCGAACACTGTGCTGCTTTGTCAGGTAATTAGTCACTGTCGCTGGCTACTCAGGGTCTATCACTGTGCTAATCCATACATAACCCTCTACCATCCCCTAGTCAGGAACAATTTAAAAGGCACTTTAACTACCTATTTCATTTCTTCCAAAACAGGCTTCTTGAAATTAGATTCCCCCCCCCCCCCCCACCCCCAATGTTTTCCTCTCCCTATATAATGCCAGCAGAATTAATGCAGTCGATTTACATTTTTTTCTTCCTTTTTTTTTCTGTTTGATGAAGTCTACTGTTGATTAAGTAGAGCTTAGGGGAAAAATTATACTTCTGCTGCTTCACTACTTGACTTGCCAGTTTATTAATGAAAGAAGCAAAGATATTGATGACCCAGAAATTACAAGTGTAGCAATTAAAAGGTATATTCTTCCAATCCTCTAATTAAAAAAAAGATTTCTTTTAGATTGAAATATACTTTCACTGTATTATTTTTCCGTCTGATATGTGTTTTTTGTGTGTGTTTGTTTTTTATCTTTTGCAGAATACAAACGGGGAAAAGCAGATTGGAATACAGGCAGCCAGTAGCAAAATGTGCACTGATGTTTGCTTACCAGCCAGACTTATTAAAATCATTTAAACACTCGTCCTCAATTCCTTTTAATCATTTTAACAATATTTTTTTTTACTTACAAAAATGTTTTCTTTAGCTGTTTTAGTTCTTTTGATAATTCTAATGATTTTCAAAAACTGTACTTTTTAATCTTTGTTTTTACATTCAATTTCACTGTATTAATCACAAAGTCTTTTCTCTTATGCTGTATTACACAGTGGGTATCTTTTTCCAACATGCAGCTTTTAATCGCATTTTATTTAAAAATGCACTTGGCCCATTATTTTCATTACAAGGTGTTTAATAGGAAGGTTTACATGGGGTACTGCTTTAAATAAGTGGAAAATGTTTCTTGGTGCTTATCAATTAGCCGAAATTAAGCCAGACAGTGAAAATGTCACTCATCGAACAGTATATTAATATTCATTCATAAGTCACCAGCACGTTTCATGACTAGCATTTCTAAAATCAAGAAGCTATAATGTTTTACGATGGAATCAGAAAAGCTTTTATCTCTCCTCTGACCCTCTATCCCTTCTAGACTTGTACTCAGTATAACACGGAGAAGTCAGCACCATTACACAGTGGTGTCAAATATCTCTGGTATTCATATTCTATTATAGTCAGTAACAATTAACATTGGCATTCAGTAAAAGTCAGGTGCTATTATGCACAGGGGGAAAGCGGTAAGAAACAACAGTTTAATGACATCTGCCTACAATGTTCTGAATTATGAAAATTGAGATGGTTTTTAGCAGAGATTTTTAATGCAGAAGTACAATTAACCAATGACTACAAACTGGGGTAGCACTGATCTTTTACATAACGTGACAACACACACATTCTGATAATGGGACTCTGTGCATTTTAATTAACAGACCGATAGTAGTATACTAATTAACAGACCGATAGTAGTATACTAATTAACAGACCGATAGTAGTATACTAATTAACAGACCGATAGTAGTATACTAATTAACAGACCGATAGTAGTATACTAATTAACAGACCGATAGTAGTATACTAATTAACAGAACGATAGTAGTATACTAATTAACAGACCGATAGTAGTATACTAATTAACAGACCGATAGTAGTACACTATAATATCCTTGTGTTTTCTCTTCAATATTCTCTGACCATGAACTTTTGTGAACCAAACGCCTTGGTACATATACGAATTGAAGCAGATGTGGCATATGCTTAATGACTTCGATCCATGTTGCCAAGTAGTTAGCACTGCCAAAAACTGGGAGTCAGAGGCCAGCAATTACAAGTCAACAGACTACTGGTTTGCCCTGGCAAATAGCAGCTCTATAATGCTCCCCCCAGCGCGGGTTCCAGAGTTCAGAGTAAGACTGTTCAGATGAACATCGATAGTTCTTATTGGATCACTTACCTATAAGGTGCCTTTGCAGGCTCTTCCATAAGCTAAAGATTGCAATGTGCACAAGGCAGTTTCAAAAGGAGCAATACAAGCTGATTTTTTTAGTTTATTTTTTAACATAGGATTGAAGCAGGGGGTCTCCGGAGCTGAAACCCATTCATTTAAGCTCTGGGGACTCCTGCTTCCAGAGATAATTACCTCCGTAGGCGGTGCCGGTATCTCTGCAAGTTTAAAGCTTCCACGTTACGTGGCCCAACAGGAAACCGCACTGGATGATGTTACGGATTCCTTTTGGCCCACAGGGTGCAGGAGCTTTGAAAAGCGTCCAATACGTGATCCCTGCTAGCTGTGTCAGAGCAGCTACCAGCACCCCATATGGAGGCATTTCCAGAAGCAGGCGGTCCCAAGAGCTGAAATGAATGGGGTCAAGGAAACCCCCTGCTTCAATCCTACGTTAAAAAAATGCACACAAAAAAAATCATCCGTTTGGATTGTCATTTTAAAACGGATGGATACTTCAAGCAACACACAGCTCATAAACGATTATTACAAAAAGGGAAATCAGATGAAATCCCTAATATTGATCCGTGGATTAATTCCCCAATATTGGTCAGTGGATTCATTTATTGGCTGAACTAGCTGCCTTCATGTATAAAACGTAACAAAACAACTTTGTGAGAAAACATATGGAAAAAAAAAAACACTTTTTTTAATAAGTGTAATAATTAAGTATAGTTAACAAAGGCAATAGAGAAATAGTAGAGATAATCCCTTTTCCCCCCTCAATTTTCCAGGTTCAACATTCATTTTTCGCTACATATTTCCCTTACATACAGTAAGCGAAAATACTTATAGAAATGTCGCTACTTACAACATAGTGTATGTTCTATATACAAATATAACAAAATACATAAGTAGCAGTATTTTCAGCACTGTGCTCAGCAGGGCTACGGTTCCCATCCCAATCATGTGCTTAATTGCAAAACCCTCCAGTAGTTTTCTATGTAGGAGAAGTATTAAAGAGTAAAATCACTGTTGATGAGACATCCAAACGCGTCACTTCTTAGATCCAGTTATTGATGGATGCTAAGCCCTGGTGCAATTTAATATCCATTCAAGTGATTGGGCTCTAAGGTGTGCCAATGCTTACCACTTTCTACTTAAACGGAGGACTCACCACTGCAATTAGGCATTTCTACAGCATTACTTCTTAATTTATATGCAATTTGAGCATCGGAGTCCAAAATTTGAAAAGCTATCAAATATAACTTGATTTAAGGGGGGAAAAAAATACAAGTTAAAAACAGTAGTGAAGATGTCGCATTGGCTGAGAACTTTAATTCAATGGCATCTTGAGTTGTTGCTTAGTAGGACTGAATATTTAAAGGTCAAATGTGAAGGCTCTCGGCAAAAAAAAAAAAAAACATCTGCAACAAGCCCCCAGCTTAATTACCCACATTCATTTCGACATTCTTTTGCAAGATTCAGACAAAGCCGCTGCACACAAATCTGCTTTACAGCCACCGGTATATCTTTCCATCAAAATGCTATGTAATATAGTTGATATGTTGGATTAAAAAAAAAAAAAAAACCCTCCAATGCATTACGTGTAGAATAATGCACTTCTACTCTGTTTTGTGCCCTAGTGCCATAAATTATTTGATGTCAAGTTACAGCAGTATTCCAAATGATAGCCATATAACATTTATGAAAGACAACTTTAAGAAAGATCTTTCTGCAATAAAAAACGGAGGGTTTTTTTTTTTTTTTTTTTTTGGCGTGCAATCCAGTCATAGAAATGAGTGATTTTCTGAAATTCTGCCAAGGATAGATGGTTGAGCAAGCCATTAGATTAGCCTGTTTATACAGAAACAGTCAGAAATAGGAAACACACAGACACTATTAAAGATATAGTCCTGTGAGGGAAAGGTCTGAATGGTTTTGTGACTACAACTGGGAAATAACCTGTAAGTCGGTATTAATGCGATTAAGTCAGTCGTGTTCTGAAGCGAATGGTTGGATTTTTTATCTTTTTTCTTGGTTGACAATAGTAGGCACATGTGAGTGAGCAGGGTGGGGGTTAGGAGGCACATGTGAGTGAGCAGGGTGGGGTTGGGAGGCACATGTGAGTGAGCAGGGTGGGGTTAGGAGGCACATGTGAGTGAGCAGGGTGGGGGTTAGGAGGCACATGTGAGTGAGCAGGGTGGGGTTAGGAGGCACATGTGAGTGAGCAGGGTGGGGTTAGGAGGCCCATGTGAGTGAGCAGGGTGGGGTTAGGAGGCACATGTGAGTGAGCAGGGTGGGGTTAGGAGGCACATGTGAGTGAGCAGGGTGGGGTTAGGAGGCACATGTGAGTGAGCAGGGTGGGGGTTAGGAGGCACATGTGAGTGAGCAGGGTGGGGTTAGGAGGCACATGTGAGTGAGCAGGGTGGGGTTAGGAGGCACATGTGAGTGAGCAGGGTGGGGGTTAGGAGGCACATGTGAGTGAGCAGGGTGGGGTTAGGAGGCACATGTGAGTGAGCAGGGTGGGGTTAGGAGGCACATGTGAGTGAGCAGGGTGGGGTTAGGAGGCACATGTGAGTGAGCAGGGTGGGGTTAGGAGGCACATGTGAGTGAGCAGGGTGGGGTTAGGAGGCACATGTGAGTGAGCAGGGTGGGGTTAGGAGGCACATGTGAGTGAGCAGGGTGGGGTTAGGAGGCACATGTGAGTGAGCAGGGTGGGGTTAGGAGGCACATGTGAGTGAGCAGGGTGGGGTTAGGAGGCACATGTGAGTGAGCAGGGTGGGGTTAGGAGGCACATGCGAGTGAGCAGGGTGGGGTTAGGAGGCACATGCGAGTGAGCAGGGTGGGGTTAGGAGGCACAGGCGAGTGAGCAGGGTTGGGTTAGGGGGCACATGTGAGTGTGCAGGTTTGGGTTAGGAGGCACATGCGAGTGAGCAGGTTTGGGTTAGGAGGTACATGCGAGTGAGCAGGTTTGGGTTAGGAGGCACAGGCGAGTGAGCAGGGTGGGGTTAGGAGGCACATGTGAGTGAGCAGGGTGGGGTTAGGAGGCACATGTGAGTGAGCAGGGTGGGGTTAGGGGGCACATGCGAGTGAGCAGGTTTGGGTTAGGGGGCACATGCGAGCGAGCAGTGAGACCAAGAGTCTAGAGCTGCTGAGTATTAGGCCGTGAGCCACGAATCCTGCGGAACGGTCCGAGGAGTATCAGGAGGCTACGGGCTCCCCGGCGCAGCATGCCGGTTGAGAGCGAGAGGAACCAAACCGATCAGCGTCTATAAGTAGAGCTGATAGAATCATAGACTTTTGGACCAATGCTCTCACCCCGCTGCCAGGGGTGATGGGGAGAGAATTCAAGACCCACCTCGAGGCTAACCTCGGGGGTGGGCCACTGGGTATTGTTGCCCTAGCTCAGACCATCCTGTCAGCCGAGTGACTTGGAGGGAAGGAGAGGAGGAGGTCGTGGGAGTTGAGCGGGTTGTACCTCGCTCGGGCGATTGTATTGTGGCTGCTGGAAGCCTATCGTGGGATATCGTTGCTCTGTCAAATAAAGAGACTGTTCTGCACCCGTAAAGACTGTGTGTGATTTGGAGAGTATAACCCTGGGACCCGAGGGGTTCTTCTATACCGGTCCTGTCCCATTACCCTGGAAGTATAGAAGATGGAGGCGCTGCACCACTAAGATAATATGGAGGCTATCACCCCAGAAGCCCGGTCCTGGCTCCCCCACAACATCGCGGGAAGCTCAGGCCCTCCTGTTCCTCACAGGTACGCACCACACCGCCTGTAACCAGCCCCCATGCACCCCTCACACTCCCGTAGAGACTGGGGGGGGGGGGGAAACAGGGTTACATTTGGTATTTTCCTTTGATTTGATATACAGATGAGCCAACAATTATTCTAAAACTTGCCTTAAACTAGCCAGGTACATGCTGTGTACATGCTGGGTACATTTCAGTGACATTTCTGCAGAGACTAATGGCCCATCGGATTAACACAGCAGGGGTTCCTGGCAGTCCCCGCTGTTAATCAGATGGGCCATTAGTCTGTCTGCAGAAATGTGTGAAATGTTGCAGCATGTACCCAGCATATACCCAGCATGTACCCAGCATGCACCTGGGTCTTTTTAGAGATTGCCCCAGGTTTGTTTTAGAATAATCGTAGGCACTACAGTATACACCTATATCTATACAATGATGTGTAACGCCACAGAGTATCAGAAGCACCTTGCGGTCACGTTACTCACCGTGACAAAGGGTGATGCATTCTGCATGGCAGAACCCAAACTTATGCAAAACCCTTACCAGTTTATTTCCCCTCGCAAAGTAACAGTGCCTTGTTGTTTCTCAGCACAATGTCCTTTTCCTGTAAGTCGCTTGTCTCTTTCCAGTACTGGGTAACAGAGCATGAGAAGAGAACACTAACAAAACATTCACATGTTACTCAGTCATTCCAAATCCGGGGGAAGATACTGGGTTCGGCCCACACATCTTTCTAGCTACCGTTTCCAAAACATGATTAGTCAGAAGCTCTCTCTCTTAAATAGAACATTGGACACACAAGCCTCAGAATGGTGTCAGACTTAAACTTCCTCAGCCAACACACTTGTGGTTGAGACCTAGTTTTCTTTAAGTTACTTTCATTTTAATTTTGTAATACGGAGACCACCATAATGTCAAACCCCAGAGGTATCCGTGCTGGGGGAATTTCTTAAGTCGATACAGAAATTACACGTTACATCACAAGATCCCCTCCTGTTCTCACTGTATGTTTTGTGACAAGCTAGCCCTCTCTGCAACACTTTGCTGATGCAATCGAATTTACATCTTACTAACAATTGGGTCTTTAATGTCTTACCCATTTGGAGTAGTTATCGCGTGCTCAAAGCCAGACCCACTCATTTATGTTATCAGCGGTCCCATAAACTTTAATGCCCTGTGACTCGTTCAAATCAGAACCTTCTCATTAAAATGTCAGAGGCCTCAGTCTGGTTTCATTCACACCCGAAGACTCTTGCAAGAGTGTGTTCGCTAATTTCATGGAACACAATAGAAATATGTAACCGTTCAAAATAGCTTTGAAGGAAAATACATCTGAAAATTGTCGGCACTGTGTTTTTCATTCTCTTTCTCGGAAGTCTTTATATACCACGGGGTCTTTTTGCAAACGGCATCTAAAACAGAAAGAGCGGCCAGGTAGGGTTTTTTCGTTCTAGTCCAGGGGTTGGCAACTCCAGTCCTCAAGGGCCACCAACAGGTCAGGTTTTCAGTGTATCAATGCTTCAGCACAGGTAGCGCAATCAGTAGCTCAGTTGATTGAGCCACTTGTGCTGACGCAGGGCCTGATTGAGCCACCTGTCCTGAAGCAGGGATATGCTGAAAACCAGACCTGTTGGTAGCCCTTGAGGACTGAAGTTGCCCACTTCTCCTCTAGTGCCTGGTGCTGATCGCAAAATGCTTTTCGCCCCCCCCCCCCCCTTCTTTGCCAGAGGCTACAACACACGGCTCGGCTACAAGAGGCTGTCAAGAAATATGATTTGAACGCCCCGCAGAACTTGCTGGCAGTGGCGAGGTTAAACTCCATTCCAGCTTTCACCTTCCAAGAACACTCCAGCTTGATAATAATGGGTGTCGTAGGTGACCTTTTATCTTTTTAAATAAGAATCGAGTTCCTTGTTCCAAGATAGATTTGTTCTTCCTTTGATAGAAGAAGAAATAGTTATCTCCTTTAGTGTACCACTTTCAATATTCTTACACATGAATAGTAATGAAATTGAATCTCTTTTTTTTTTTTTCTTCTTCTTCCCCTGTATGGATAGGTTTTGTGGAAAAATTAAATGCCACATCTAACCTTCTAGTGTACTTCATATCTCGGGGAAGAATTATGAAAAGAAGGGATCTTTATCACAAACTGAATTAACGCACAAAGTACTCCATTTGGATGGTATATCAAGCGAATCCATTAAAAAACCCTTCAAAGGCACCAAGTGAGGACACCTTGAAAGTGAAGCGAGACCTTGCCAGAGACCAGAAAAAGGAACCTTTGCTGAAGCAGCATTCTTCCCGATCACAATCGGACATTCAGCCGGTGAGCGGAGCTACCTTCTGCTAAATAAAGGTCGTTTGCGTCATTGTTACTTAAGGAAGATCCAAAATAAAGTGTATTCTGTTTACGTGGAGGGATAATTGGAACAGCTCTGTCCCCTTGCAATGACACGAGTGCAGAGTTAGCTGTGCAATAAAGCTCTGTACCTAGAGGTGCAGTCCCATCCAGGAACAAAATGAACCAAAGGCTGTGACACGGTGAAGGGATTCAATCTCAGTGGTTAATGCCTTTATAAATTAAATAATGACTCCTCTGATTGGAAAATGTTTGAAATACAAAGTGAGCTTGGTAAACAAGCTGACATTTTTAGAGGTTTGTTATTTTTGTAACTTCCTTAGCTCTTGGTTTTGGTGTGATATCACAGTGTGATGTGCTTCTCTGACAGAGAAAGAGTAAGCCGGGGGCTGTTAGGTACAGGAAAGAGCAGGCTGGGGGCTGTTAGGTACAGGAAAGAGCAGGCCCAGGGCTGATAGGTGCAGCAAAGAGCAGGCCATGAGCTGATAGGTACAGGAAAGAGCAGGCCATGAGCTGATAGGTGCAGGAAAGAGCAGGCCCAGGGCTGACAGGTATAGGAAAGAGCAGGCCCAGGGCTGATAGGTGCAGGAAAGAGCAGGCCCAGGGCTGTTAGGTGCAGGAAAGAGCAGGCCCAGGGATGACAGGTACAGGAAAGAGCAGGCCCAGGGCTGATAGTTACAGGAAAGAGCAGGCCCAGGGCTGATAGTTACAGGAAAGAGCAGGCCTAGGGCTGATAGTTACAGGAAAGAGCAGGCCTAGGGCTGATAGTTACAGGAAAGAGCAGGCCTAGGGCTGATAGTTACAGGAAAGAGCAGGCCCAGGGCTGATAGGTGCAGGAAAGAACAGGCCCAGGGCTGATAGGTGCAGGAAAGAGCAGGCCCAGGGCTGATAGTTACAGGTATAGCCCTGGTCCCCTTACCAGCGCGGGTCCCCAGCTATGGGACGCTTCCCCGCGCTCTCCCTGGCGTAACCGCAGGTGCCGCGGGACTAGCTAGGGCGGTGCGGTGAGATAGCCAGTAGCAGGAGGCGCAGGAAGGCTCCGGTGGCTCTCCACTGGTTGGCGCCGCCATCCGGGCGGGCGCCGCCATGTTGGAGTTGATCACGCGTGCGCGAACGCTTGCGCAGGTGCGGACGAGTACGGCGGCCATCTTAGAGGTGGCAGAGCAAGCGCAGGAGAAGGTAGAGAGGCAGGAAGGCCCTCTAGAGGTTGCGCATGCGCAGGGAAGTGGCACGGCGGCCATTAGGATAGCGCAGGCTCAGACAAGAAAAGATAGGCGGCCATTACAGAGGAGGTCATGAGGTCTCCATAGGCACGAGTCTTCTGGGGAACTACACTTCCCAGGAGGCATAGCAGCAGGCGGTCAGGTGCTTTTACTTAGCCAATAGGGCTGTGGGATTCTCCTGTAAAGGGGAGGGTCTAGTTAGGGATGTTAGCAAGCTGGCAGGAAGGAAGTCAGTCAGGGTGCGGAAGCAGACAGGGGAGGAGGTAGGTGTGCAGGGCAGGGACCCATGCACGAGGCCAGAGTACCCTCCCCAGGCCCCAGATAGCCCTGAGTCACCAGTGAGTTACTGCAGCTAGAGGCAGACCCCAGATAGGGAGACTGCCACTTTAGCTGAGCAGGATAGCTAGTTGCAACAGTGTTGTTTGCAGTGCAACCAAAGTAGTTGGCTTTGGCTGTGTCAGGGAAAGGCCCCTCATAGGAAGAAGGGGAGCTGCTTTCTAAGTAACACAGTGTTATGTAATATCACCAGTGCCAGTTGCACGTGGTGAACTGCCAGAGTCTGGGATCAGACAGAATCTACAGCAAGAGATGTTCTGAATGCAATGACTAGGGTAGAGGTATACCCCCAGGGCCCAGTTAGTTCCCTGAGTCACTGTAGCGAAGTAACTGTATTGTGTAGGGAACTGCCTTAAGACAGGGATTCCTTTACTGTACTCCTAGTGAGAAAGATGTTGCAGGACAGTACCTGACTGTCAGTACAGCGTGTAGCTGGAAGAGACTCTAACTTCATAGCAGAGACTGTTTGCAAAGGGATAATCCGGCTGGGAATCCCTCCCCTGTGGAGTCAGCGTGTGCATTCATTTCTGCAGAGAGCAGTGCAGTGCTGCGTGGATCACGTTGCGGTATTGCAGACTCATCAAGGATTCTCCTGGTTAGGACAATAACCAGGAAGGTAGTATCTTAAGTGCACCAACGGGCCCCAACACAGGGAAGTGCTATACCTCACACTCACACTCACCTTATTGTTATGGACACTCAAGGGATAAATGCCCAAGCACGTTATTATCCAAGGGACTGAGGGTGATGTGATGATGGACATGTGGGTGAGGGGATGGTATGCATTCAGGGTCATGCAATGTTATTCATATGATGTATTGATGTTATGCAAAGAGAGTTTCATTGAAGTTACCGCTCATGCTCAGTAAATACTGTTTATTCACATTGTGTGTATTTACTGTATGGTTGTGCTGGTGAGGGCACACTCCCAGCACGTTGGGATCCCTCATCAGTGGGGCGCTGCACCGAGTGTAAGTATATACCCCAGGTTCCCCGTGGCGGAAGCTCAGCCCTCCTGGTTGCCAAACAGGTACAGCACCACACTGATAAGTAGTCAGATACACCTACCCACCCCAATCTCACTTAGGGTGGGGGTAAGAGGGCTACACAGGAAAGACCAGGCCCAGGGCTGATAGGTGCAGGAAACAGCAGGCCCAGGGCTGATAGTTACAGGAAAGGGCAGGCCCAGGGCTGATAGTTACAGGAAAGAGCAGGCCCAGGGCTGATAGTTACAGGAAAGAGCAGGCCCAGGGCTGATAGTTACAGGAAAGAGCAGGCCCAGGGCTGATAGTTACAGGAAAGAGCAGGCCCAGGGCTGATAGTTACAGGAAAGAGCAGGCCAGAGCTGACAGCTGCACTATTCATGTCAGTCTTCCAGGATCCCCATTTAAAAAAATAAATAACTTTATTCATTATCAAAACAGAAAAGATGATATTTTTCTTTAAGAATGACAATGTTTGTTTAGAGAAGACCATTAGTTAAGTACTGTTTGTTTAAAATGATATCTTTTAGACGTGTGAATGTGCTCACAAGAAGTATATTTTAAACTACTGTAAGCGCTTTAGTAGACGTCTCATATACGCAGACACTGGGCATACTCTAGAACTGGGGGGCGCGGCAGTAACAGAGGCCCCGCGCTCTTCCCCAAGAGCCGGGGAGCGCGCGAGGCCTCTGTAACTCACTTACCTTGGCTTCGGTGGCGCGATGACCCCACTGCGTCTTTTGAGGCCGGAACAAAGGTAAGGGGGGGTGCGAGCAGTGGGGGTGAGCAGGCAGGGAGGCGCAGCTGCTCTAGTAAGTGTGACTGTATCTTTAAGATCTAAAATAACTGGATCACAGAGACATGGGGGCCTATGCAGAGAGCAGCGAATTTTAAAAATGGCGAATTTAGTAAAAAGTACCTTTTTTGGAGAGTTTTATTCTCCATATGCAGAAAAGTGCGAAATCTGCTATGTTTAACATGGATGCGTGTGGCGAGTTTAAATTGGCGAGATGCGCGCTTCAGAAACGTGTAAAAACAAATTCGCGCCTTTTTTTTCCCATTGCAATGGCCGCGAGCGGCAGCTTCTTGCCAATTTTTTCTGGCGAGGCAAAAAGGAGACAATCGCGCCATTTTATTGGCGCGAACAGCCGCTAGATGCCGTTCGCGGCTCTCTGCATTAGGATATTTTTAAAACTGGCGAGATTGAGGTTTTCGCCAGCCGCGAGGCGAGTTTTACAAATAGAAAAGAAAAATTGGCGCGTTTTTCGGAAATCTCCATTTTCTGCTGTTTTCTGCGCGATTATCTCCAAAAAATGGCGAATTTCGAAATAGCGCTGCTCTCTGCATAGGCCCCATACTTCCTTAGACATGTAAATCCTCTCAGTGACTTTCAAGTATGCTTTAAAGATTACTTCCCGGAAGGGAACGTCTCATGAACTGAACTTATTTTAGCTGTGCTCAATCTACAGAAAGCAGCAGCACAGCAGGAAGACATTAGTCCCACCGTGTCATACTTAACAGATCTCTTTGAAACTCAGGGTGAAAGCAATTGGCAGGAAGATGTAGGACGGTTGTGGCTTGCACTTGACCTTTGCTCAGTAAGAGATTGGGGCTAGGTCTAATTTATCTCTTAATACACCAGTGTATACTATAGAGTCACCTCTTTAACCCATGTGTTGCCAGAGGGGCCTGCAATGCATTGCTACTCTATGCAGGCCTCTTTGTCAGGCAATGGGTTAAGTAAAGATGGTGAAATACACATTGTGCTGATGTGAATCTTTTGATTTTTAACATCCTTTCTCTGTAGCAATTTGGAGATATGTCCTTGTTTTTTTTTTTAATTATAGCCCCTTCCCCCATTTATATTACAGAGGGTGGCCCGAGATAAGAAAGCCCCCTTTGGTTCTTGGAGAACTGGGGTTCATATTTAGCATTTGGTTGTGTTATGCAGAGGGGGTCAGTGTTTCCTTATGCAGCGCACAACTGAATAACAAATATTTCTCATTGTTTTAAGTTTCTGCATTTTTTTTCCAAATCCTAAAATGTCTTAAAAAAACAAACAAACTAATGGGGCTTCTTTATCTTGAAACACCCTGTAAAAAGCACATGCAGATCATACTTGCACTGCTAGTAAAGTGAACGCTGCATCGTTAGGACCACCACTTGTGAACTTAGTAGATTTAAGGTGCTCTACATGCATTGCGCATAAACCCGTACACATTGCCATTGCCTCGTTACAAACAGTACACAATACAACTGGTGGAATACTAGGGCAAAGAGCCAGAAACATCAACAGGAAACATTGTAATTGCGGTCAGTGACATTTTATTTTCATTAATACTGTACCACTAGTGAGTTTTTGGTTCCAGAGAATATTTCTTAACACAGTACGCAACGCTAACCTGCGATAACGCACCGCTAACCTGCGATAACGCTACACTGTCCTATGGTAACACAACACTATCCTGCAGTAACGCAACGCTATTCTACGATAACGCAACGCTGTCCTACAGTAACGCAACGCTGTCCTATGATAACGCAACGCTGTCCTACGATAACGCAACACTGTCTTGCGATAACGCAATGCTAACCTGCGATAACGCTACACTGTCCTACGATAACACAACACTATCCTGCAGTAACGCAACGCTATTCTACGATAACGCAACGCTATCCTGCGATAACGCAATGCTGTCCTATGGTAATGCAACGCTGTCCTACAGTAACACTGCGATGTCCTGTGATAATGCCGCGCTGTCCTACAATAACCCAACGCTATACTACGGTAACACAACGCTTTCCTACAGTAACGCAACGCTGTCCTACAGTAACGTGAGGCTAACCCTATTCCGAAGAGATGTAGTGCGGACTTTGTTTTTGCATACGGAATTAACTCTGACAACATAATATCCGGCGCGGTTTGCAGTAACGTCATATTCCGTGATGTGCCTCTAGGCCCCAGTATGTTAGGAGTAAGGTACAGTACCTGTATACACATGGTTTCTATTCATACTGTAGGTGTAACAGCTTTTCAGTTTGTGTGATGAAATACTTCTGAAATGAAGATTCACAGAGAATTGAAAACAAAATAAAAAATAATGAATATTATCAGACTGCTTGAACTCCCCATGTTTCTCCTAAAATCGTTTGCAGGCATTTGCGTTTTTAGAGGAATTTTAGTTGTTCTTCACGTGTATTGTGTTGGAGTATCTTCTCAGAATATACTCAAACTGAGTCGCAATATACAGAGGTCATATTTACTAACTGGTGCTATGTCAAGAGACACCTTATAGGCCATGGAAGTGTGGGATCACTGCGCTGCTGTTCATGGTTTTTTAAAATGCCCCCTTTTTCATGAATATGTCAACGGATCTTTCAAGATAATTTCACTCATCGGTTGTAGCCGTTCTGCAGGCCAATTAAAAAATAAAAGTTAAATATGCAGGTGTTCTGCAATTACCCAAATAGTAATACATACAAAATCGTGCCTTTTGACAGAAACGTAAGATCTTCGACAAGCCGAATGCCAGGAGGTAGTGGATGGGACAATGCCAGTTTCAAGCAGAGCAAGCTTTATATAAGAGCTATGCAATCCCCATCCTTTATTCCAGCTGTCCCTCCTGCCTTTGAAAAATGATTCTTCAAATGAATGAAAAGGGAGGACAAAAAAGAGTTATAGAAGAAAAGGTTGTTCAAAGAGAGCAGCGTATATATGAATACACCGTACCAACTGTATAATAAATGTCCCTGCATATGTTTCTAAAAAAAAGGTGTGCGTCCCCTTAGGTTTAGCAGATGTACACTGCCATATGCTTCTGTCTCGCTAATTTTTTCATTGAATAGATCAGCCATAGATGTATAAAAGCAAAGCAGGACAAAATGCTGATGTGAAAGTATGTCTAATTACCGCAGCATCTCCTCTCCCAATTTTCTCCAATTTCAGTAAATTTTTTGATTGGGTTGTTAGCGTTGCTTTCATCGGTGTAGAATTAACCATATCTTTTTTTGCGGTGGATTGTAGCCATATCATATCCGTACTATTACGGACCCTGATCCCTTCTCGTCTTCCATTCTAACTTCACTCGGTTGTAAAAAGTAGGGCGACAAAGTTGGATTTGTAACAAATTAGGGTTCTGACGCAAAGAAGAATGCTCATATAGCCTTAATTTGCCCTAACACGCGCTTCATACATAGAGCTCAACCATGGACTGCAATGATTGACTCAGACAGTTGTCATGGATACATTGAAGTGCCTGTGTATAGCAGTTTAGAACATTTAATTCCACCACAATTCATGAAGAGGATCCACCACTTGATTTCCAAACATGCACTTCAACGTTCAGCTTTCTTAAGCCTGACACCTCTACACATCTCTGCAACTCACCCATCTCTCACACTTGGCATACTTGGCTCCTGCTAATTCATGCTAATCCGCTCTGCACTGCACTTGAAGACCCTCACAGTGTATCTCCACTCGTCAGGATATGTCCCCCTTATAACAGTGCTGCCACATTACACTTAAAGAAGAAATCTCGAAGGTTCTGAAAGCTCTATACACTTCAATTTCAACTACGAAAAAAGCTCTGATACTGCTATGTCAACCTATAATGAATCCGCTTTCTTCGCCAAGCTTTCTTTGTCTAATTAAAAGGCTATGTACAGGCAGTCCTCACTACCCAACGTTTCACTTTACAACGAATGGCATATCCAACGCTTTTCAATGCCTCCCTATGGGCCGTGTTTCGACGCCGGAATGCGTTATCCGACGCTCACCGCCACTGATTAACATGGGACTCACTTTACAACGGTTCCACTATCCAACGATACTTCCAGAACGGGTTCTGTTGGATAACCAAGGACCGCCTGTATATCCTAAAATACAGGCGGAGGAACTGTAACTTTAACTATGTGTTGCTCTGTGGTTCATGGGGAAAATGTGTAACTATAGGACTACTATATCTTAACAGCCAATCAAACAACTATTATTTAATCCAGAGCATTTTCATTAGATTTACTATATGATGCATTTTTTCAATTGTTACTAAACAGATGTTAAGAAAGGCAAACTCAAAATATGAATACTACAAACCGTGCCAAAGTCTTTAATATTGAAGTTTAGTACAAAGTCCCAGATATATTTACAAATGGCATTATACATACATGTTGCAAATAATTGTATTTGTTTCACACACAGATGAGAAGCATGCTCAGTTTTGCACAGTGCAGACGCAGGTGAACATCGCGAGCTATAAAAACGTAACTTCCCACTTCAGCACTCAACGTAAATTACTTAGTCCTTCTTCTACAGCGTAATTAATCTGAGGCCTGCGTCGTTAGAGCCATTCGAAGACAATCTGTACAATTCTCCAAACACAAAGCCTGCTCGCTGAGGTGTTCAGGTACTCCGTTACATTCAACACAAGGCTAATTCACTTATCCTCAACAAGTGGACTATTGATTATTTTGCCTGTTTTCTTAACAGCCCTAGGCTTTCTGAACTGAAACGATAGTACCCTGTATATGTGAGAAAAACAGCAGTAGCAAAGGTCTCTGTGCCCATCACTAATTAGTGAGGATAACATAACTTGTTTTTTTGTTTATGTAAAGTTGCCTTAGCTCTTGTGACAAGAAATAAAGGTGCAACTGTAAATATATACTCAATAAACTCATACCGACTAGCACCATCTCTATCCACCTCCAAGACGCCTCTTAAAACCCACCTCCTTATCGAAGCATGAGTAGCTCTGTGGCTGATACTATAGAGCTCATATATCGACCGTGGTACCTTGCAGACGCACTTACCAGAACACCTTCCTACTGTCTCTGTACGTTCCTCCTACATACCAATTAGATTGTAAGCTCTTCGGGGCAGAGACTAGTTTTCCTAATGTTAATTTTATGTCTGAAGCGCTTATTCCCTTTATGTGTCATTTGTATTATTTGTTATTTCTATGATCGTCACATGTATTAATGCTGCGAAGCGCTATGTACATTAATGGCGCTATATATATATATATATATATATATATATATATAATTAGTGCCATTAATGTACATATATATATATATATATAGTATGTATTTATTTGCAAATCTGCCTCCTGTAATATAATTAGTTTGACTGTTCTATTTTCAGGTAATGAGGAAATATGTACATTTTCAGTGGTATGTATACACTCATATACACAAACATACATACTGTTTTCTCCATTAGAACAATCATTTTTAATTTAGGCCTCTCCTATATCTGAGCAAGGCAAGATAAACTTGGTAAAATGCAATCAAGAAAGAAAGTTTAAACAAGTACAGAAATACTGTAAAGCCCAAATGAAAGATTTATTGACATAAAGAACAAGATGATGTTCTTGTATCTAAAGTTGTTGGCACTTGGTAAGAACAGTCAAAAATTCTACCTAACATTCAACCCAAACCGCAGCGCAATTTAATATATTAGTAATACATTTTCTAATTAGGACTTCAAGTATTTGGCAACAAAAGGTTTTGGTTGGAAGCAGAATTAAATAATATTACTAAGACATGACTAATTTGGCTGACTGCTGCCATGGTTGAAAAGGTAAGAAATGCTTTCTCAATAATGTTTCTCATTGATGACTTCTCAAATATTGATTAAAAAATAAAAGCATACTGCACCGACACACTTTATTCGAGCAAATACCCAGTATGTACCTGGCAGATACCTGGAATGCGCCGCTCCTTACCTCTGACAAGCCCCGTTGCGTTTGCCTTTCCAGCCTGGGTTCATGCCTGGCTGACGGGCGGCTGATCTGTTAAATGATAATGATTAGGATTTAATAGGCTGCAATGCTTCGCGTGTCTACCAGATGGCATAAATTCATGAATTGTAATGCAGTATATATATATATACTGTGCAGTATTGCAGCCAGTGGGAATAAAATGCTTCAATCCCTGCCTAGAAAATAACCCAATGCACTCGGGCAGAAAACAGTCACAAACCTCAATACACCCGGGTATACCCGAATTCGTGGGACTAGCCGTGCTCGAATAAAGTGTGTCGCCAGTGTACATAGTTTGTGATACCTCAAAAATGGACACTGTTTCTGCAAACCAACCCTTTAAGTCTCTTCTTAAAGC
This sequence comes from Ascaphus truei, assembly GCF_040206685.1. Classification (NCBI taxonomy): domain Eukaryota; kingdom Metazoa; phylum Chordata; class Amphibia; order Anura; family Ascaphidae; genus Ascaphus; species Ascaphus truei. The sequence continues at coordinate 16,695,972 of NC_134501.1, forward strand.
TGCAGTTCAGTCAATATCCTGCATGTGTTTTTTTTTTTAATAAATCAGTTCTGTAGTAAGAAAAAATACTTTTAGCATTTTCTGTTTTTAAAAAAACAACTTTGAAAGACCAATTTTCTTGTATTCTATTTTAACAGCCATTTGCTAAGGCGCTGCCCCTTCATGTCCTGTCACAAGCCCTGGCACACCCCTTTGTCAGCCCTGCCCTCCCTCTAGCACATGTCAGTGCAGGAGCTCATGAATATTCATGAGCTTCCACTGACTGACAGAAGCAAATAAAAACATATGCCAGCTCTAATTATGTCACCAAATTTCGCCTATCAATACCTGGAGAACGAATTGACCTGCAGCTATACAGTTCTTTAGGTAATTAGCGATTGCCCACATGAAACTATTGAAGTAAAAAAAAAAAAAAAAAAGACTGAACTGCAGCTTTAATGGAGTAATCCACGCCATTTTTTCTCCTTTCTTTTTTTTTAATACAGGATTGGAGCAGGGGGTCTCTGGAGCTGAACCCCAGTAATTTCAGCTCCAGGGACCCCCTGCTTCCAGAGATACTAACCTCCCGTGTCACATAGGCCAAAAGGAAGTCACACTGCGTGACGTCGCGGCTTTTGTTTGGCCCGCCGGCCGCGGGAGCATTAAAAATCGGCCATAATGTGAACCCTGTTGTGGCTACTGGAACCCACTACGGAGGTATCACTGCAAGAAGGGGGGTCCCTGGAGCTGAAATTAATGGAGTTTAGCTCCGGAGCCCCCCTACTTCAATCCTGTGTTATTGACTGATCATTGTCTTCAAGATACATTTTAAATCAATGAAGTGGGTTTATTTTAGTACTTGTAAATACAAAAAAAAAAAAAACACAATAAGAGACATGAGAAAAAAATTAAACCTAATAAACAAAATAATTACATAAAATGTATATATATACAGCTCAACCCCCTTATAATGCTGTGCTTGGGACCCAAAGTATCACATCGCGCTATAAGCGGATCGCGTTAGAAATAATGTACAATTGTATGCATTGTACAGTAAAGTATTTAAGATACCAATAATCGTGTTGTAAAGTATTCATAAATACGCAAATTGGGAGCCAGGCTAGCATCACGTTATAAGCGGATTCGCGTTGTAACGGATTGCGTTATAACTGAGTTGAGCTGTATATAAATTTGCTTTTTTTTGTGTGTGTGCTGGATCAGCATGATGCTACATCTTCTCACAGCACTGAACAGGTTAAGAAATGCACAAACCCCCCGAATACTTTACAGTGAAACATCCAGAACTGTAATATTTGTAGAAATGTAGTCTTTGAAAATGTGACCTATATGTTCACTTCAATCCAGCTTTTAAGTTGTAATGTTAACTGAACCATAGGGTTTCACATTGTATTTGACCTGACCTGACCAGTAGCAAGCTACTAAGCTGACAACTGTAAGATTAATGAGTGAGTGTGAGCCAAAAAGCCGCCACCTCCAAGAAATCTTTGTCAACAAAAAAAATGACTTGAAAATACAAAGCTTCTAACACAATAGGAGTTAATCAAAAGAAGGTTTCCCCATCCCCATTAGAAATCTATACAATAAGTTAATGGAGTATCGAAGTCGGAGAGTCTGATAATCCGTGGAATTAATCAATAGGCTAATTCCAATAGGAATCTTAAAGTAAAACATTTCACCCCCATGACAGTTGGAGGCTTCCGACTCATGGCAGACACATTACATCAGTCATGGAGCAAAACTGGGGCAATTAGCATTTCCGTGTTGATGTTCTTTGCATTTATACTGTATATCAAAGATCTGTACTCTGTTCCAATTGTGTTCCACTGATTTGGAGAGCGTGAATGGAAGGAGACTCCATGCACATATAATAATGGATGCACCAAATTCTGCGCCTACTGTATCTTGGTAAACAGATAAACTATGCATGGAAGAGCACACCGAAAGAGATCCTATCTATGGTGCACGCTGCTACATGTAGAGAGTATAAGAAATGATAAGAAGTCAATAACATGTAACTTTTAATACATCAATGTACATACATGTACCATCAAATATAAACATTAACACTCGGAGATAAGAGTTTACATACTATTGGTCAGCACTCAATGAGTGAATAAGAGTGTTAATGTTCTAACATAAAAAGGTAACCCCACCAGCAGATCGTGTGTCTCTTAGGTGGTTATAGTGAATATATAACGGCATATCCTAGCAATGTCTCAAGAACTTCAAACACAAAACCTGATCCCTAACCAAAACATGGGGTACCATCCACAGTACTAGTTCCAGCCTTGATATCAGAGTGGAATTGGCGCTAATGAAAACTTAATATGTATGGCAGCCAGAGGTACTGCTTTACTATATAATGTTACCTAATACAAAGCAGGATTGCAAAGGACCTGTATGTGCCTGTATGTCACAGGGTACAATGTATTTAGGGACCACTTCTGATGCTGTTTAATTAGCTCAATGCAGTAAATAAACTCATAGGTTCCTGACCACTTAAATAAACCTTTTGCTCCATTTGTTTAGAGGATCACCTCCAGCTCAAATGTCTGTGCAGAGTGGCGTTTCTAGAAGATGGGTAAAGTGGACATAACCAGTCTGCCCGTCAGTGAGAGGTGAACCCCTTAAACCTGCACTGTCTGGAGGTAAACCAGCGGGATACAAAAATCTGTCTGTTGAGGGGGAGAGGGATGAATAGATACATAGATGAATGAAACAGACAAGCCACGGAATTAGGGATGCAATATATAGCACACCCAAATGTACAGGTGAGCTCTAACAGGCTCTTAACCTTAATCAAAGTGAGCTATATCAGGCTCAACATCTAAATCAGCTGGCTTGTGCTTTTTTTCGGAGACACCCGTACAACCGTCCAGCCGGGGTGAAGGACGCCGAGCTAATGCAATAACGAAGACCCGACGTACGTTTCACCATCTACAATAGCTTCTTCCTACTGTATCTTGCCTCATTCTTTCCTTTCCACAAAAACCCAGCAGATCAGAAGTAAGAAATTTGGCAAACAAGCTCTTTCATATGACACAACAGAGAATTAAAAATGGAACATTCTGCTAAAACACATATATGCACTGATGCATCTTATCCACCGAGTAAAGGTATAATTGAAGCTATTTTTTTCTCTGCTATCAATCTCTGAAGTGTCTGGTTCCATTGTACGGATTTGTATGTACTGTATCGCTTCATTGAGGAGTAATAAATTGGTTCATTCTACCCAGTACCACTCCTCACAACTATATTGGGTTTTTTTTGTCTCATTTAGTCAATTAAATTGACTTCAATAACCACTGAAATATATCATTGGAAACATGAGGGATAAATTCCAAAATGGTAATTGACATTCTGGAAGAAATAGTTATTAATTGGGTGTGCTGCTCTCCATCATTTGCGGTTTACAACATCATCTCTATTGAAATATACAATGTTTAACTCGTATGGTATTAAATGGAAAGAAAGCCTTCATCCAAGTAAAACACAGAACCTACTCCAAAATGGAAACGATACATTCAAAGGTCCGTCTGATATGTTCTGTAACCAAGAATGGCGTTTTCCCAAAACCATGAGAGTTTATTCAGAGGATTCCAAGAAAACCGCGGGAGCAATACTGCATCTTATTAGGAAACAAATAAACTGACTCCCCAAGAGAAACCCCAAAATAAAATAAAAAGGTAACTGTTGCAACAAGAAATAGCTAAAAGATTACCAGCAGCCCACTTTTTGGCACATTTTAAACTCAATTTCAATTGTGTGAGCCTAGGTAGAGAGCTCAAATTTCTCTACCTGGGCAAGCGCCATCAACAAGGATTTTTTTGGCCATACCGAAAAATGGCCTGTGCTTGGTGTACAGATGTAAATGGTATGTACTAAAGAATAATATACCAGTACGTCACAAAATTAAATGTGCGTTAAAATCTGCTACCAGGTTCAACTTGCACTGTTAAGTGTTAGCAAAGAATTACAGTAAGTTGCTATGAAACAAAAAAAAAAATAATAATTTGGCAGAGCATGGATGTTTCATTCTATAGGTTTACAAAATGTACTATTTTCACAGTATGGCCATTGTAAATAATATTACACTAATCATTTATATTTACGGACACTAGCTTTAAATTAAAAAACAAAATGCACATAATTCTGTTTTCATGTAAATTGTATCAAAACAGTTTCAAACAACAAATGATGCTTCGTGTAAAAAGTCACATAATGACCTTCATATTATCTGAAGGACTGAGATTACTTTTTAGCACTTACATTTCTAATGCAACACAACTTTGAAAAACAAGTTGTTAGTACATAAGGCCCCTTTAAGTGTACAGAAAGGTCTCTGTGTGTGAGATATAGAAAGGGTAAAGTTAACTATAATTAGCCGATTAATCTGCCATGTTTTCGGTCATGGTGGATGTCGTTTAAAGTAGTGTAAATGAGTAATACCACAAAGCGTCTCTGCGAGGAAGCCAGGGAAATGTACAATTTGCATGAATCTCTTTCAAGAAAGAATGCATATTTTACAAGATACATATGGAATAATTGAGTTTTTCATGTCGAACGATAGGTACCAACTAGTTCAGTAACCAGGTACCTAGGGACCAGAGATGAATTCAGGAGAGCGGCCGTTTGAAGAGGGACGTGCAGAAGGTGTAGGAGCAATGTGAATTAGGTGCACATTCCTCAATCTCTAGTATTACAATATGACACGTCCCTGCTCTATGGATCCTTTATTCTTATTCCTGGCTTCCACTTCTAGCCAAAAAATGACTTCTCCACTGATCTTTACCCTGATATCATACTGCATGGTCCCATCCTACTATCAGACAGGCATCACACCCCTCCCAACAAACAACACAGAAATTATACAGCAATACTCATGTGAGAATAAATGTGTTTAACATTGATTTATCTGGGCTCCTGGACTTACACCTCTCTCTTTTACAATCCATTCAAAATGCTTGCCGTCCCAATCATCTCCTGCTCTTCTAGACTCATGCAGTACCGTCCTCCGAGCTCCTGAACAAGGCTTCCTATTCATTTCCATATCATCGACACAATTCTCCTGTGTTTTAAGGGTTTGCGCTGCTCTGCACCTCTATATATCTCAACTCGGATCTCTCGTTACAGCTCTACACGTCTCTTATGCTCAACCTAAAGTGGTCTCTTCTTGGCACCTTTTAGCTCTACCGCCCTCTCCCGTCTTAAACCTTTTTCACTAACCTCTCCCTATTTACAGCACTCAATATTTGTCAGGCACTTTCACTTTCCACATCCAAAGCCCACCTGAAAATTCCCCTCTTAAAAGAAGTATCTCTTCACATTATCTAGCGACGAGCCAACGAGTATTCTAAAATTTGCCTTAAACTTGCCTTAAACTAGCCAGGTACATGCTGTGTACATGCTGGGTACATTTCAGTGACATTTCTGCAGAGACTAATGGCCCATCGGATTAACACAGCAGGGGTCCCTGGCAGTCCCATTCAGTTTGAATGGGACTGCCAGGGACCCCCGCTGTTAATCCGATGGGCCATTAGTCTCTGCAGAAATGTCACTGAAATGTTGCAGCATGTACCCAGCATGTACCTGGGTCTTTTTGGTAATTGCCACTGATTTGTTTTAGAATAACCGTCGGCACTACAGGTATGTAAAAACACAACACAAAAAGCGCAAATAACCACAACACAATAATAACCGTGACCTATAACAAAAAGCCCACTAAAGAGGATTGCCGCTCACTGTAAACAGGTTCCCAACAAATATGTCATTAATAGTAGGCTGAGAGTGTGATTGTGAAACACCCTCACATTTCTGTTAGTCTCCCAACATACCTCTTAGATTGTAAGCTCTTTGGGCAACGTCTTCATTTGCCGTATGTTGTTATATATACACCTGTTGCACTTATTCCCATTGTTTGTAAATTATTTACCTCCTTTTGTAACGTTGTAATGCGCTGCGTACATTGCCTGCACTATTTAAATAACATTATACACTCACAATATTTTGATTCTAGATAATAAAACTTCAAATTGGTAGAAAAGGGCATTGATGAGGTGCAAGAATGTGAAGGGATAGCCTCACAAAAGGGAAGGATGTCTTTTTGAAAGGGGTTGAGGGGTTTGCACTTTTATTAAAGATCTCTCCCACATAGCAGAGTGATGTAGTGTGGGCCAGTAGTTGAGCCTGAGAGACAAGACTTCCCCTGTGTTTTGGTCTTAAAAGAAAATACATTTGCCAAATGAGTGTCAGGTTACAACTATTCAGCGAACATGTATTTTAAATCATTTTAACAACACAGTAAATTTACCAGGGATATATTTAAGGAATACATGTTGTATATTTCATGACAACATAAATGCTCTGTTTCTACTTAAATTGTTTTGTCTTAAATCAGTGCGACAATGTTGAATAGTGTTGAATGAGTTTCATACAGGTTATCTTTATAGAACTTTAAATATAAGAGTTCATTGCATCCTAATTTTAAAAGGTTATGCTACATTTGTAAAGAAATCATTACTAAAGTCCCCCTTTCTTTGTAAAGTAACATCGTAGGTTTGAGAATGAATGACGGTAGTACACTGTACTATTCTCTTTGGCCATTGTTCAAAACAGCGGGGCGCAAACTTTTTGAGCTGCGGTCCCCTTCCTGGGAGCCGCAGCGTTTGCGCCCCCCCCCCCCCCACTCCCGATGGCTCAGCGCCAAATGACGTCGCGGGTCATGTGACGTCACATCCTGTGACCCCACCGCGTCATTTGATGTGCGTTGCCATGGCGACGTGTCGCCGAAGACCAGCCTGGCAGCAGGTAAGTTAGTTACAGAGGCCGCACGCCTCCCCCGGCATTTAATTTAAATACCGTGGGGAAGAGCGCGGGGCCTCTGTAACTGCCCGCGCCCCCCCCCCTACAAATTCTCCCGCCCCCCAGTTTGCGCACCACTGGTTCAAAACATGTCTTCTTTTTATTTCAACGTTGCATCTCCTGTGAATGGTCCCTGTGATACAAACCTGCCGTATTCTGCCAGATTACTTTTAATAACCGCATATAATACATATGTATATAAGAACAATTCCTTCTGTATATACTGTATATGCCTCTATCTAATAAGGATTTCTATATTTTAAGGCAAATGTTGAAAACGTTAAAATGTCAGCTGTGTATTAGGAAAGATTGTGAAATAAACGCACCAAAATATATATATATAATGAAAAAGGATAGACTTATTTTAAAAAACCCAGTTCAAAATCCTTACAAATTTACTTTTACAGTAACGTGACGTTAGTACCTGCATATTTATTCAAACTTATTTATTCAAAGAGTACTTATTTAATAAGAAGAGCTGCATGGATTGTCTCCAGCTCTTTAAAAATGTATGAATGTAATATAGAAATATTTGAAAAATGTAATAGTACAAGAGGACAAATAGATGGTGGTTTGAATCTTTCCGCAGCGGTGCTTTCTGGGAGAAGTGTGTTTATATTTGGTGATTAAAGCAGCAATACTACTTTCCAGCTTAAAATATATATTTAAATTTGTATATGTAAAGCATGTGACGATGTATAATTCTACATTCTTACCTAGGCTGGCAATCGCTTCGTGCTCATGTTATAATTCTGTCAAAATCCTGAATGTGTACCGAATGGCTGCTTCAGTCAGTGTAACTCAGCAGCTACAATGTATCCTTACATTACTAAGGTAACATTATCTATTGTTACACTTTACAGCTCAAATTTGCAACAAATTATCCCAAACAGGAAAGTGTTACAAACATCTTGCACTGCTTGGTAGGTGGGTAAATCCTGCTATAGAACTCAAAGGATGCTTAAAATCTCATTAAAAATGGCATTAAAAGTTAAATAAAAACAAACAAAAAAAAACAGTCTATTGTCTAATACTACTGAACTGATTAATAAAAAAAAAACAATATAAGATTTCACATGTTTTGATGTTCTAAAACAAACAAAAGTTGAAACCTGATTCTACAGAGCAAAATAGTGTCTCTGGAGTGGAGTAGCTTAATTACTCAGGCTAAAGTATGAAGATTAATGTGATGGGCTGTGGCAGTCTACCTTTAGTTTTAAGCACAACACCACTCATTGCTCTCCCTAGTTTAAGACATACAGGCATTCACAAAGATGATTACCTCATGAATCATATTGTGCCCTACACTCAGTGAAGTCAAGAGCAGAATGTATCATTAGAATGCAGAGTCCTACTGGCTGAGTTGGTCATGGAGAAGAGTAGATTCATTAAAGGTTGTGGTGTTTTTTCATGGACCAATGTGAGAGTTATTTGTAGATGTGCACGAGTTTGCAAAAACCTTATAACCTCTCTGACTCTCGTTCTGCGCTTGCAACACACATTGCTACTTATTTTTTCCTACTATATAAATGCCATTTGATTCACATTGACGCATCTACATGAAAGTGTGTGCATTTGTTTTGTTACGTACCATTTAGGCTTCTAGCATTTCTCAATTATTAGTCTACTGTCAAACATTTTCTGTATGACGTTGAACAATTAATTTTTACTTTGTTTTGCAGTACTTTTGTGTTCATTTGCTTTATAAGGAAGAGCAGAGCCATTTGTGGCATTGGCCATCTTCTGCTCAACTCCTGCTGACATTCTGCGGGGGACAAGTGCTGGAATATTAGGTGCAGTGTTCAGGTGCAATAATATACAGTAAGAATCTGAAACCCTGTCCCAGACACAGCCAAGAGCCGTTCAGCTCTTTTGAGATACTTGGAAGATCATCCTATATACCAGTGGTGCGCAACTGGGGGGCGCGAGAGTACCAGCGGGGGGCGCGGGGTTTACAGAGGCCCCGCTCGCTTCCCGAAGGCACTTAAATTAAGTGCTGGGGGAGCTGCAGGGCCTCTGTAAATAATACTTTGATTCAGCCGGCATCTGTAGACGCGTCGCCACGGCAACGCGGCATCAAATGACACCGTGGGGTCATGCAACGTCACGTTGCTATGGCAACGTGACATCATGACGCCCAGGCGCCGGAAATCAAGGTGAGGAGGGAGGGGGGCGCGCAGAGAAGAGGACATCCGGCAGGGGGGCGCAGGGGAAAAAGTTTGCGCCCCCGTGCTATATACAGTATATATAGGCCACTTAAGAATAACAGTTTTAGCAATTTCAGTACAAGTATCAATTATATAATAACACGCTACAAAAAACAATACTGTCCACGTTTGACCCTAAGTAATAATAGGATCGGTTGTTTGTTAAGCTGAATGTTGGAGCATACACTATCTTTTCAGGGCACGATTTAGAAATAATAAAAAAAAAGTCATTTATTTTCACCCCTCCGCTAATGACTGGTAGATATGATAAAGATGTTGTTCTATTCTGTATGCCAGAAAAGGTAATTTCTTTCAGGGATGTTTGAAAATGAGCTCCTCCTCCTATGGATTTCTAACTCAGCTTGTAGAAAATCCATGATTCCCTAAACATTGGTCTTTGAAAGCACATTGACTAAAATCTTCATGCCTAATTCATGAAGTGTAGTCTGGAGATTAGTGGAGCTGGACATAGACCAGGAATACTTTATCATATTGTAATAAGCAGAAGCTGAAAATTGCATTTCTAAAGCTACAGTATTAAAGGGCACACCGCAAAACATGACCCAAACATAACTCAGTGGGTCTACACTGTCTGCAAAGGCTTTGATATGATAAAGTATGCTGAGGATGGGAATAAACACAGCTGAAAGTATCTGAATTTAAAAGGGAAAAAAATACCTTGCAAGGACTGTGCACAAAAGGACACATGCTTAAAATGTATAACATGTTGAATTGTAGCGCTATTGAATAAACCGTTAATATGTATCACAGAAAAGCAGAACCGACCAGCACTGATCAAAAGCAAAACAGACTCGAGAGTAAAAGCCTGTGCAGACATGGGATGTATTAACCAGTGCAGCGCTGGGAGAATAAATAGTACAGCATTGCAGAATAAAAAATAGGGGGTAATTGCAGAACAGCCAGAGGTCAATATAGCTCTCAGCAGCAAAGCAGGGAACATTGAAACAGAGGATTTAAAGTAAACCGGTGTCTGCACTGGAATGCATCAAGTTCTATTATGGGTTAACGCACACGAGCAGGCGTTAACGTCTGTGGACTTAAATGGGAGTTGATGCCTGTCCTGGTGCGTTAACCCATAATGGAGCATGATAACTCTGAGGATTTGTGTCTCTTGTGGCAACTGCCCCTTTGTTGCAGCGAGGGGGTGGGTCACATCTACACAAAGACGCCATGTGATTATTCATCATAAGTTCCACTGCTGCAAAAAAATATATCTAGACATAAGAATAGAATGTATTGTATTTGGTTTTGTTTTGCACCAAAATTGAGACTGTAGTAAAAGTGGTAGGGGATATTAAGTATTTGAATTAATCTGGTGCTTCAGGGGTTAACGTTGGTTAGAAATTATGTTAAATTATGTTAAACCCAAGAATTTAGGTTTATGACAGGTCAAGACCATTCATGGATTTAATTGGGGAGCTATCACTGATGTCCACTAAAAGTGAAATGTATGTCATTGAGAAGGCTATAGACGACAACCAGATTCTGGGCTGTAAGTCTCAAAGAAAACTGTAACATTCTTGAATGACCACTTGTGCATCACAGAGAGAGGTGACAAACAGGTCACTTGAAAACTGGTTGAAGGATAGACAACAGAGAGTTGTCATAAATTGAACTTTTTCAGGTTGGGCTAAAGTTGTGAGTGGAGTACCTCAAGGATCGGTACTGGGACCCCTGCTTTTTCACATGTTTATTAATAACCTTGAGGTTAACATAGAGAGCAAAGTCTCCATCTTTGCTGATGACACTAAATTGTGTAAGGTAGTAGAATCAGAGCAGGATGTAATTTCTCTGCAGAAGGACATGGATAGACTTGAAACTTGGGCAGGTAAATGGCAGATATGGTTTAATACAGATAAATGTAAGGTTATGCATTTGGGAAACAAGAATAAACAGGCAATTTACAAATTAAATGGGCATATATTAGGATAATCCTTGATGGAGAAGGATTTAGGAGTGTTTCTAGACAGCAGGCTTAGCAATAGTGCCCAAAGTCAGACAGTAGCTGCTACGGCAAATACGATTTTGTCTTGCATTAAACGGGCAAAGGATGGGAGGGAAGTAAACATAATTATGCCCCTTTATAATGCAATAGTAAGACCACACCTTGAATAAGGAGTACAATTTTAGGCACCCCTCCTTAGAAAATACATTATGGAACTAGAGAAAGTGCAGAGAAGAGCCACCAAATTAATAGAGGGAATGGATAATCGTATTTATGAGGAGAGGCTAGCTATATTAGATTTATTTACATTAGAAAAGTGGCATCTAAGAGGGGATATGATAACTTTATACAAATATATTTGGGGACAATACAAGGAGCTTTCAAAATAACTATTTATCCCAAGTGCAGTACAAACGACACAGGGTCATCCCTTAAGGTTGGAGGAAAGGAGATTTCACCAGCAACAAAGGAAAGGATTCTTTACAGTAAGGGCAGTTAAAATGTGGAATTCATTACCAATGGAGACTGTGATGGCAGATACAATAAATATGTTAAAAAAAAGGTTGGACATCTTTTTAGAAAGGAAAAATACAGGGATATACCAAATAAGTAAACATGGGAAGGATGTTGATCCAGGGAGTAATCTGATTGCCAATATTTGGAGTCAGGAAGGAATTTATTTTTCCCCTTATAAGATATCATTAGATGATATTTCACTGGGGTTTTTTGTTTGCCTTCCTCTGGATCAATATACTGTAAGTACAAATATAGGATAAAGTATCTGTCGTCTAAATTTAGCATAGGTTGAACTTGGACGTGTGTCTTTTTTCAACCTCATCTACGATGTAACTTAGTTGGAGGACTTTATTAAAAATGAGGATATCATGTGATGACATCTATTCTGAATCATAAATGGATATCTGTCACTGTTGCGATTAGACAAATCAAATCCCACTCTTCATGGGTAAGCGGTGCCAGGCACATAACTGTTTATCCAGCAAAAATAGACGTTAGGCTGTGAAATTATATGCAGGTGTGCATTTGGAGGGCACAGATGCAACCATGAACATGGCGTCTGTCTAAGTTTTCGGGAAATTAAGTTATGAGCGTTTCTATATCCAGATTTTTAAACGTCAAAAGCAAATGTTTGTTTCCTTAAGTCAAAAATGGTCACCCATGTAGATAATTTACGACAGTGTTGGCTCTTATGTGTGTTTAAATGCAAGAAGGTCTGGGCATAAATGTTGACATGTTTGAATAGAAAATCAGAATTCAACAGAGGTGTCTTTGGAATCAGACACGGAAAAGGTCATCTTTCTGCACCTCTCTTAGAAGAATGTATGACGTGGTAACGTATAGGGAATGCTGTTTGTTTTATCCTTTTAGCTTAAGAAACTGTTCTGCATTTATTGTAACTGTATGTTCTTGTAATAATTTTTTTTATGTAATCTGAGCACTGTCTTTTTGTATATTGAAGCCACACTTTAATAAGCGATTCTTTGATCTGTTGCACACTTTGTAGAAAGTAAAGTACATTTTCGGCTAACCTTTTGCTACAACAGATTTTGGTGTTATGTGCATAGTTTTTCTTTAATAAACAGTGACCTTAGACCCTGGCAGATATATATAACCGTTATAACAGATTGACCCTTACTCGATGTTAACTCATTAAAAGTACCTCATGGGGCAGAAAGGTGAGTTGGCTAGAGTAGCCATGTGTATTAACCCTGGTTGCATATATAAGTCCCATGGTCACTTACTGCTGCGGCACAGTTTATTCGAGCATTTGCCCGTTCTGTGCCGCAGCAGTAGCCTGGCGCGCGCCCGAGTGTGACGGGCGCACGCCGAAGCAGCGGAAGAGCGCCCTCCGATCGGGGCGCTCTCCCTACCGCTGCCGGGTCCGCCGGGTCCCCCGGAACCCCCTGCCGCTGTCCCGCGATCGCGGGACACCAGGGCTCCCTCGGGGAGCCCCTGGACACGCGTGCAGGGGGCGCACGCTCCCGATGACGCGTGACCGCGTGTCTATGACGCGCGGCACGCCGAGGGGCGGCCACTAGCAAGCCGGGAGATTTCCCGGCTTGCGGTACCGACCACACTTCAATAAAGTGTGTCGGTAGTGTATGTGCTGTTCGTGCAAGGTGGTATATGGGGACGGATTGAGTGGAGAGATTGTTCATTTTAGGGACCTTTGTGAAGGTGAAAAGTGGGCCAGCTAGAGAGTTTTGTATTAACCATGTACCGTATGAAGGTCACATGCTCACAAGTGTGCCGTATGTGACAGAGACTTCCAGAAATAGACCCCACTGTGCTTTACAAATTGCAAGACCTCACATTGAGAAAGCCATGCTAAGCTCCTCCTGAAGGGCAGAGGAAAACTGCAATCAATACACACAAAGTGCTTCCGGATTTGCATTGCTATGCCTTTAATGATAGACTTAGACAAGGGGTGGACAAACAGGTCAGTTTAACAAGATATCCCCACGTCAGCACAGGTGGCTTAAGCAGACTGCATCACCTGTGCAGAAGCAGTGGAATCCTGAAAACCTGACGGTGGCCCTTGAGGACAGGAGTTGCCCACACCTGACAGACTCAGATTCATTTAATGATGATGAGACCTGAGCACTCCAATGGGCTTTGTACTCTTTACAATCCTGCAATCTGCATAGACATTCGCTTTCCTATGAGCCTTTTATGCTTTGCACAGTAATTCGTTCCTTTCTTTTCCATGCTCTGATGCCCAAGAAGCAGCCGCAGGCATCTGACTTCTAAAGCTCTTCTTCCAAAATGGAATTTTTATTCCTCCTATTACTTTCATTGTCCTTTTTGCACTTTTCATGCATTTTATTGGTTTGAGGCAATGCTAATTCAACAGAGAACCCAAAACATCCTTTATTGTGATCTATTTCATTCAATAATTCAGTATGTTTTTCCACTAAAATAAAAACATTTGCCAGAATACTCTGCTAGTACTTTATTATTAGACTTTATTTTATTTACTGATCATAAATCTAAACCTCCCTCAGGTCCTCTACCAACCTCTGATACTAAACAATACTTGAAAAGGGAATCTTATACAATTCTATACAATATCACTATGCTAGTACTATGTGGGTGGAACACCTCAAACGAGTTGATTTTGTAAAATTATGAGCATATTCCATTTCCCGTAGTGACATGGAGCAAAGCCCATTAATTATACATTCTTTTTGTTTGACACAGTTGGGTTTTGAAAATAAAATAAAAAACCCATGAAAAATATAAGGCACATTTGATAACTTGATCCCATTCATAGCAGTGATGTGTATGGACTCCTGGAATCTACATACATGTCATTTAGTTTGTCATAGTGGGCAGTGTTTATTATAACACAGACGCCATTCCGGTGCAAAGTGCAGTTGGCTGAAATACTGTACCCTCAGGAATAAACAAGACGGGACTTTTTCACACAGCTCTGGTCATCTAGTTACAACTGCCAGTATAACTATAAAACAAACTTTAAGCAAGTGACACAGGTGACACAGTGTTTTATGAGACAGCATGGCCCAGATTTCCAATAAAGGGAAGTCCTTCCATACTTAAGGCATTGCTAGAGGGCTTTTTATTTTTGTTATTTAACAGTGGGCTCCGGGGGAACCTCAGCAGACATGCCTGCTGCCTTAAGAAGGACAGAAGAGACTAAAAGGATGATGTGGACAGAATTGCAAAGCCCTGAGTGAATGAATGAAGCCCATCAGTCATAGTGAGCTACAGCCTCTGGCAGTATAAACAAGGCAGAAATTATAGTCAATAAAATCACAATTAGGTGCAGCAAGTGTCAGCCTCACTGTGTGCTCACCATCAACAAAATCAATAGCTGACTGCCTGAAAATCCTTCCACTTTTTGACTTTATTCTATGTTTTCCTTCCTTGGTTGATCCCACCACAATACCTTTGAAAAGAATCCCAATTGCTCTATCTAGGAAAGAGCTTAATGCTGGACAATCACATGCTACATCACAGCTGTTAACAATGATTTATAATCCAGGGGAAGATGTTTGAACGCAACAGGTATACGGCTAAAGCAGCAGCCGTGAGGAACCTAACTGTACAGTATCGCCGACAATGGTCAATTTGTTGTGAGCTCATTGTTTGGTATAGAGAAGACTGAAAAATGTTCAAAGAGTTACAACATAGCACCGTCTTTGCAAAGACAGGGGTGGCCAACACCAGTTCTCAAGTGCCACCAACAGGCCAGGTATTAGGGATATCCCTGCTTCAGCACAGGTGGCTCAATCAGAATGACTGAGCCACCTGTATTGAAGCAGGGAAATCCTTAAAACCTGGCCTGTTGGTGGCTGTAAGAGATGTGTGCAGAGGTATGTAAATGGAGACCGTTTAGGAGGAAATTAACATATGGCATTATTGAGCCTGTCCCTCTGTACTCATTCATCTCTTACATATGGTGTCAGAAGTTGGGATGAGAGGTGGCCCTTACATTTCAAAGGGGCCCTGGAGACTACCGGTGAATTTTTTTGTGCCTTTGCCTGCATAATGTTCCTGCAACATCAAAACAAAGAATCGCGTGTAGAAGTGACCAGAATTAACGGGCTACACATCTAGGCAGGAAATCTACACTGCACTGGGAAAGCCACAATGCCACAGTTAGACTGGGGTACTGCGACAGACGGTGACCCCCACCACTTGTGAAAAAAACCAAAACATGTGGGTTTTTAAAATGGCCGCCAAGCTGAAGTAAAGTACAGACTCTGCAAAAATGGAGAAGAATATGTGTTCCTGGTGTAAAGAGCCCAGCCACATGGAGCAGTGTCCCTTCAGACCTCAAGCATGTGGCCCTTGGCAAAGGGCAGCAGCCAGAGCAATATTTTTTAAGTTACAGAAGTTTGCCTTAGAAAGTGCACATCCAGTATCACTGGTGAGAAACAATGTGCGCCCAGCACTGCTGATGTTTCAGAATCCACCAAAGTAAAGAACAAAAAGAAAAAGTCTACAGAGACGCCTGGGAGAGCTACAAACTCTGCAAGTAAAGTCTGCCCACCTGTAAGACTACCAGCTGGAGTTCTAGCAAATACAGAGAAAACAGCTGCAATAGCGCCTCCCGAGGTCAGGAAGAAGAATGCACCTGATACCGCTAAAATGAAGGACAAGATGTGGCGTTCCTGTAATGAACCCGACCCCATGGATGAGTTGCCCTTCTGGTCCTATGAGGATACGGATAAAGTTATCTCTTATGTGGAACCCGAACCGAGACGCACCCTTCAAAACATCCCTAGGATGGTGGTGTTTAAACTCCGTACGCACCGAACAAACAGGTCTCTATGAACCCGAATATTACTGCCAGCTAATGTAACGGCAAGAACAGCATGGTGGAGGCTGTGAAACTGCTGAAGTTTCAAACAAAGGAGACCCCGGTATCCCTGATGGGACCGAGTCATACAAAGAAAAAAGGCGGAAAAATAAAAAAGTTTCTCCAATCACCACGGAAGGATCAGACACGTCCGCAGATCCTGCGGAGGAAAAGGGGGGGCCAAGATGCCCTGCAGCCTAGGGAAATGGAGAATTCGTCCCGCGGATGACAGAATATCCAGAGGGCCCAAGGCAGAAGTCGTGTACCCCAAAGAAGTGTCTGTCTGGTGATGGCAGCGAGAAACCCTCAAACTATAACAGGGAAGAAGAGCTGGAACCAATGAGTGACGATCCCTTGACCAGCTCCGAAGATACCCTGCAAACTACTGTACCAAGCAGGACTTTGATCTCCTCTGTAAATGATTGAAACAGGAGATAGAAGCTAATGCCAAGCTACAGAGTGATCTGTTCTCAATCACCTTTGACTGTGGGACAGTGATGAACACGGAGCGTCGCAAATGTAGTGACTTAGAGAACCGGATGACTGAGCTGAAGACAGCAAACACTATTATTACTGCCATGGTCAAGAAACAGACCCGCTCGGACAAAGTTATTGCTGACCTGCACCAGAAACAGGATGAGGTTAAAAAAAAAAGGTCCTCTGTCTCAGTGTAGAGATTGGACTATCTCAGAAGTAGTCTCTCCATCTCAGTGCAGAGCTCTGAGGCTCTCGAAAGGAGGTTGATCACCTCAGTACGGACCTTGAAGTCTCTTGAACAGAGATTTGAAGTATCCGTGCTGGAAGTCTCCCAGAAAGCGTTTCACAGCCTAGGTACCGAGCAGGAGATCTTCCAGAAAGAGGTCTATACACTCAAGATAGAGCTGGATGTTTTTCGCCAGGAGGTCAACAGTATCTGGACAGAGGTGAACATATTGCAGAACGAGGTTCATACTCTATGCATAGAGCTGGATTCCTCGAACCAAGTGATCAGCAGTCACAGTACAGAACTGGAAGTCTCTAAAAAGGAACTTCACAGTCTCGCTGAGGAGCTGGACATCTCTCAAAAAGATGTCCACAGGCTTAGTGTGGATCTTAAAGTCTCTCAGAAAGCGCTTCACACCCTCAACCTAGAGATGGTAGTCTCATGCCAGGAGACCGGGAGTCTCAACTCAGAAGTGTGTAAATGGAAGGACGAGTATTATGAAGACCTCAATATTATAGAGACTGTAAAAAGAGAAGAGACAAGACTGAAATAAGAAAATACTGATTTGACTGACCACGTCAGTGATTGGAATGAAAAGCTGCACGGGCTAGAAAAAATATGAAACAATTTGAACATGAATCGTTTGCAGCATTGGAGCAACGCACAAAAGCAGAGCACACAGTGCAGAACCAGCTGCAAGGTCTGCGTACGCACCTACGGAATGCCAAGGAGAAGCAGCGAACTCTGCAGGAAGAAAATCTGCCGGCTGCTAAAGAAGTACAAGTGCTACAGGAACGTCTGAGAACCAAGTGTGTCCTTGCAGAGCAGCATGAGAAACTGAAGGCTACCCTGAGCATCACCAAAGCATCACTGGAGGCCAAGCTTAGAGACCAGCGGACTCGGTACAAGAGAAGCACAAGAAGGTTCAGAAACAGAGAGGCAAGCAGTGGGGATCCTAGCAAACAAATCTGCAGAGCTCTGAAATATAGTGAAGGATTCATTGATGCACACTAAGAGCAAGCTCCAGAAACAGGATTATCTCGCTGATGAGCTAAACTTGCTAAAAAGGGAGAAAAGCAGCAGAGTCGTTCAGAAATACTACAAAGCTCTTGTCCAAGCGAGGTTGGAGAGAGAAAGGTATCTGCGCAAACGCTCTGCAGTGCTCACCATACAGGCTGCCTACAGAGGAACAAAAACTCGCCAGCTTAAATCGGCAGAATAAAGCAGCCTTATATGGAGAATGCAACGTCAAAGAAAGACTTATAAACATTTGAAGCAGTGTGTAATTTTGCTCCAGTCAAATGTTAGGAAGTATCCGCAGCAAAGATGCAACAAAAAAAATTGAAGGAAGTTGCGTGTGTGATTCAATCCAGATCTAGGTCCTACGTCACAACCAAGCAAGCTGTGCGTTGCAATAAGTGCAACCGCAATGCCATCTCCGTACTACAATCGGCTTTCCACACAATTCAGGAAAGAAGAACCAAATTACGACTGAGAAGCGCAATATCAAAACAGTGGGCCCCATGGCCCAAACCAGATTCCTCATAGGGAAAATAGCCGTGAGAAAGATTCAGTCTTAGGCTAGAATGAGGCAGAACTGTTTCAGTGAGTACACCTCTACAGCTACAACATTTGTTGACTACAAAACAAAGAGACCACGGGGGTCAATCAAGAGGGATAAAATCTCTGCCCACCTTGAACCACCCATGAGTATGGATACAGAACCCGATACAGGTGGTCATCCTAAACTCAGGGAAGAAAAGATTGCCTGAAGCAAGGTAAAACTCGTGACCAAGCGGTCAGAAGAAAGACTGTGCTTGGAAAAAGTCCTCCTCGAGCGACTGAGGAGTGCTGATCTCAAGCACCTTGAGAAAGAAACACTAATAACCTGGAGAAAGGGCTCCAATCCCAGCGGGACTGAGGGTTCTCATTCTCCATCCACTCTCATTCCAGCTGCAGGGATATCTCGAGTGAGAGTGGAAGGCTGGGCTTTGGCCATGGTAAGCCCGAGCTTCCCACAAACAGGGGAGGTATGTAACAGGGACTTATCACTGTTTGAGAGAAACTGCCTCTAAACCCAGCAGGGAGCTGGTTAATTGCAGACAGGTAATTAACTAGACTCCAGGTGGTTAAATTAGAGCTCTAAGAAAAGCCTCCTGGTGGAAACAGGAGATTTTCCTCAGCACAGAGGAACCTGCCAGAGGATGGACCCTCAAACACACCAATACACCTGAACACCACTGACCTGAAGGGCCACCTGCTTTATGGTACCGCAGAGACTTTGGGGTGGTAGGCTGGAAAGGGGTTTGGCCTCCCAGTATTGTAAGAGAGGGACTGGGGGAAGTAAGTTAGCCCTTACAAAGGTTTAGGTGTTAGTTGTTTTTGTATATTTTTGTTTGCGGTGCTGTTTAAAAGGGAAAGGCTCAATAAAGCCATATGTTAATTTCACCCTAAACTGTCTCCATTTGCATACCTCTGCCCACATCTCTTATAGTGGCCCTTAAGGACTGGAGTTGGCCCTCCTGCACTAAGTGATATAAAGCCTGATGTCCTTTATAAACGGGAAAGCATAATTTTATTTCCACTTGAAATTCATCTTTCTACAATGAAATATTATCTATCAATTAATTAGCGTCAGACTGCTTTGCCTTCACTGCAGCATCCCGTGCAACACCCCATGCAGCATGGGCATTACAGGTCAACTATTCCATGTTGGTGTTGCTGTAGGCTCACTTCAATGGCCAGTTTGTCCTGCAATGCTTTCATTACCAGAAACACACATGGTAGGCTGAACATTGCATGCAACATATAGACAGGCTGTACCATGACTCTATGATGGAATAAGACTGGATGCTGGGGCAGCCATGAGGTGGATGGAACAAAGGTGAAATTATTTGAATAAATAAAGGATTGTATCTTTAATAAGTGTTTATGGTGTAGCCATTCTAGTTATCAAAGCGGTTAATAACGTGACAGTAGTACAGGAGAACAGGAAGCTGCACAACCTACTACTGTAGGGATGGCCAACTCCAGTCCTCAAGGGCCACCAACAGGCCAGGTTGTAAGGATATCTCTGCTTCAGCACAGGTGGCTCAATCAGCAACTGACCTGTTGGTGGCAATTTGGTCTGGTTTGGCCACTCGTGTACTACTTAGATTTAGCAGCAGAATCCAACATGCTGCTCTCAGACTCCCAAACACGGCTTTCTTCTTAGTTTTCACTGCTGTGTTGAGGAATGACGATGGTTGGCTATGTATGTATAATATTTTCTTCATGCCCTTACCCCCACAGTGTACTTTGCTGAGGAATGTGTTGAGGCCATTTAAATAAATAATAATAATACAATCTATTAATAATTGATGCCTTACTGCTGCTCCTGACTTACTGTACAGGAAATTATATCAGCAGACTCAAGATTGCTTCCTTAAAATAAACTAGTTGAACAAAATGTATTTGATTCATTTTTATTATCTGTTATATCTCAGGGCTTTGCTACTATATTAAGTGTATTGTAATTAGGAACAGAACACATTCAAGAGTAGGGCTGCAAAGTGTTTTTTTTATATATATATATTATCATATACATGGAAACAGAGCAGAATAAAAAGGTTCTTTCACATATCAAATCCAGGTTGCTCCAGATGCATAAAGACCACACACTTTGAAACCCTAGGCACACGCTAATGATTTCTCAGCCTGTAAAACTGAACGACTTTCAGCAGACAAAGGATTGTTTCTACCATCTAAGATATGATTTAAATAAATCTCCTTTGCCACTTCAGTCCACTTTGGTTAAAGTTTCACTGCACAATTAATGCAACCATATATTCATAATTTCATTTTTAACAGCATGGGCAATAGCTTTCTACCTCAATGTGTAGAAAATATTGTGGTTTGGGTTGCAGTGTTTAGTTGCAAGAACTCCACTAGAAAACCGTGTGTGTGTACAGTGTGTATGGATATGTGTGAATATATATACACTGTGTATGTGTATGTGTGTGTGTATGTATATATATATGTATATATATATATATATGTATATATATATATATATATATATTTATATGTAACAATCTTTGTGGTCAATATTCTTAAATATTCACCACTAGCTTTGAGTAATCTTAAAAATAAAGACACAGTAATCTCCAAAATGATAGGCTTACGGGGAAATGAAAGGCATCAATACAGCATGCATATATCTTATTTTATGGAACATGTGACTGACACTGTTTGACCAATTATTGATCTATTTCTGACCAGTACGTGAAAGGTAACTAATCAATATCTCACTCGCATCAAAGGATGCTTAAAATATGAAGGTTTTAAAATACCAAAATTACACATTTCAGACAGCAACGATGTCATCTGATATTCCCTGCTTTGCCTATGAATAAATATTTTCTGTGTTTGGATGCTGAAAGTCAGCTCTGACATTTTTGTCGATTTTCGTACACTATGGAGTGATTAGATTTGGGGGTCACATTCTTGGAGGTCACCTCTAGGACCACACATTTTAATTTCAAATAGGGTACACACCAACTTGATAACGCAAAACTTTACTCAATCAAAGGAGAAGAAATCAACTTAAGCTGCCTATGGCTTCACGTGATTCCCTGTCATCTGCTGGCAAGGAGACCAATCTCACAACGGATAATTCTGCTGACAAGTAACCTTGATAAAAAAAAAAAAAGTAAGTCACATGCACAATTTACTGATATAACAGCAATCTTCTTCAAACTGCGTGCCCACACTCATCATCTGAAATCAGAGCCAAAGGGAACCAGATACCATGTCACATCGCATTTACAGATAAAGAGCACTTTTTACATCAGCTAACAGTAAATCTAAAAAAAAAAAAAATCAATACTATTAATTTGTGAGATGGAGGTAGAAAAAAAAATAAAAAACCTACACAATGCCAAGGGTTAAAAACAAACTCCCATTACACTGGGGTTACAAGGGTGCAATGAAAACAAAGCAGCGAATACAGTTTTTATATTGAAGACACAATAATAGAAAATCCGGGAACATTTATTTTGAATGAAGCTAACAGTTTTTTTTTCTAAGCTGGGAGAAATGTTGGCTTAAAGCCCAAGAAACACAATAGCCACATGTTCATAGAAATTAATTATCTAATTAATTTGGTGTCTAGCAGCAATTAGTTCAGATGAACATATGTAACTTCCTTTCTTACAAATAGGTTTCTGCTTACAATGAATAGAAAGCTACACAGCCTCCAAACTGGTTGTATAAAAAATACCATTTACACCAAATATACATAAAGATAATAGTATATGTATAAGCAGCATACTTGTATCTGCACAACGACAACTGCCCTGCAAGAAATAGACCAGGGGTCAACTCAACTCCAGTCCTCAAGACGTCCCAACATGTCAGTTTTTAAGGATATCCCTGCTTCAGCACAGGTGGCTCAATCAGTGGCTCGGTCAAAGACTGAGTCACTGATTGAGCCACCTGTGCTGATGCAGGGACTTGTTGAGCCACCTGTGCTGAAGCAGGGATATCCTTAAAACCTGACCTGTTGGGAAGGGTTGAGCAGCACCGAAATAGACTAACAATATTACTTTTTGTTAATTAAAAAATAAAGAAAATCTACTTGTAAATAGTAATAGCCTACAGATGTATGTGATGATCGAGGGCGGATGCCCAGAATCAGTGTGTTTGGGCTAAAATGCTCATCTTAAATACAATGAGAATATGTGACGAGCATTTAGAGATTCCCATAAAGTAAAAACAGAGCCATACAATAGTGTGCACGGTGATTAGATAAGAATGGTTCTGTGGCCGCCATTTGTATTCAGCGAAACCGCTGCACTCTTCCACCAGTTCCTGTTCATTGCAATAGAAATAATCTTACCACGTGGGCTGTGATGATTAACACTGTATAGTGCTGAGTGACATCTACAATTAGTGGAAGAATAGATCCTTACTGATGGTTTATACCGCATGACCACCACAACCCAACATTAAGGGACCTACATAACAGCTCACAAAATAACTTTTGTTTCCCGCTCTGCGCCATCTTGTGCTGCATCATATAACAAGCTGGTTCCTCCACAATCTTACATGTGACCCAGAGACGCAGAGTTTGGATACATCTCATTATATTATCATTATATTATAAAATATATATAACGCCCGTTCTGGCAATCCCCAAATCAGTAGCTGACACACACGGGGCAAACATTGAAGCAATGATACTTTAAAAAGTACATCATTAAAACCACGCTCCTTTGCATCAGTTTTGCTCTAAAAGTGCTTTCGTATATAGAGACCAAAGCCTGGATACCTCCTTGTGAACCCCGATCCAGGCATCTTCTCAAACACAATCAGACAACTGATAAAAGGGAGGGACCTGTGTTATACCGTTGCTACAAACCCTTGCGCTCTTTCATTCATTCAGTCTTTGCGTTGAGTCCTTGTTACGTCTCACAGGGTTTTAGGTACAATCCGATTTTCATGTATAATAGCAATAAATTAAAATGGGAAAACTGGTTTAATTATATTGAGCCACTCCGACTCATGTTCCTTCCTAACAATTATTATCACCGCTTGTGTGTGAAGCACCAGCATATTCCGCAGCGCGGCACCATGGGATACAGAGTCATGCATAGTACATAAGCAGTTACATACAAGTGAGGACAATCATATACAGAGAGGTAGTGAGGGCCCTGCTCCTGGGAGCTTACACTCTAGATGGAATGAGGGACAATGTTGAAACAAGAAGGTAAGGTGGCTGCTTATTGTAGGATAAGGTGCGGCTCAGGTTAGAATATGGCCCAGTCTGGCAGCTGATTCCATTAAGGTTTTGGGGGGGATGTTATGTAGGGTGGAGATTGGTTCCGACACACAGCTGGTCCCAAATGGGTTGGATGGAGGAGTTGGATGTTAGAGGTAGGGCGAGCAGGCTTCCTTTAAAAGGCGAGTTTTCAGGGAGTTTTTAAACATCTGAAAGCTGGGAGAGAGTCTGATGGTGCGTGGTAGGGAATTCCAGAGAGAGGT
Organism: Ascaphus truei; assembly: GCF_040206685.1. Taxonomy (NCBI): domain Eukaryota; kingdom Metazoa; phylum Chordata; class Amphibia; order Anura; family Ascaphidae; genus Ascaphus; species Ascaphus truei. The sequence continues at coordinate 16,720,076 of NC_134501.1, forward strand.
GGCAGCGCGGGAGAAGTCTTGCATGTGAGAGTGAGAGGAGGTAATAAGGTGCGAGGAAAGGCGGGTGTCGTGGGCAGAACGTAGGGGGCGTTTAGGTGTGTATTTGTGGATGAACGCTGAGATGTAAGAGGGGCAGTGTCGTTGAAACCTTTGTAAGTCGTTACTAAGGTTTTAAATGTAATTCTAAAGGGTATAGGAAGCCAGTGTAGGGATATGTGTAGTGGAGCAGCAGAAGAGGAGTTGTGAGTGCGGTAGACGAGTTACACTGAGCTATAGACACTTACACTCTGTAATTTTACTTGGATGGCAAGCTTATTAGCAAACAAAACAGTTATCGGATACATATTTACATACACATGTTGGGGAACAAGGTCGCTACCGACTATCAAACAAATGACTGAAGTTGAAACAGCAAAACAGATCTGGTAATTGACACGGAGACGATTGTGAAATATCGTGCCGATTACTTTTTTTCCCCCCTTTTTTGAAAACGCAGAATATATACACTCCTCTGTAAAATAAAATTCATACTTGATGTAACTACAGAAAGAAACCTGTCAGCCAACATTCCCAATTCAATATTCTACTGTGCTCCAAGAAAAGATTTCCATATATTTTAGATTAAAAAAAAAAAGTCTCATAAATAAATGATAATCTATTGCAGGTACTCGGAAACTAAAAAAATAAATAATTTTGCGTTTGCATTTTACCCTACTGAGTAAAATGTAATCTCTCTTTTAATATGGCGTGTTGCGTGGAGAGAGGTGGAAATATGTAACCTTGTGAAAATGTATTTTTCCAACATGTGTACGTTATGACTATTTATTTGAGATTTCTGCTTAGTACAGTTACTGCAGGGTAAGTCGTGCTACATACAGTAGCTGTAGTTATCAATTAGCATAGTGTTAATGGCTAATCAAGATAATGCAGTTCAAACATTTTAATGGATAAACTGGCAACATTTGGAACATAAATCTATTCTCGGATGCGGAACTTCTATACTAGAACTTTCATTAGTGTATCCGGCTGACACTGACGGATATTCTGTGTGCTGCATTATAAAACGTACACCCAATATTTGGCTTGAGGTGAACAGCACCCACAGAAAAAGTATAAGAATGTGTTTACTATAGAGTAAAGATACCAGTACCTCTAGTAATGGCTGAAAAATGTTACTCACTTGTAAAGCATAATTGAGTACATTTGAGCTCAATTACTATCCATCAGAAAACAGGTACTTGACTTAAATAAAGTTGGTAAGTGAGAAGCTTAAACTCCTCCAAACAATGAGTGGTGAGGTTAATTTTGCTATGATCATGGCTCAGTGTATCCCCCAGATATACTGTAACAATTACCAAAAGCAAAATCTGATGTATATGTTGTGTTATTGGCAGTGTGAAACTAAGCATTTTACTCTAATGGGTCTATTTTCCCATGGACAGAGCAATGCTGTTTCACACAAAATAATTGTCAAAAGATAAACCGATGTCGAATTCAATACTGTACATCCCAAGATAACGCTTTGTTGACACACCCAAATCACAAGCGGGTACACATCGGGCAAAAAAAAAACAAGCAACACATTTTAGTATACTAGCAACTAATCCTAAATGGGGCAACAAATACTACTAAATGTTTAAACAAATGGTCCAGGGTGTGTTACATGGCTAAGTTCTTTCACTATATTACAACAATGTATGCTGCTGAATCTAACTGTTCTGTGAGAGCGGAAAGACTTCACAAACTCGAGTAGTTGATGCTTGCCCCACCAGGGATACCTCTTAGCAACTTCTCTGGGCTCCGATGGTTTTATTAGTGTATGGTTTTATTTGTGATTTTATCTGTGCCGTCTGCAATGAGCCTAATACGCTGACAAACAGCGCTTGTACATTGTGTTTATACAAGACAATATCTCTGTACTTCTGACTTATGCTATTCATCTGTTTACATAGCCAGAGAAAATAACAAGTTCTCCAGTGTAAATAAGAACGTGATGCTGGTGTCATTAAGCTTGTCTGCGGATGGCCTTAAAAAACTAAGCAGCCTACAAACCTTATGTCATATTTATGGGATCCTCACTTTAATATGGGGATGCTTAACCAGCAGACTGAATCCCCTACTTAAAAATGGGGAGCGTGTTGGTACTCGCATATCAAAGCTATCAAACGGCGTGTGTTTAATGGGACGCGCAAGGTTTTCCTAATGTTACATAGCGTAAACACAATAGGTTTCAACCATATTTAAAATGAATTGACAAAGACATACTATGTGTTGAATGTATTCAGTTTTTATGTTTATGTGCGTTGCATATGCACTTTAGCCTGATGGTTTATGGGGGGAGGAAGGGGGTTCTGTTATCCACCCCTTTTACCATGTTTAAAAATTTTGAGTTGTGTAACAAACCCTGTGGCTAATTTGGGAGTGCGTAGATTGGGAAAATTGTATTTGTTTTTATTTCAAAATACAACAAGGAGGTTTGGATGAAAGGAAAATGTGCGTTTCCGCCCGCCGAGGCGCACGCCGGTGCTGCTATCAGACGAGCAGTCCTTTAGCCTTTCCAGTTTCCCGAGATTTATTTGGACGAGAGAATGAGAAAGTGTATTTTCTATGAGCCAAGTAGCAGCCGGGTAAACAGTTTGAAACACTTTAATACTTAATGCGCATATACAGGCGGTCTTCGGTATCCGGCATCCCGCTTTCCGTCGGATGCCTTATCTGACGCCGCATAATGCAGTCCGCTGAACGCATTATCCGACGGTCACCGCCACCGGATAACACCGATATCGTTATCCGACGGCGGTTTGCGGGACGCATGCTGTCGGATAAGCGAGGACCGTCTGTATTACCAACAGGATCATGCAGTGAAAATGTCTGAAAATGTTAGGTACACACAGTGGGGGGCTACAAAATGAAGGAATCAGTGGGTTTAAAGTAATCTACCTGCAAAATGGGTGCAAAGCCGTGCAAATGAATTGCACTAGGTTCCTTTCCTGTGATAAATACTGTAGCGCCGACAAGTATTCTAAAACAAATTTGGGGCAATCACCAACAAGACCCAGGTACATGCTGGGCCGGAATAACAGCGGGGGTCCCTGGCTGTCCCATTCAAACTGAATGGGACTGCCAGGGACCCCTGCTGTGCTAATCCGATGGGCCATTAGTCTCTGCAGAAATGTCACTGAAATGTTTGCAGCATGTACCTGGCTCTTGTTGGTGATAGCCCCAGATTTTCCAAGGCAAGTTTAAGGCAAGTTTTAGATTACTCGTTGGCGCACCTGTATATAACCTCCCAGGTCCAGACCTCCTAACCAATTCTCCAATTGGCAAAAAGTGTCAGTCCACAGACGTCTCTCTCCGTGGCAGGAGCGGCGAGTGTCTAGGACCGAAATAAGAGAAATATGGGTATGTATTATTACTTTCCACTCAGGAATTTGTGCACCTGCAGTTCTCCTTCACAACGCTCGTTACTGGTTTATGCTGGTTTTTAATTGCACTAAATCACAGAACGGATTATGCGTCATTCATTTAACCCCTTGGGCACTTCCATATATTTCACTAAGTTTAGCCCATAGGGCAGTAAGAAACTGTTTATTTAGCGCAGGTACTGGCTGTATTAGGCGTTTGATGGGGTTAGCGGCTTGAGTCATGTTTTGATCAAAAGATGCAACTAAATGGCTTCTTTGTTATTAGACAGGATCAAATGGAGAAATGTCGCTCGTACACTGCAGCCGATGTGCGACGAGCGCTTGAATTGTATTTTTCTTTTCCATATACATATTTTGCACTGGTTCTGCACTCATTTTCCTCCAGGAGACGGGGTGAGTAGACCCCATTGTATCTTGTGCCCAGTGATACAGCCATGCACTTTGCACCTTCAGCACTAAATATACCCAAACACACAGAAATATATAGGCGATCCACTTTAAAATGAACCCCCTTCCCCAGACTTTTTATTCTGGTCACATGTATGTACCTTAAATCTGAGGTGCTCAACTCCAGTCCTCAAGGGCCACCAACAGGGCAGGTTTTAAGGATATCCCAGCGTCAGCACAGGTAGCTCAGTCAGAGGCTCAGACGAAGACTGAGCCACCTGTGCTGAAGCAGAGATATCCTGAAAACCTGACCTGTTGGGGTGGGGGGGAGAGGGGGGCTTGAGAACTGGAGTTGAGAACCCCCTACCTTAAACCTTTAAAGGTTAGCTACTTCTGAAGTGCCACTTGGGCCGCCGAGAGCCCAATCTTCTGTTGTGTGTGCGCGCACAAAAGTAACAGGAACGAGGCAGATGCCAGAGCAGAACGTAGCCCCACCAGGAGATAGATGATTCACCTCTGAGGTGGGAACAGACCATTCCATCATAGGAATTCCCCGATCACCCCGGGTGCCCTGACCCTGCCGGAACTCTGCTCCTCTACTGCGCCAATGATGAAATTCTCTCCCTCTCGTTTGAACCGAGCGGGCGACAGTAAAACCATATGTTACAAAAAGCCATTCTTAATCAGCACCCTGTTTATTTACAAATTCTGCTACATCTGTTGCGTGATAGGCTGGCATTTGCTGTTAAAGCAGAAACTTACGAGGAGGGCTTAATTGACCCTCTTGTGTCTTTGAAAAATCCTGTCTGTAGTCTCTAATTGACCCTCTTGGTACCTTAACGGAACAATGAATGAATCCTCGGTAAATAATGGAGGGTGATGATTAATAGCCAGAGTTGGCTGGACTTCTGGCTTGCTGTGAGCTCCCATATTGGAACTTTATTCCCCGGATCACAGAACACAGACGGTCTAACTGAACTGCAAACGCTGAGCAATAAATATGCAATTTCTCCAAAAATGTAGAAATGTGCAGAGCACTGTATGTATTCCACCATGTACAGGCTCATCCCCTAATATCTGCAGAGCGTCAACACACATGGACTCTACTAGTAAAATCAGTTAGGTTACCTTGAAGGTAGTAATTTGAGGAAGAGGTTGGCCATTTTTTTAAAACACCGTGTTTACATTTTAGAAAACACTTTCTTAAAATTCTAAAAAAAAACTGTACCAAAAAAAAGACAGGGAATTAGAATAATTAATAAATCTTTGGTAAGAACCTTTTATGGATTTCATGCAAATGGCCCCTTTCCTGTTGCATGCTGGGCTAGTGACGGAATCCCATGGAAAGTGTGGTATTCCAGGCTATACATGCATTTTTATTGTGGGCAATGGCAACAGATAATATAGGCTGCGATGTTACAAGTAATCATCAATACATTTGTTTTACGCACAAATACACATTTCCCAAAGGGACCGAAACGTCGGCTAACCGTGAGTTACGGGTTAATAAACATCTTTATGCTATTTTTTGGGGCCCAATGCTGATAATATGATTACCTAGGTCTTCATTTCTTCTATATCACATTTTTTTGCATCGAACACGGAAACTGCCTTATAGGGAATTTACTACTGTATGTGAGAGTGCAACCATTTTCCTGATACAGTATATATATATATATATATATATATATATACACACACACATCAGGAAAATGGTTGCACTCTCACATACAGTAGTAAATATACTAGTATGTACTATATATAGTAGTAAATATATATATATATATATATATATATATATATATATATATATATATATATATATAAAATGGTGGGTGAAAAAGGCGACAAAAAACCTCCACCGTTAGCATATAGCCAATAAAGAATATCATGTGTGAGCACATTCACATATCTTAGACAGGTCTGCAACCCTTCCTTTCACCATTATCACAAAACATACAGTGCTCCCACTGCAGCAAGGGATTCTGGGAAATGACATGCAAATGAGCACACGTGTCACCTTTTGCCTGAATGGATATTCCTGGTAAAAATGGAATGTCACATTCCCGTATCATAGTCCTAGACTTATCTGGTCACAAAGACATTGGAATTTAGTCTCTGTATTTTCTAGGTGACTTACATTGTTCCAGGTACAGCTCAAACACTCCGACCTTCCTATCCTTGTTCTGTGGCTATACCCAGTATTAATAATAATCTCCTTCCACAAGCGTTGAATTGTAGCCTCAGCCAGTGAAATATGCCGTTGATTCATGTATGCAGTTGGATGTCCCAAGATCATGCAGTCATTTTTCTTATTTGTTCTTGCTATATGGGAATTTATGTGCAGGAGCTAATTTCCCTGCCTAACTAACAGTAAATATTGGATACAGATTTATGTTATAATAAACTGTATAAATATAAAAAGAACCCCCGCTATTGGATTTAAAGGACTCGCAAAGCTTTTATTCATTAAGATTCAGATGTTATGAAAGATACAGATGCCAAAAAACCTTTATGGCGGCAGATGGGCTGATATAAATCAAATTACGTTTTATTGTTTGAAGTTGTTTGTCTAATTTGTAGTAAAGTAGAACCTATAAGGAAAACTGGGTTTAAATGAATCTTCCTGCAATTACTCAACATCACCAACACAGATTCAGGGCTATGACTGACGATCCCAAACTTCCCTCCCCAAAACTGCTCACTCCTGCTAGAGATGGGCAAACGTCCAAGTTCCTTTTGCAAATAAGTCGACACATTTTTATAAACGTTCGCACATGTGCGGAAATTCATCTTCGCAGTTTCACGTACAAAATAAAATCAGGGCGGACGCACAGAAACCCGCCAAAGATTTCATTTTGCTTGTTTTTTGATAACCCCGTTTACTTTGTTTCAGTCGTAACATTTTGCATCATGGATTAGGAATGCAAATTTCCGTTGGAAAAATGCAAATACTTTGCACACACAAATGAAAGAAAAAAAAAAAAAGATGCGGCTTTGTCCAGTCTCAGATGGATCTGCGAATATTAGCAAATGCGCCAAGTTTTAGGAGCGGACACTCAGAGAGATGTTCAAAAGGGGCTCGCGTGGTTTCAATTTCACTTAAAAAAAAACTCAGCTTTGAAGTCTCAATCATAATACTGTATATAAAAAAGTATGCTGGGATTTCTATGAAATCATACATAGAGCCATGTAATCCGCCATCCCAAAATATTAAAAAGTCCATGGTTAATTCTCCTTTGTTAAGGTAACAACTGAACATCTCCTGATCACCTCTGGGAAGTATCTGCTACTGATCACTTCAAAGTGGTCCCGTACAGTGCGGTCTTAACGCATGGGCACGCTGGGCAGTTGCCCGGGGGCCCCAGGCTAATCTATGCACAGACCAGAATTTAACACTAATTTTCCGATCACCCGCCTCAACATTCAAATCTCCCGCTAACTCGGTAGAAGGAGACAGATTACGACTTGTAGCGGAGAGTTGGCGGGGCCCAGTGCACTGCTTTGCCCGGGGGCCTATAATGCTGTTAAGATGACCCTGGTCCCGTGTATCATCATTTTATTTCTGCTATGTGAATGTGCACATTCTTATCTGACAATACATATTCTGTGTGACGACTCGCAGTATAAATGGCGTACGTCTATTTTGTCCTGAAGATTATTTTAGTTCAGATTTTTATCTGTAGCTAAAAGGGAAACATTAGCTTGGAAGCGCTGTGTAGCTGAAGGGATGTGTTACATTCTTCCACACGGTGAGGGTTCAGAAAGGCCACGTCGCTTAATGCATCCAAGTCTGTGTGATCCCCATTGGATTGTGCAGGCTTCAGTACACCCAGCTCTTTCCTACCGTGCTGTAAATCAGTGGCAGGCACCCTACGCTAATACAAGGGCTATAGGTGGGGCTCCTCCATGCCACCAAGGGCTACACAGTATCTTATGCTGCAGCCTAGTCCCTCTGGGGTCTTTGAGCCACAAGTTAGCAACAAACGCTGTTATTTGCTTTGGCAACATTTAAAGCTGCAGTGCTACAGTAACTAGTTTGGCATTTTTCATTAAGAAGACCATTTGGCAGCTCTACCCAAGACATGCAGTAACCCGGCTTTGCAGGCTGGCAGGCTCCCAGCGTCTCACAGACTCTACAATATTGGTAGTCAGACTGCAGAGGGCGAGGAGTTCTGGCTGAACTGCATATTGTCACAAGTACCAGGATACAAAATTACCACTTTAAGCATTATATTCATTCAAAATTCTAATTGTAGAGTACAACCAAACCACAACTAATATAAATAAACTAGCATTACATCCATTTCATTGGTACGCACACATTTATTATCCCTGTGAACATCCTTCTGTAGCATTGTGATAGGACTTCGATCATTTACCTACCTGATATGCAATATAATAATATTTTCAGCCTACTATTAACCTCTTCAGTGCCAGAGGGTTCTGTTACCTCCGTGGCCAGGGAAACTGCGGCACTGGTGAAACACGTGAGCGCTCAACTGAGCGATACAGGATCCCTTCTGCATTTTGGTCGCCAGACCGACAGTAAAGCGTAAATAGAGGCTCCACTCCTTCAGGGTAGTCCGCGATAGGCTATCCCGTCGCAGACAGCCCCCAGAAAATTAGCAATTATCCATCACACACCACGTACATCACAAAGGCGTCTGGAGTGGCACTTTCCCAATATATGTTGTACGTTATTAGGGCACCAAAAGACTTTGTTATACAATAAACATTTCGCTGCAAGAGGCGCCTGGAACGCAATGGCAAAGGGTTACATAAACCTCTATTTGTATTTTATGTTTTTACGCTGTATTTAAATAAAGGGATTGTTTATTCTTGGTATACCGGAGTGCTTGTTTTGGGGTTCTTTTGACTTTTTCTGGTTGTACATGTCAGTTACCCTATAGCACCACCAGAGGCGGTGCCTTTCCTCACCGGTTTATAGCTACCAATTATTCGCATCATCTTTGAGCGGTATCTTTTGTTGCATTTACTTATATTTTTAAGTCTACGATAAAAATTAAAAAATAAATTAAGTCATAACTTGCTGTGAAATAACATCATATGGTGAAATGACCTTAGCAATGATGAAAAAATTGAGAAAATCTTCCCTCTTAAAGTCTACCTTTTGAAGAATATTGTCTTGTTTATAAGACTCCGGCGTTCAGTGAAACCACACCGAGCTACGGGGTAGTTATCGGGGCTGCATTTTTCAATTTAAATAGGCTATGACGTAGTGTGTTATATTCATAAATGAAAACAACATTAGCCCTTACTAGAGTGATGGTCATTTTAGAAATATACAGGAATATAAACAATGGGGTTCTAAGGAGACGATACTTTTGCAGTTCTCTAAAGGTTGAAAACGACTTCTTTAATATGGGGTTGTTGAGAATGAGACTGGTATTCTTAGGTTTTGTATTTAATCACGCCACCTGTACTGTTCCCAGGTCCCCAGTCATCATCAACTGACTGATTTAACAGATGCACTAAGAGTGAAACACCAAAGTGAAGACACAGTGATTAATGGACGATCCAAATTCCTCTGAACTGTGTATCATGACTTAATGTGAAACCCTTAGGAGATTAAAGGGGGAATTACATTACCATGAATAATATAAAAACTGATATTCCGTCTAAAAGCTTTTGAGTGCAAGTAACGTGAACAAATATATTAACAGAGCTATGGCAGATTCAATCAGGTTGAACATTATCCAGAATTTATTTTTAAATAAGCTCTGTGTATCCAATAGATGAAGTATGAATCTATTTGTAACTGGCAACAATGGCATTAGCGTGTACATTCTGCATTAATTCATGCTTCAGAAGTTACATCACTTCTTTCCTAGTAATATCAACATCTCAAAACCTTCTCATAGTCTATAAAACATATACATTTATATTCAATTCCTAGTGCCGGAACACTCTTAGATATACTTTTCCGTAAAAAGAAGTATACGGGCACATTTTCATTGAAAACCTTCTTTATTTTTAGCATTCAGTTTCTAATATTTATAACTGCATCAAACATCCCCCCAAAAAAACGAATTTATGTATAATTTGGAAAGATCTCACACCCACAGCTATCAGAGATTTTCTATTTACTGTCGCAGTATCATTATGCTACTGATATAAATAGTAGGAAAGACCTGCAACCAAACAACCCTTCATATCTAGATAAACTTTACAATGGGGGTAGGATCAATATAGTCCGAAGTGGCCTCCCCAACTCACACTAACGTCAATGGGGGGGGGGCTCCCCCACTCTCACTACCAATGGAGGCTTTCAGGCCAAGAACCGCCGGGATGGCTGCTTTGAACTATATTGACTAAGCTCCAATGTGATGATGCAATCTCTGGTAGCGGAAGGGTTAAACAAGCTAAGTGGATGAGGGTAAAATACAAAAACAGCTAATAAATTATTTCAGCACAACTGGCACCCGTTCTACTTTACTGCGTGACTCATTTAAATGACTCTTTCCCGGACAGGCCCACTTATTACCAGCATTAATGGTCACGCGAACCTCAATGAAGTCTATTCATTTCAAATTAGAATATTTTGATTAAGAGATTATATTTTGCTCCAGAATCCCTAAACTACACATTTTTTTACAGCTCTGTAATTGATATGTTCCCTACCAACAACGTCAAAACAGCATTAATAAAAATAATATTCCTCATGTTTTTACACTTTCTAACCTGCTTTAATTAACCCGTCTTAGACCTTATTTCATCTGGGGCATACCTAGAATACCAGCAACCTTTTTTTGTGCATGAAATTCCTATAAAGTTCACTTTGTCCAACATATGAACCATTCATTACTGCTCTCAATCGCCTAGCATGCCTTAGCAGGCTGGTATAGTTATTAATCAAACTCGCCCTTCCACCACACATTACCATTGCTACGCTAATGGCTGTAATCAGGGCTGGATATGGACACAATGTTCAAGCTTTGCTGATTTTATGAATACTTGTTTTATGTTATTTTAACCCTATATTACTGGCCTACACCGCACTGTAGAGTTTGCTCACATGTGGGGGATACAACATTAAAGCAGCCAGCAATCAGTGCACCACTCATTATTGGTATATATTTTCTATGCCCTTTCAAGACTAGGATCTCTATCCTGTACCAAGTGATGCAACAGACACTAGAATTCCTTGTACCCTTTGTACTCCCGTTACAGCAACGGTATCACAGAGTATGAATGAGCATATACTAAGCAGTTCTAAGCCATATGACACAGCTCACATAGCTGAATGGGCTGGAAGGAGTGTTCTGGTTCCGGAAGGTGTCTTATGGAATACTGTAGCACTGGTTATTAAATACGGGTCACAATGTACTTAAACTAGCTCTTGACGCTTTACCTTTCCCAGTATTTTACTGTGGTCATTAAACTTTTTACGGTAGAGGATCACTAACGAGCTTCAGCTTTCCCAACTTTCTCAAGTTTCCTATTTTAACCCCTTTCTGCCTCCTCGTGAGACGAGTTTGTGGAACGATTTAAACACCATTTCCTTTTAATAAAGGCAGGAAAACTCTGGGGGGAGAAGTTATGTCTCAGATTCCAAGACTGGATATTTTATTGTTAAAAAAATAAATAATTAATGACAAAGTAATTTACAGTATGTATGTAGTATTAGTGGTGTAAATGTATTCTTGCATTCACTTTGGTATTTTCAAGGTATGTAGGCTGTGATTCAAACAAACATGAGGGGGATTATATGCAGAACAGATTTTTCACAGTCATCTTTTTCTGCATAAAAACCTTATATCAAATCTATACAGAGCCCCATTGATGAGCAGTTTAGCTTAACTGTGTTCGACTCATTGCAGTGCAATAGCCTTTATCACTCATTAATGCCCATAAATTGGACACTTGACCTTTAACAGCTGACACTATGTTTTCCGTAAACCTCACTTGACTGGGAACATCCCGTTCATGTGCTCAGTAAGCTTATTTACCATTTACCATAACCATCTCTAAATACAGTTTTTTGGGGAAAATCATTTTTTGTTATTCCCAATAGCATCTTGGCCTCTTGTGATGCATCTTTTAAGACATCCCAGTCTTGTATTTCCCTCTGGGAGAGCATGAACTGCACTTAAAACAAACAGCCAGAGCTTTCTGATTTTTAATCACACAAGTGGTTCGCCCACCGTAGCCGCAATGACCACACTATTTACAGTAAATCCAGTTTTCATCACCAGTTTGTCTGTACATTGCTTCACATCCCCCTGCTTTATTGAATTGATGCTGTACATCCCCGTGAGCTTGTTCTATACACAAGAGGTTAGGCACTTTGCATTTACAATGTTTCGACTTTAGCATTTCATTACCGTTGCTGATTTAATTCTGCCTTACTTTAGAAATGGGCGGATGACTTACTAAGTTTCTGTTCAAATTTCTATAACATGCTGCCTGAGACCCATTGGGTCTTGCCCATTCCCAAATTATAGTGCGTAATGTATAAGTGGTAATGTATACATTGCAAAGTTATACGTCCAGAAATAATATATCACAAAACCACAGAGTAAGTAGGCTCTAAAGTATTAATGAGCACACATTCACTGCTCACCAATTAAATAGAGCCAATTACTTTTTAGCTTTTAATACCACAATAATAATGTTCTGTTTTCCTAGCAAACTTTGCAGACAAACTAGTCTCTGCTTCCCATTTCAGGCACATCTAAAAGGTAAATGCGTTACTAGGGCTGAATTATTAATCTTTTGCAGCTTTGAAGACCTGTCTTTGAGACTTTGTGATGTTGGTTACAATGGTTTGTAAACCTGTTACCGGAATAAAACAGTAATCTGACCAGCTGTTAAAACACTACCGCATAGTAATTAGTTGCTGAATGTTATGAGTGGATGGCTGCATTCATCATGATCACGTGATCACTTGGGTACCCATATAAATAACATGACAGGCTGGTATGGGCCCATTACACTAGTAATATTAATACGGCACACTGAGACTCAGTCATGTTACTTACCGTATCATTGTAATATTCATTGTTGATACATTTGGAATTCTCTGTCTATTAAGAATTAAGGTTACAATGAGGCAGCCAGCACTGTGTCTTAGTATGTGTATCTTTATTTATATAGCACCCACAGTGTACTCACATTACAAGAGAGACTATATCACACCGGGAATAATAATACAATAAGTGCAACAAACAAAATAAGACAATAGGAAAGGAAATCCCTGCTCCGGAGAGCTTACAATCTAAGTGGTATGTTGGGAGACGTACAGAGACAGCAGGTGAGGGAATAAGTGCAGTAGATGGCAGTGCTTGGTCACAATGGTTGGTAGGAGTGACAGTGGGTATGGGAGTCCAGGAGCCAGGAGTCCACGTTATTGAAATACTTCACTTAAGAGGGGAGTTTTAAGATTTCACTTAAAAGTGGGGAGAGAAGGTGCTCGGCGTATAGTGAGTGTGAGGGAGTTCCGTAGCTAAGGGGCAGTGAGGGAAAAGGGTTTAAGGCGAGAGAGAGCAGTAGATGTAAAAGGGGTGGAAAGGAGACAATTGTGGGTAGAACGCAGAAGACGGGCAGGGACATACAGTAGTGAAAGATCAAAGCCGATATGTAGGGAGAAGAGCAGATGAGTGGAGAGTCTTGAAGGCAAGGAGGAGAACTTTGTAGATGATCTAAAATTTGATGGGAAGCCAGGAGAGGGATTTTCCCATGTGTGAATGAACTTCCAGATAGATCAGAGGCATTAATAAAGCCAACCCAGTACACAGCTGTTAAAACACATCGGAAGCAAAACAGTGAAAAGTTTCTCACTTTTTCAAACTTGCATCTTCGTAAAATACCCTGCGGAGAAGGTGAATAAAATTATTCTGTTATTTGAGAACGTGCTCCTAATGGTAGAAAAGGCACAAAGGCTTCCAGACTGAGGTACTATATCAGTCTACATCAGGGGTAGCCTACTCCAGACCTCAAGGATCAGCAACTGGTCAAGTGTTCAGGATATCCCTGCTTCAGCACAGGTGGCTCAATCTGTGGCTAAGTCTTTGACTGAACCACTGCTTGAGCCACCTGTGCTGAAGCAGAGATATCCTGAACACCTGACCTCTTGGTAGCCCTTGAGGACTGGAGTTTCCACCCCTGGTCTATATACAAACCATATTAGGGTAGAAGTGATACCTTTAATAGCTAACTAATGGTTAAAAAAAAAAAAGTGCAAGCTCTCAGAACCAAAAGGACCCTTCTTCAGGCGCTTATACATTTTTTTTTCAGTCTATACACCAGCAAGTAGACACATGCTATATCTGTGGAAGGGGAAAGAGTAGCATTGAAGACTTGTATATTTTGTCAATGGGAGAAGGACTGGCTCAGTGAGTAAAGACACTGATTGACACTGAGATTGTTGCAGGGGAGCCTGGTTCAATTCCCGCTGTCGGCTCCTTGTAACCTTGGGCAAGTCACTTTATCTCCCTGTGCCTCAGGCACACAAAAAACATAGATTGTAAAGGACCTGTGTCTGCAAAATGTCTCTGTAAAGCACTGCGTAAAACTAGCAGCGTTATACAAGAACATGCTATTAATATTATTATCCAATAAAGAGAGAACATTTCTACTTAACATACTTTCTAACAAACCAACGTCATATCTGTGTTAGTGTGTGTTTATGGCTGTATACGTGCATGTATGTTTTCACGTGCCCATACTGTTTACAGACCCAAACGTACAGTCAACGGATTCACCTCTAGGCTGCATTTAAGCCTGCATATTAAAATAGAAAGACATGAAATTTGTGATTCGTTATGCTTCCACTCATTTATCCAGGAATCTATTCATCATAAATCAGACAGCTCACCAGGCTCATCCATTATAACTGTCCTCCCCATCTCCTGAAAGTATTAATTGGCATACCCGATATTTCAGATTTTGGATTAAAAAAAAAGCACACACTGCACAGAGGAATGAGAAATCGTCACCTTGATATCTACATAGCAAGTCATACATAATTAACAAATACCAGCAACAATACCAGGTCCAATATCTTCTCGTATATGACCAAGTAAAAACAGACAAATGGATCTCTGTTACTAACCAATTCTGCATTAAATGTAAACTCCACGTCTACGTAACGCCACAAACACTCGTCATTGGAAACCCAACAATTTGAACAATTTATTACAACAATAATACATATGCTTATCTTTCTGGATTACTCTCAATTCCTGGGGATATTTCACTAAATACTTTGCATCCTTCAGACAAACCTAAAAAGATTCTTATTTGAAGATAGCAAATGAAAATATCACCTGTGAGCACATTCACATGTCTCAGACAGGTCTGCAACCCTGCTTTCCACCATTATCTCCTAACATACAGTGCTTCCACTGCAACAAGGGATTCTGAGAACTGACATGCAATTGAGCACACAGTGTCACTTTTTGCTTCAAATAGTTTTGACATGGACAACCCCTATAAGCTTATGCCAGCCGCATACAAACTCCTGGGGAATTTCAATGCTAATGTTTGCCTCCTGTGTAGGCAAACAAGTGTGTATGTCTCTCTCTCTATACTAAATTATACTAGGCCCTCACAGGTTACGTTGAATAATATATATGCATATTTATTTATTAACTACAACATTGATGTAGATAATACATTTTTATATATTATTCAAAGTAACATGTGAGTGCCTAGTATAATTTACTTTATATTAAGAATCACCAGATATAGTGAACTCAAGTAACTGCTGTTTCATGAATGAAACATTTATCCTATGGTGTGTGTACGCACACACACAATGCAGTCTACCTACCCCCTACTTTACAGTATAAGGCATAGTTATGTTACTTCACAATAAATCACCCATTATATCTGCATACATTTTTCTATTTCACTACCTTTCAAAACAATTTTGACTCGTTATTACGACAATCTACAGTACTCCAGCGCATGTACATATGGTGTGATATAAAATATATAATTTTAACCATCAATTAAAAGTTAAAGCTCTTCAATGCCGATCAGAGAAATGCTCAATTAAAACCGTTTCCTGTTTTCAAAGCATTCTCTGGAGGACGGGAGTTGCTAAGCGGCTGTATACAGTATGTATACGTAGGCATTGACTAATGGTTTCTACGTTCACATGGCTATTAGGTTGACGTGACTGTCTTTAAAAACAGAGGGAGACACCAAGTCCATCAATATTTAAGGGGGTGGAAGAAGCAGGAGTGGATAGCTCTATATACATTTTAGTGTTCCAATCAATGAATTTAGGGCAGCAACACTGTATACTGTAAGTACGGATATAGGATAAAGTATCTGTCGTCTAAATTTAGCATAGGTTGAACCTGATGGACGCATGCCTTTTTTCAACCTCATCTACTAAATGTAACACACAGTGTATATATATATATATATATATATATATATATATATATAATCATACACATAATAATAAATAAAAAATGCTACAAATAGAATGGTTAAAAACACCCCAAAGCTAAACACCCCCCTGAGACGCCTCAACCTTTCAGAAACCATACCTCGTACACACTGCAAATTTTATGATATGTGTCTGTGGGCGTTGAAATGTAAAGTAATGTCAAGTGTAACATAAAGTGTGTCACTTTTAACTTTCCTGCAGGGTCTCATTCAGAGCATTTTGCAACCTGCAGTCGTGAAGAAATATTTCAATGTTTCAGAGCTACAGTACAATACAAGCGTTTCATAGCACCATCACAAGAACTACACTTTAGGAGACGTCTTTCCACTTTCAGATCCTGAAATCTGTCATGGACCCGTCAGCATACTGTATAATTCCAGAAAACACAGAAAAATTTCACTGCTCACTGAAATCATTGCAGTGTGCACTTCCCATCATCACCACTTGGTGGAGAACGTATGGGCAGCAACAATCAATACTGAAAAGCAGGAAAATCAGCGCTTACCGATTCTGTTTTATCATTTCCGAGGTTTCGGTCAGGCACTTACACCTTTAGGTTTTGGCTTTTTACCTTGGATCAACCAATAAAATAAAAAAATAGAAATATGTCAGTTTTAAGTGCATTACGTGTACAGATGTAGCAACCGTCCCCGGCACTCTGGACGGACAAGCAAAAGTCTGCGGCGCCAGGGGCAGCGTTAACCCTGTGGTTCCACGACCGCCGATCACGTGACTGCGGCAGCGGCACCGAAGATACCAAATCTTGGTACATCTGCATTTTACAAAGACTTGGCAGATTTAGGGGATCCCCAGATTTTAGGGTCAACAGTAAAACAAGCAGAACATATCCTGTTTCTAACATCCCTTTCAGGACCAATGGGTATTTATTTTCACGTATGTGGTTTTCTTTTCTTCTCTGTAGATTGTGTTGCGGACGGAGAAGTGTCCGCGATCAAGTCGAGAAACGTTTGTTCTTAGAAGTAATGAAAAGAGCAGAAACCATCCCAAAAGCAGGTGCAATCCGAGAGAGCCATGTGCCCCATGCTTGTTTAATGAAAGTGCGCCAAGTTTAACAGAGATTTAACAGTTTTTAACTTGAAAGGGAAAACACTTTTCATCTGAGAGCTCAAACTGTTGTAAATGTTATGCTCTGTGATTAAATCGCTCTAAATTGTGCAACTCTTGTATCTTGCTGGAACCACAGATGTACATCCACATACATATATTTAAATAAAAGGACATTTTGTCATAAGCACAGGGTAGTATTTAAAATTCAGATCAACACATCAATGTCTCTTCCCCAGCAAACCCGTTTGACAAAAGCCATCCAGTGTCTGCCAAGAGAATCGAGTACAGCTGAGGACAAATTTCAAGATGAACCTGAAATCAATTTGCCATCAAATTTTCATGCCTCTCCAAGACTATCTGTGGCATTTTAATTACAAGCACTGCAGGCTGGGGGTGCTACAGATATTGACACTTAGCTCCTACAATAAACTTTATTGGCAACCTCTGTCTGAATGCAGTACTCAACTAGAATAACAAGAAATACACAAGGATGTATATGCTGAAAGGTAATAGCATCACCTTGCACTTGGTTATCATGATAAGTGTACATTTCTGGCTACATAAACTTTTATTTGAAATAATTTAAATTGCTTATTAGATAGGATCTTAATGCGCTGCCCTTAAAATGATTGATTCTAGTTTTGGAATACTCTAATATACTCCAACATTATTAACACCAATAAAATATTAGGATTTATTCAAACTGATGTTACTCATTTAGATGGTCAGAGGCATTAGATCGAATAATGCTTTTTAAACTCTAATAAGAGGTGCCCATAAATTCTAAAAGCCTATATTTTTTGGGTGGGGAATTTCTTCCCATTTGAAGTTTCCTTTTCAAAACTAAAGTCAATGAAAGTCTAAGGTACGGGCGGCCAACGCCAGTCCCCAAGGGCCACCAACAGATCAGGTTTTAAGGATATCCCTGCTTCAGCACAGGTGGCTGTTGATTGAGCAGTTGGGTTGGGTGGTGAGGACTGGAGTTGCTCACCCCTGGTCTAAGAGATCCAGGGGATGTGTGTTAAGAGGGAGAAGTTTGCTCCAAAACACAAAGCAAACATTTTCACCTGCATCAATTTACATCAGAAGCAGGTCTATGGATCTTAGATAACTCCTCCGATAACCATTCCCCAGTAACTAGAGCAAAGCTCATCGATACATTGACACGGTGGTGCAGAATCAAAATGGCAACATTTGCACCTGTTTTTGGAGCTCATACATATCTCCCGAGTAGGAGATTTCACATGCTGACCAATAGCAGCACGGGAGAAACGATTTTGAGGGCCATATCTATGCTTATTACGGGGCGTATTCTGACTGTGCCTGACCGCCTGCTTCAGCGGATATAAAATAAGCCCCTATGTGGTTAGGGTGCAAAGAGTCATATTGTTGCTCGCCTAAAACCACTGCTTATAAAGCAGGATTTCAGACAGAATAAAAAAAATTATTTTGCCAATCCCACCTTTGCTGAAATCCTGCAAGTAAAAATGTATTTTTGCCGGTGTCAGCTAGCGTAGGTGGCACTGCTGCTTTAATGGGCCTTGGCACGCAAGTCTGCAGTAGATACTTCTAATTCACTCTGCCATTTATTTGTTCTCAAAAAAGACTTTGGCACCAAACTTTTGCAGATGCAGGAATATGCCAGGCCAACAATGTGCTAAGTGCTTCACTACCAATATCCTTCCCCTTTGCCAAGTACAGTGAGCTCCTCCAGATCAGCCTCAACCACAGGCTGTCCCCAGTGTGAGAGTTCACCTCGCAGAGACTTCTTTGCCTGTAGTTTCTTTTAACTGGACTTCTGAGATACTGTATTGCTCTCTAACCACTGGCATATTAGGGGAAGTATCTTGGATGAGTGGCTCGTCTGTGGTTACCTTCCACGTCAAATGGAGTGACACACGGATAACAACGCAACTTCCAAAGGTGGAGCCGTGATACATTGGGCTAGCCATGGGTCAGTGATGGACAAGCAGCTATTCTTTTCTTTTTAAATTTCTTACTGTATAAAAATATCACTTGTGAGCACATTCACACGTCTCAGGGGCAGGTCTTCAGCCCTGATTTGTGCCGTTATCTCCTAGCATACAATGCTTCCACTACAGCCAGGGATTCTGGGAAATTGCATGCAAATGAGCACACAGTGCCACCTTTTGCTTCAAATCCATTTTAACATGGACCCCCTATAAGCGTATGCCTGTCGCATTACACAGCTTTTCAGCACAGCCTGGGTTAAAGAAGTGCATAGTCAGTAAACCTACCCACAGACAGCTGTTTTGACCTTTTGGGTCTCATCAGAGCGAGGTTGGTTATACCGCTAAGCAATTTGAAGCGGACTAAAACACAATAGATGCTCTCTCTCTCTCTAGTAGTGGATTTAAAACAAAGGTATGGACACTTGCAGGCCTCACCTTTGCTGCTGCTCTACATCCAATGGGTAACAACATGTTAGTGGAGAAACTGGGCATCTAATATGGATTGAATTCCTCACACACAGGCGCATGCAGGTTTCTGAGATTGTATATGTCCGACGTTAGAAATCTCAATATACCAAGTATAGTGTTGTTTACATGTTTGTTTCCCACTGGTAAACAAATACACATTGAAATGGTTATTTGGTGGGTTGCCGACGTGTCCTCTTCGTGTGCGTCCTGCAGCAAAACATCAAGAGAATCTGTCACACGTTTTCCACATCGTGTCTTTGCTCAGGAGAAGTGACATTGCCTCTAACCCAAAGACGAGACTTTCACACCAGTATAATTAGCATTCAGGATTTGTAAGTGAACAAAGTACTGGCTCAAGGCTGCCGAGCCCGGCTTTAACCCTTTACAACAATGTGTGTTTATAGGGACGGACCACAGAGGAAATGATAACTTCATGGAAAATAGACTTTAGTTACACAGGGTACTGTTAAAGAAGTCAAGGCCAAATATGTGAGCTTTGATAATATATTATATGTGCAATATATACACTGTATTTGTAAATTCACCTACAACACATACATTTTAAACCTGAATATGTACGTGTATTGAAAGAGAGATTTTTCTTTGTATTTGATCAGTTTATGCTAATCGCAGATGTTATGCAGCCTGCCCCTCTTTTTCATGCAATATCACTAATGGTTAATACTTGCTTGACTCCTTAATTACGACTGGCACAAATATTTTTTTAGCTCTCAAAACGGCGCTCGGCCTCAGACCCAGAATTGTCTGTAGTAGTCTTTTTCCAGTTACGTGTGTGCATTGGGAGAAAAGGTTCTGTGAGAGCACAGCATTTGGGCCCATGTCTGAAAGCTGTGCAAGAGGCATTGTGTACAACAAGAGACAGAAACGCCCAATGCTACATCCAATGTGACAGAAATACACAGTGAAAGACACCAGAGACATTGTGGCATTAACATAACAGACACCTGAGCAGCAATTTTTTTCTAATAATGGTAAATAGTAATGTTGTTGGAAAAATAATTCCAGGAAACTTGAAGTATCCCAAAGCAGACTTGCAAAGGAAATGAAAATATGATTTTGCTAGTAAAACATTTTGTCCCAAAAAATGGTTATATAAACTGGAGTTAAACTATTAAGATTTGTTGTGATACCATCGAATGGACCAGCAAGACTGGTGAAACTATAATGTACAAATCTCTTCAAAACCTCACAAGTCTCTTTCTCATATTCATATTAATTTCTGCTGCACGGAAAGAAGGGGCTAAGAAGCAATATATATATATATATATATACAGTGTTCGACAAACCTATACATTTGCTCGCCCCGGGCGAGTGGATTTAACCCCCGGGCGAGTAAATATTGGCCCAAGCAGCACACGTTTGGTACTAGGTGGTGAGTAGATTTTTTTGTGTGGCGAGTAGATTTTTTGGTGATTTGTCAACCACTGTGTGTGTGTGTGTGTGTGTGTGTGTGTGTGTGTGTGTGTGTGTGTGTGTGTGTGTGTGTGTGTATATATATGTATGTATATATATATATATATGTATATTTATTTTTTTTTCAAACTTTATCCTAACCCTGAAAATGTCATCTTAAACAGAAATCTATGCGTTCAAGTACCTACTCCCAGGATTCCCCTAATATGGAGCTGAGGATATGATTGTATAGTGATACTGTACAATGTAACTATATCATCACTTAAATTATAGATTTTAACCCTTTCGGCCCAGAAAGGACCTGCGAAGCTTTCCCCAGGGAGGGATAAAATTCTCTTTGTTAAAACATAAAATGAATTTTCTGATGAGACAAATACTTTAGATAGTAAGTTCTTTAGGGAAAAAGATACCCGTATAAAACAAAATTGCTGTATGCTCTGTCTGATGCCCAATGCATTACCTTAATATACTTTATATACAGTTAAAGTGATATGTATACCACATGCGGATAAAAGGATAATAGTAACATTTTAATTGTATATATTTCTATTTTTTATTTACATTGTAAAGGGCTACATTGAAATGATATAAGATTGTATCAGTTATACCCAGATAGAATAAAACGTTCTAAATGTTCTCAGCCCGGTTTAGGCTTCCTACACCGTGTGATTTAAAAATTTTTTTTTAAAAATGTACTTCTATTTGTCAGTTCCAGATATTATTATTTTTTTACTGTATTCAGAAAAGAGTTCTTCTATTATCAGACAGTCAACCTACAATGCCCCCTGGTGGTTGTGAAATGTATGACCTTGCCAGTCTGCACCATGTTCAATAGAGCACTTAACCTCTTCACTTGGATAAATATTTGGTGACGATTGCCATTGCGGTGCTATCCTTGCTGAACCTATACTATGTATACACATTCAACCTTAGACAACAGCCTGGGATATTGGAGGTGGTTTGCCATGTAACAACGAGTCTTCTTATTCAAAGCTCATGTCATGTACAGTATACGGGTATAAGAAACCACTTTTGAAATGCAGTCCTGAAAGCCCTTCCCTGACACCACACAATATGGGGTTTACACATTAGATGCTGGTCCAGGGGGTTTGGAGCTAGCGGAATAAACATGGCTGCAGAAATTCCATAAGCGTTCTGCGCATCGCGGGGGCTGGGGGTAGCTCTAGGAAAATTCACAACACTTTTTTTTAAAGCGTCAATACCACAAACTGCATTATCTTCCATCAATCAGTCTTCCTCCATAACAGAAGAGAGCCGGATCATTTCACATTTGAAATTCAAGGCAAACATGTTGTCCCGCGTCTACTATGCAGTGATGTGCCATAAAACACGTACACTTCAATGGGCCATAAAGTATCTTCTGGCAGAGCGCACCGCTTAGATAATATGCGCCTTTGTGTTTTCGTCTGAATAAGTGAGAGCAAACCTTTCAAATGCAGAGAAATACACATTGGTTGTAAAGATTAATGAGGAATGATTCCAGCAAACATCTTATAATAAGGACAACTTGGGGATAATGTCACCCTTATCTTTTCTTTGTCTTGTACACCTGAAAGGGTTTGAGGGCAGAGACTTGCATGGCATGTATACACAGGACCTGCTGATTGTAATACAGAAGAATTAAGACGTGCAATGTCCTCATCTCCCATTAACCCCAAGCAAACATTTATTTACTTTTTATACAAATGTTGCTTTTCTTTTTCTTACTCTTATTGCAGTACATTTCTCTTGTATGCTTCTGTTTTGGGGAAATGACTGGTATTTCCCCGTTATAAAAGGTGAATGTATTAATTTTTTTAACTGCTTTACACAGTAACTCAGACCTGTTCGCTGCATCACTGGAATCACTACTGCGTCTTATTTTAATTAGTCATTTAGCCAAAAATTCCTAGTTACATTTGTTTAGGGAAAATGGTACAGCTCAACCCCGTTATAACGCGATCCGTTACAACACGATGCAAGCGTGGCTCCCAATTTTCGTATTTATGAATACTTTACAACACGATTATTGGGATCTTAAATACTTTATTGTACAATGCATACAAATGTACATTATTTCTAACGCGATCCACTTATAGTATGATGTGATTCTTTGGACCCCAAGCACAGCGTCATAAGGGGGTTGAGCTGTACTTACAAAACCGCAAAGAAAGTTTGAAACCAACTTATCGATGTAAAATAACGATGACAGCTCCTAATTAGTGTTCTGTGCAATTATGGAAACAGTGGGAAAACGTGTGAGCAAAGTATGTGAAAACAAAACAACTCCGGGAGTTATAAACTCTGCATGTGTTGCCTTATTAATAATACTGCAAATTCCTCTTATGTATTTAACTGTCGAGTTCATTCGGATGTTCAACACCGAGAGGCCTTAAGATAGGAATGTATTAAGTTCATATGAAAACAACTTGTTCCTAGACATTCAATTTATTGGGCTACTTAAAACGAGATTTTATTATATTAATTTTTTTTTTAATATGCAACCCTAATGAACTGTTCTCTGGTAGCTGGTTCGGTTACTAGGTAACCGTGAACTTTAATAAACTTGTACATCCTTAATTAAACACTGTAAATAATGTATCTGCTTAATCTTCCTGGACAACCTTTCATTGCTTTGGAGAGCAGTGATCCATTGTGACAATATGAATAACGGTGGGACAGTGGGTGCAGTGTGATGTGGAAGCATGAACCCGCACGCTGGGCAGCGGGATCGTCACAAAGGCACTATCACAACGATCTGCTCCTTTCATCTGCCGCCAGGATTAAAAGTGACGGTGCTGCTCCGAATCAAAAGCACAATCATTCACTTGTGACCAGAATTCCTTCCCGCGGCAGGCAGAGCAAAGCCACCGCTGTGAGACAACTTCTCCTGCCCATTAAATAAAGAGCACAGTATATATTCATTTAGCAGCTTGTTGAGTAATGTTTCGAAGCACAAATAATGATGTTGAAAAATCGCACCGAGAAATAAAACTGTTTTCAAGCAATATATCTGGAGCAAGTTGAAGCAATTAGTGGGTTTCAGGTGCAGCTTTGTGTCTGTGAATCTCGGGGCGAGAGGAAGAGAGAGAAAGGGACATGATAATAATAAGAATAAGAATAAAACAAACTGCTCCACTTCTTACCGTAGGCTGGGGGAACAGAGAAAGGAATAGTTACATTCAACTAAAATGTATTATACAAGACTAAACCAGCGGTGTAACGTCTTCCAGACACAAAACTGGTTTAACTGGGTTTATCAGATATTTTATTTGATACATCTTATGCTGTTGTAATAATAGGGCAAAACAGCACCAGATTGATCCAATAAGTGTACAATTAAGAGAAATTGGATTTTATTTTGATAAATCAGATGTATTTTGCAGCTGGGACCAGACTTATTCTGATGAGGCAGCCAACTGCAGATAAGGACTATGTTTGCAAACGGTGCTAATCTGCATGGAAGTGGATCTCCCGCTTGGTGTGTTACAGCGCAGCAAACATAGCCCAGATATTTGGTTAGAACTTTTCGTTTCACTCGGTCAGGACTGGAACAGTTCTAGCACGGACTTGTTGAACGTTAAACGGTATGCATGATGAATTCCTCACAATGACCTGGGATAAAATGCGGTCGTTAAGTGCAAACAGAAATTACAGCCCAAGTATATTCAGAAAATAATGTGGCATTGAGATTGATTGAAAGCCATAATTTCATTTCCCTGTGGTTTTGGCAGCATTCACCAACTGCAATCAACAAACTACTGCTTGTTTTCCAGCCTGATCTGTGATCAATTTTCTCCAAAGATGTTTCTATTTCTATCAGATTAGCTGCTGTTTAGCAGAATAGCAACTTCTAGCTCAGTAACTGTATCAGCATCTGAAGAGTCAATTCATACTGCTACTTATTGCCACTAATTCTCATTCTGTATCCCACAATACCCCCATCTAACTTAATTATGGCACTCTCCTTTAACCCCTTCAGTATCACCCCAGGGACCCCGAAGATGTACACTGTACGTCAGGGGTAGCCAACTCCACTCCTCAAAGGCTACCAAGAGGTCAGGTTTTTAGGATATCCCTGCTTCAGCAAAGGTGGCTCAATGTGGCTCAGTTGAAGACCGCGGGACTGATTGAGCCACCTGTGCTGAAGCAGGGCCTGATCATGCCATCTGTGCTGAAGCAGGGATATCCAGAACCCCTGAGGACTGGAGTTGGCCACCCCTGTTGCACGTCAGTGCTTTTTGCTAGCGTTTTAGGGGCTGCACGCACGTTCTCCCCTCACATCTGGATAACAGAACTAATTACATTATTAGGAAGTGCCAAGGCTGCAGACATAGCACTATCCGCCGGCACTGAAGGGGTTAAACATGGTTGTGTCATGTTCCTCCGCTTACTTTGGATATTATAGTTATCATTTAGCCTCTTACTGAATTATAACTGCACTATATACCGTTTTCTAACCAGGCATTTCTCACTGTGACCCTGATCCAGTTAACACTGTATCTTCAAAGTACAATGAAATATCGTTAAGCCGGTTTTCGCCCATAAAATCCAGAGCATTAACTAAAACGCCCGTTAGTGATCACAACATACAAATAATATGCAAATGAGGCGTCAGTATAACGTCCACAAAAGTCCGTTAAGGTTAATGCAGGGACTTAACATTAAACTACCATACTTCCCTCTCCTCCCTGTCTGCGTTATCCTGCCGAGTATAACCCTGCAATGTTTCAGGCCCAGAAACCATTTCTCTAATGGGTTCAGAGGAGCAAGTGTTCACTTTAGCGAAACGGTAGCTTTTTGGGGGGAGGTGACGGGGGGGGGGGGGGGGGTAGGGGATGACAGTGACCGTTCAAAGCCACGATTTAGCAATAACGGACACTTACGGCTCTGCACCTGTCTGACGAAGGGTCTCGGGACCCGAATTCTTACGAGGGGATACTCACCATCATAACGGAGGTATAAACCCACACACAGGACTCTGCATGTGTAGCTAAACCGGGTCTGTGATTTGTATTCTTTTTGTTAGTGTGTGTGTGAGTGCGTGTGTGAGTGAGTGTGAGTGAGTGTGAGTGAGTGTGCCTACATTTGCCTTTGTTGTACGGACTTATTTTTTTTAACCTTGTATTTTATTTCCAAAGAAAAACAAAATGATCCCAAAATTAATCTGACTGCTAATCTCGTCTCATTTAGTAACATTAGTACACTTCAAAGAACCTTATCTGAGAAGATTAGAAGACATTTTTTTTCTGATAAGATAAAGAACAGCTCTCTGCTTCCTGAACCAAGAGCAGGAGTTCGTCATGTAAATTCTCTGCTGCAGGGATGGTCCTTTTTCAATTAAACAATTAAAATAAAATAAAAAAACAGCTAGGAAAATAAATAAAAATAAGGCTGGTAATCTGCTTTAAAGGGCATCAAATGTCAAAATACGTCATTGTGGAGGGTTTTGATTTTTTTTTACTCCTGGAAAGCCTTTTTTTTTTTTTAACCAATTTCCATGAACCTCGTATAAAAGACAGTTAAAATTAATTCTGTTTTTTCATGCATATCCATTTTACCAAAAGTCATTTGTGGCTAGCACGCTGATTGAATGGAGCTAATAAGTCTTACTGTAATGATTAATCAATTTATAAATACATCATTGAGAGTAATAGATCAGGTAAGGGGTATCTGCTATCCTAAACTTGTTACAGGGCACATCGACCCCTTCACGTTCCAACTCCAGAATCAATAGCAAAGTGTAAGTAAACTCCTGGGAATAGGTAAGCTTGCATAACAAGCTGTGAATGAAGCACTAACAGGGACGTTTGTGCAGCTGCTGTGCTAGGTAGGAAAGTAAGGCTGAAAAGGTGTTCCAGTCACAAGTATGTGAAGAAAACTTGGCCTGTCAATAAGCTATGAAAACATCCTCAATGTGGTGAATGTTACATCTCTGCCAAACAATGCGTTCCGACCTCGAACCTCCCGAACGTTACATGCTTCATACCTATGCACTTTGGGCTCTATGTATCAAGAGGCAATGTTTGCGCTTGCATAAAGGAAATTTTTATTTGGCCCGAAACGTCCCATATTATGTGTATTTCTACTGTTGGCGCAAGCTGCACCCGTATTCTGCGCTAAAAAAAAAACTTAACTTATGCCCCCTTCAAGGTGACGGAGAAAACCAGCGCAGAAGCCGCACATTCCCCCACACGCAGACCTGCGCCAATATGCGAATGTAACTGCGCCTCCAAAAATCCCTCATCATGTCACAGGCAGGCGCGGACATAACCGAAAACGACGCAACTAAGATGGATAAGAAGATCCTGCCCATCCTCTGAGACAGAAAGTTGTTTTGGAAACACCACCTGATAGGAAAAAATACAAGCTCCCTCCTTTATGCTCAAAAAGTCCTTTAGTCTATACATTAACTCCACTCCTAGTTACAAGGCAGGGACAATGACCAACAAACCATAATTGATGTGAAATTAATAAATGCAACCAATTAAAAGTCTCTCCAATCACAGATAGTCCACGTGATATTTAATCGCTTTCTCAGTGCAGCTGAATTTTTTTCATTAATTAGTCCCATGCAGGCACAGCTGCCCGTTATTGAGTAACGGCGTTTAAGAAAAACAGATGAAATATTGGTAAGCGATGCAGACCACAGTATAAGTATGTGAAGGGGGTCAGAGGTTAATCCCTATTGATTTTCCAAGTATGCGTACAGCACCATTGGGAAAGGCTGGTTCTGTTGGCAATCAGCTAGCGCAAATACATTATAAATCTTACTGTCCGCTTTCACTGATCACAGTCACTTACCTCCTCTTCTTAAGACCAGAGGAAAACTGCAGCACAACTATAGAATACAGACAGAAAAGGTGCACCCTAAACACAGAAGGGCATATAGTATGTATCAAGGCAAATTACCTGCACCTTATGTAAGAGGAAAACATCTTATTTAAATCAATAGGATTTTTTTTCTTGGATGCATCTTGTGGACTCTTTTTGCCCTCGAATTGCACCACTTCTGCCTTTGCAGATAGGGGTAATACATATGTACATACATGCATACATACATACATACATACATACATACATATACCCTCACAGGGTCACAGTTGCAAAAATAAAATAATGCAAGACTCAATACCTCCCAATATCAACTTCCACCTGGACACATCCAACGAGGAGAGAACAAATACATTAATTCCCTGCATTAAAAGGAAATAAATCTCAATCCAGTGCACAATTTTATCTTCAAGAATAACGGCTGTGTCAGGCGATGTCTGGCTTCTATTTCCTGTCCCAGAAAGCCCAGCTTGTCTCATCCTTGCGGTTTGTTGGCTGTCTCGGCATGAAGACAGAGACAGAGGCTGGGATTAAAGCTTCATCTGACTCTATAAACCAGGGGTGGCCTGCTCCAGTCCTCAGGTGCTACCAACAGGTCAGGTTTTCAGGATACCGATACCCCAGCTTCAGCACAGGTGGCTCAATCAGTGGCTCAGTCTTCGACTGCATCACTTCTGCCGAAGCAGCGATTACCTGAAAACCTGACCTGTTGGTAGTTCTTGAGGACTGGAGTTGGCCGCCCCTGCTATAAACCATACTGTGTTATCCCAGTCAGCCGGGACTTTGACTCGTGTAGAAGGCTCCACGGAAAGATTAGAAGGGGATTGGAATGTGGAGGAATGTTCTTTGAAAAATTAAAAAACAAATAAGTATGATTTTGCCAGAATGTCACCACTTTTTGACAGAATGTAGAGAAAATGGCATTGTGTAAAAGGTCATGTGACTTTTTGGGAAGCTTGCCGTTTTTGTGACATTCTTCACATTGTTGTATATGTGCTGAGAGGTGTGTACGAGAAACAAGGATTGTTATTAATACTTAGGCTGCGGCCGCGCTGGCGCTCAAAGCATGCGTGGCGGGTGTCCTGCGTCTGCTCGCGCACGGGGGGAGGGTGGTGGCATTGCCGAATATTGAGCGAGCAAGTATACATTTTTTATTTACTTAAGCGCATCGCGTGTGTGCCCGCGCATACACGGGCGCGCATCGCGAGTGGGGACTTGCATATATATATATATATATATATATATATATATATATATATATATATATATACAAGTCACCTCGCCAAGCACCGCCCCCTCAGTGCTAGCGGGACCCCAGCCTTAGGGGCTTATTGTACATCTACAAACACACACAGCCCCTGTAAACTCAGAACCCAAACCCACCACACATATTTGTATCAAAAAGTTGTGCTACGGAGATTGAGACCTCAAGTAATACAAAAAGCCTCCGTGCTTTCTCCATTTTTGCGGGTGCAGTAGTGGTAGGACTTGCAAAAGATGGGGTACCGTGGCGGGGTTTGCGTCCTTAAAATGTTTTGGCCACAGAATTGAACTAAATGACCCTCACTTATTTAAAGAATAACAGAAGAGTATTTCCCTTTATAATTTGTCCTATAGGATGGAGCACTGAGGCTTATTGTACATCTGCAGAGGCGGCCAAATGGGACGTTTTTACCCGAAATTCCCTATTGGCTTCAATGAGAATTACACTCGATAACATCCTGCCCGGCCGCTGGCTGGTACAGAACGAGCCCTGAAGTGTGTCGTAGGCGCAGCTCTTATCTCGGGTAAGTAATGGCTGCGAGACAAGTTAAGGATCCTTACACTACAATGCCACATAATACTAATTTTCATGATTAGACTTTGATAACTGCCAAGCTGTCAACTACAATCAAGACCTTGCATGGGACTGTCTAAGGACGACAACTAGTCACCTGTAAAATGTGGTTAATTCCCTAAATTGAGGTCTGCAGGATCAGCCCTTCCTGGCCTTTGCGTTTCACAATTAAACTTCCTCTTGACATCCACTGCAACCAGATATCCCTCTTACAACCACTGTATATAATATTGTGTTTCTGTATTTCTGCCAGACCCAATGAAGGCCCCTAACAGGTTGGAAAGCTGGTAACATATCAACTACTTGTTGGTCTAATAAAATATATCATACCCCCTACTTCCTCTCCCTCTCCCTCCTTTGTTACTACAATTAAGCCCTGACCCTTCCCCAAAATGTTTTACCTTCTCTCATTAACACTCCTCTTATCATATATGAGAATGTATTAATATTCATTATTCCTAATTAGGATAATCTATGAGGTACCAACACAATACATACTGGAGTGCTATGGGTGCCAACAGATAAAATGACAATGTAAAATAGTACAACTTTAACACATACTGGTGCAGGGTGCAAAGAGGTCCACGGGAGAATACAATATCAAAGAAATCTGTGCCGTGTGCGAGAACGGAACTTCAGATCTGAAACCCTACACCGTCTTTTTATTTTTCTCTGCTGTCTTTGTCTCCAATATTCTATGTATTTAACATTTCAGTGAAAGAGAAAGTGAAGAAAAACATTCCAGAGGTCTCACAGAAAGTATGCAAAATGAGTGCTTCCTCATTATGCAAACAATATTCCCATAATTCCTTGTGTACTCAGCCCTGCTAACCATGTGAGGCACCATTCCTACGATATTAAGTCCCAGTGGGAATCCAGTTTATATTTCCATTCAATACAAAGCGTGTTTGCTGCGAGACGCAAATAAAATGAGATAAGTAGTTCAATTTAAAATTGTCATTTAAGGGGATTTCAAAATGCCCAAGAAGATGAATACACGGTGTTTTATTTTCTACATTAATGAGCAATAAAACGAGAATGGAGCAGACAATAAATACAATATTTTTGTAATAGCCTTGGCTAAAAATGCTACAACTTATGTTTTTCATTTATGTTCTCACACACAATCACAAAATTGATTACACTTTAAACCACATCTAATTTGCTTTGCTTTTCAATTTATAACTCCTAACAATTTCATAACTCAGCTAATATATACCATATTTGTGTTTTTATTGATTGTGTTTATATCTCTGGGGTATCTCGTTGCTTTTAAATAACAAAAGCCAAATATAATTAAAAGCAAAAAATAAATAACATGACATTTATAGCTGCCTACACACAAAAAATTATTACACTATTAGTGTAGCCATAATATTTAGTTTGGTCATTACAATGGCTCTTCCTCCTTGTAACAGAAGTTTGCCGAACATTGCTCTTCAGATGCTTGGGAAGGGGCTGTGTAAGAATGTAAGACTAATTTCAGCATAAACTGTGATTTGAATATTGTAAACTGTCTGACCTACTGTAGATGTGAGCAGATGGCAAGATACCATGTGTGATCCAATACAGTTTTTGTAAAATCTAGATCTCAATAAGACCTCCTCCCTCAGTTATGCGAGAAACTAAACTTCAAAGAGATTGATTGAGTAAGATCTTCCTAACCAATAATTAAACACATAGAGAGAGGAACAGCAGAGAGGAAGACCCCCCAAACGTGTATAAATCTCAGAGTCAGCTGGGTGGGAGAGAAACACGAGATTCCCAACAGAAGCTCCAGGCGGAGGGAGAAGTCCCAGCGGGAAGACCTGAATGATGCAGTGAATGAGACACCTCAAGAACACAAGATACGCCCAGGAGGAGATGAGGGTGTCTGTATGGAACATGTGATATGTAACATGATTTTATAACTACAGTATAATGGAACATGTATTGTATCATCTTATTACACATATATTGTAACAGCAGTTTGATTTGGAAGATTTAGATTTAGAAGGAAAAAAATACAAGTTGAAGTGAACACTGTGGAATTTTGGTTACTTGACAAATCTGATGTTTTTCATCAATGCACTTTTATTGCACGGAGACCTTGTTAAAGGAGCAATCTAAGCCTGCAAATCTTTTGTACATTTCTTTTATATAGGATTGAAGCAGGGAGTCTCCAGGGCTGAACCCCATTCATTCCAGCACCAGGGACCCCCTGCGCCCGGAGATACTTAGTCCGAAGTTAGTCCTCCATCTCAGCAAGCTGGGCTTTAAAGTTTAAAGCGCCCGCGTCACATGGGCCAATAGGAAGCCGCACCAATGACGTAACGGGTTCCTATTGGCCCTCAGGACGCTAAATTATTGAACAGCTGCCATTACGGGATATATATATATATTGAAGCAGGGGGTCTCCGGAGCTGAACCCCGTTTATATATATATATATATATATATATATATATATATATATATATATACGCAAACAAATTCACAGGCTTGGATTGCCTTTTTAAATCATCTTAAACCCTTGTCTCCCCAATGCTGGATGAAGCCTCCCCAATGATCTCCCAGGTACTGCGGTTACAACCTCTCTTCTCCACATCACTCCAACACAAGCGCTGATTTCCTCCGCTCATCTTACGTTTGGTAGTCGTCTTGTTTTTTTTTTTTCATCTCTCTCCTAGAACCAGATACAGCCTCATTCCAGATATATTTGTCTTGAGCCTATTTATAATTGATTAACTTACTTGCCAAGTTTGGGTAACTGAGTGCATATTATTGGGGCCCGAATACCTATCTCCCAACCATAGGAGAGATCTCTTTGACAGGGGGGGGGGGGTCGCTCATCTGGTAACACCCAGCATGCATCTCTCCATACGCGCTCAAATTTCCCAACGTTTGTGTCGTCTTTCTTAATAACCTACGTGGTCCGTAGACGCGCATCTGATTTATATTTAGAGTATAATTCCACTATTATCAAATAGAGAAAAAAAAATGGCATAGAGGCGTTACAAATTCTCTCTTGGAAATGAGTTTTATTATTTTACCCATAATCCTGTCACACGAGCAATAAGTGCAGAGCAGCATGAACACTTTAATTTTACAGTTAGTTCTGAGCAAACCCAGAGGTGAGCTTTAATAAGGATCAATGGCACTTTATCTGGGGCCGGGCCACTTCCCCGCATGCAAATTGCACAGCAACACTTAAAAAAAAGAAAGAAATAGATTTAATTACAGAAAAAAAAAAAAAAAAAAAAAGAAGTAGAACCATGGGCACTAGAAATTCAATTAAAGGATTTATGCAAAGGTTTGCTAGGCTTTTATATGCAGTTACTGCCTATATAATGAGCTTTTCATATTAAAAATCAATAAGTAATCTACAGTGGAAGATCATCCCCTTAAATACATTTTTGAAATCAATTTGAAAAATAGTCCATCAACTGTTGGTACTACCTTACTGCTTCGATTAGTCTCGGAGCAATATTTAGATTGTCGGACGTGCCGTGGAATAACTAAGCTTGGATTTAGTTTTCAAGTGGTTTATACTCTGTGTGTCCTGGAAAATCACACAGTCATTTAAGAGTGTGTACAATTGATACATAATTAATTGACCGGCCAAGAAAAATATCGAAACTGGAATTCTATGCTGGTGGCGTATCCCTTAACACAGGGGGTGGGCAGCTCCAGTTCTCAAGGGCCACCAACAGGGCAGGTTTTCAGGATATCCCTGCCTCAGCAGAGATGGCTCAATCAGTGGCCAAGTCTTCGACTGCACCACTTGTGCTGAAGCAGGGATATCCTGAAAACCTGTCCTGTTGGTGGCCCTTGAAGACTGGAGCTGCCCGCCTCTCCCTTAGCATGGAGAAAAGGTTAAAACCGCTGTATAGTGCAGTGATCGTTACCTACCGTACATAGAATCTGAAGTCAAAAGACTAAACTCGTTGCTTCTGTAACGGTTCCTCTGTGTTACATCCAAGTTCCAACTTTCTCTAGAAGTCTCCCAACCAGTGGGGAATTTCCCATTAGGTCCGGGCTCAGACCGGCAAAATTTTTGGGCGGTAACATTTTCACCCTCCCCCCCCCCCCTTTATACAGAGAATATTTGGCTACGATCAAAACACCGCTGGCACTCCGCCACCGGGACACATCGCTGCAGGGCAGCTCGCCGCGGGACAAGCCAAGTCTTATAAGTGCAAGGTGAAATGGCCCGTGTGGGACAATTAAAAGGTCTAGGCAGTGTAGCGGTCCCGTGCGGGACATTTAAATCTGCACATATCAGACCCGGCTTGTGGGAACGAGCGATCAGGCGCGGGGCGGACATCGCGAACTGTCCCGGCGGCGTTTTGGTCGCGGCCAAACCTCCTAGACCATAAAGTTCTTCAAATGACGCTGCGACGTCACATGGCGACGTGACAGTGAAGAAGCAGAGCGGTACGAAGGAGGCGGCGGCCCCAAGGTAAGTGCTTGTGGGCGGCGGATTTTTAAATCCCCCGCTGCTCCCAACATATAGATGTTTTCTTTAATATTCTATGCTCATCCCAAAGCTTATAGTATTTCTGTAACGTGCAATGCACAGGGATATAGACCTAAAAATATACACACATACAGTCCCGTTTTAGCTAAAGACAGTTTTTATTCACGCCACTTGGTGGTTCTTTATGGAAATTACCTAAAAGAAGCAATCCCCCACCCAGAATCCAATATAGGTTTAACTCATATCATTTTAGTATCCAACTCCCTAAGCATATTCTCTAGTGTCTGAGCTTACCATGGTAGTCATTAGACTGCACTGGGCAGAGCTCCATTTTAACCTCCCATTGCTGGCCTTAGGGCAAGGCGGTTGCCTTGGGCCCCGTGCTCCCTCCTCCTGTCGGTGTCGGAATCCAACTTCCGCCGACCGCAGGAGGGAGCTGAAGGAGGGCGCACGGGCCCCCCAGACTGTCCCAGGAATGCTCCTCACCCTAAGGTAAGAGAGAGTGGGGGGTGTATTGAGAAGGGGGGGGGGGGTTCTTACCTACTCCAGAGCAGCCCTCCTCCTGCAGTGTCAATTGGGAGAAGAAGTGGCTCAGGGAGTAAAGACACTGACTGACACTGAGATTGCTTCAGGGGAACCTGGTTCAATTCCCGGTGTCGGCTCCTTGTGACCTTGGGCGAATAACTTTATCTCCCTGTGCCTCAGGCACCAAAAGCATAGATTGTAAGCTCTACGGGGCAGGGACCTGTGCCTGCAAAATGTCTCTGTAAAGCGCTGCGTACAATTAGCAGTGCTATACAAGAACATGCTATTATTATTAATTGTCTTGGCGACCCGACTTCACGACGCCCGCGTTGCCACAACAACGTTGCATCACAACACCCACGATGCGACGTCACATGCCGCCGTGACATCATGAGGCCGCTACGCTGCAAGAGGGCCACGCTTCAAGGAATCGATCAGGCCGACAGGTAAGTACTCTTACCTACTTCTACAGGGGGGGCTCTACCCCCAGGCATGCCAGCTTGGGCCCCACAAAGGGGTCTGCTTCCCGGTCACTTAATGTGTCAAACGCTTATACTGTACCTCGTAAATGAAGCATCAGATATAAAAAATAAAAAAAAGAAAAGACGACATCTATTAAATTATGTGAAAACTGAATGCAAAAATAATAAAATAGTGTGCTGCAGAATGCGGCTTTTAAGTGATAATGACGCAAATAGTTTGCGAGACTAATAAAAACTTGTTAAAAAAATAAATAAATCCCATGCGAATTGTGGAGCACTCTGAAATCTGTGGTGAACTGTTTATATTAGATAATTAGTTAGATGACACATTTCATGTTGGATAATGGAAGTAAACACCACCATTTTGATCACAACGTGGTGATTATTTTATGACTATAATTCAATTTTGGATTGAAATTCTGGTGTGTTTTTTTCCCCAACGTGAATCAATGTAAAATGATCCTTCCATACACGGTGCTGCATTTATAGACACACCGCTATTTCTCCACAATACGAAACTATTAAAGACTTGCAGAAAGACAACAAATGTAATTAGAATGGACAAATAAGCATTTCTTTAAAAAAATAAAAAAAATTTTTAGGTGGGTGTAACAGGGACGTGTCCCTGTTTAAATAAAGCAGCCCCAGAGCTCTGAGAATCCAGTAGAGAGATAGTTAATTGCAGCCACTCAATTAACTAGTCTCCACCTGGACTGGGAGCTCTGTAAAAAGCCTCATGTGAGACACAGGAGAGAGATTCCTTCACTCACATTTGGCCTGACAGAAGGAGAGCAGAGACGCCTGCATACAGACACTGTCTTGAGCAAAAAGGCTGTGCTCAGATCAAGACATCCAGAGACTTATATTTCCTGGACACAGAGGACCCAGGAACCTGCAAGAGACTGAAATGGAGGGCCACCTGCTTAAGGTACTTCCTGAGACTTTGGGGTGATAGGCTGATGATGGGAATATCCCTCCAGTCCTGCAGATAGGGTCTCGGGAAGTAAGTTAGCCCTTACAAAGGGATAGGGGCTTGTTATTTTGTTGTTTTTGTATGTTATGCCTGGATAAAGCAAAATGCTCAATAAATTCAAGATATAATTTCAACCTACAGTAAAACAGTCTCCATTTGCATACAGGTGCGCCGACGAGTAATCTAAAATTTGCCTTAAACTTGCCTTGGAAAATCTGGGGCAATCACCAACAAAATCCAGTTACATGCTGGGTACATGCTGCAAATATTTCAGTGACATTTCTGCAGAGACTAATGGCCTATCGGATTAACACAGCAGGGGTCCCTTCAGTATGCATGGGACTGCCAGGGACCCCTGCTCTTAATCCGATGGGCCATTATTCTGTCTGCAGAAATTTCACTGAAATGTTGCAGCATGTACCCAGCATGTACCCAGCATGTACCTGGGTATTGTTGGTGATTGCCCCAGATTTATTTTAGAATACTCGTCGGCACTACAGTACCACTACACATCTCTTACAGTGGGATTGCATCTTTAAACTCTTGTATTTTGTTGGATGAATTTGCCTTTTTTTTTTTTTTTTGCCATTTTTTATGCCAGAACAATGTTGTGACTAGTGTCATCTATTGGCCACATAAATATGATAATGAAGCTTACCAGCAATTCATTTTATCAGAATCATATTGACACTGCAAACACAGGCTTAATACCCAGAGGGTTCAAAGAACTTGTTATAAAGCAAATTACTGAATCTGAAAAACAGTAACAAAAGGCCCTTGCTTTTTTTTATGATAGACACATGTGCTCTGAACTTTCTGCACCGGGTCCCACTGTGCGATTTATCAAGGACTGAAACTTTTTCATTACTTCAAGAACTCCGACAGCTTTCCATTCGAGGCCCAGAAGTATACAAGAATAGAGACTCTGTTGTCATTCATTATCATTCCAGTTGGCTGATGAAATTAATGTACTCTTGGCATTGTGGGTCCTTGGTTTAATTGCAGCAGGTGGTGTGGGCATTTAAGTGATGTTTTTTTTTTAATAAAGATTGAAAACGGACGACCACCTTATGAGAATTGTCAGAAAAATATTTCTAAAGCCAACAAATCCATATTATTACACCATAAAGAATTATTTGGGGATATTATGTACAACACGAATTTTACTTTATGGTTAAATTCACCGTTAACCCTTCATTGCCAGCGGGATGGGCAACCCATTAATTTTCAGGCTTCCTAGCAGTGAAGGAATACAGACATGTATGTATGTATATCTTTATGTATATAGCACCACTTATGTATATAGCGCTTCACAGCAGTAATACACGTCATAATAATATAAAACATGATGGGAATAAGCACTTCAGATATAGAAGTAACATTAGGAAGGGAGTCCCTTCCCCGGAAGAGCTTACAATCTAAGTGGTAAGTAGGGAGAACGTACAGAGACAGTAGGAGGGTGTACAGGTAAGTGCGTCTGCATGGTATATGGGGTTGTCCATTGTCAACAGATACAGAATTGGCAAACATCCCCATGATGTCCAGTTTCAATTGACTATACAGTCAGCAGACATTCGCAATATTATAGCTGCAGACCTAGCAATATCTACATGTGGTTTTTTTGTTTTGTTTTTTAAATAAATCAGTTTGGTACTATGAGAAAATACTTGTATTTAGCATTTTTTTTTTAAACTCCGAATGACATTTTTAATGTTTATTATAATGTAAAAAGCATTTTTTGTTTCTATAGCAACCATTTACAAAGTCACACCCCCTTCCTCTTCTGAAATAGGCTCAGGCACACCCCTTTTTGAGCCCTGTCCTCTCCCTGGCAGTGCATCAATTGTATCTAGTGACTGCCTGGTCACATGATCTTCCCCAAAGAACTTTGCATCTTTGGTCCTCTTCTATTGCACTGACAGCCATTTGGTGAACCCCTGAGCCGAATCTTCACTGATCGATCACAGGAGAAGGGATCGATCTGCAACTTAGCTAATTACTTATCATTGTGTGGATTATATTGATGCCCATATTAAAGGGGGAAAATAAACTTTAAAAAAAATGTCAGCTTGGACTGCTGCTTTAAGATTGACTTAAAACTTAAACGTTTGCACCACTATTAATAAAACCCCCAGAAAGTTCTGATTTATGACGGTGTGACATGACAATGGGTGGGAGGCGTTTGGTTCACAGTCTTTAGTTATCAAACCTCTTCTGCTTCGGTGGACTTTAGCTCCCCCTGAAGCTGCAGATTCGTGAGGCACCAAACCCCCCACCATGTACTCTGGAAGATGTACAGTAGGCCTACTTCAGCCAGATGTTTGCATAAGCTCATTTTGCTATACATCTAGGAATACATTAATCTGATAGTTGCAATATGAACTTTGCTGTATTACAAATGTGTTCTCCTGCACAGCACAGCAAAGTGGGTGGTATTTCCAAGCAACAGCTGTAGAGAAACAGTGTAATTTCCAAATTGCAATGACAGGACTAAGCTGTAATACACAGGGTCCCTGCTGCATACAATATATTACAATAAAAGCAGTGTTATTGGAACCTAGAGCTAATGATCCCAGGTAGATGAGAAAATTCCACTCCAAGAATTACTTGTGTTCCAAAATGATATGGAATCAAAAGGCAATTAAGCTTTGTGGCAAACTCTTTAGCCAACCAACTGGCTTCAGAACAGTAACCAACCTTTACTTATTATACATTTAAATGTTACTTTATTTAAATAATATTAAACCATCTGGACAATGGATGAAGGGGCTTGTTTGCACCGAAGCGTTGGATGCTGCCATGACTTCTTTAAGTCATTAAATGACCTTTTTTGTTACCCTTGACTTCTCCTTATTTTCGGTGTGCTTGACTTCATTTATTCAAGTCTCCCAGTGGCAAAACTGGCACAAAAGATGACACCAGGTTTAAGAAAGAAAATGACTGAAAAGCAATGATCATTTTTTTCAGTTAATAAATCTTGTATCGTTCTCTTGCACCCGTTTTGGAATACTTTGGCAAATAGAACCCACATTGGTTAATAAGATTAACTTCCTAAGATTTAAATGCTGTAAGGCCGTGCGTATAGTGCCCGCGACGGGCGACATCGCCCAAAAACAAATGCATTGCCGCCACGTGCGCTTACATTAAGCGCGATGGCGACAATGCGACGGAGCGTATTTTGGAAGCTGGCAATATATTATTTTTCAAGGGCTGTCGCCTCATGTGACAGCCCCTGAACCAATCAAATGCCAGTAAGCCTGCGACGCCGCCGCAAAGCGAAATATGCCTTTCGCTAGCGGCGACGGGTGACGTCACCCGTCCTGTCACGTCGCCCGTCGCGGGCACTATACACAGCCTATGTGTTGCATCTTGTAAGCAAAGCAGTATGTTTTTATACACATGTAGCCAACATCACTGCTCCTGGTAACGGGACGCACTGCATTAATGTGGGTTATTTAACAGGAAAACAATGCCTTATTTAACCCCTTATTTACCGTAAACTGAGGTAATAACCTCTGCTGCATTTGTAAAGCCAATATTTACCTTTTAATGCAACAGCGCAGATCCTTCAAAAATGGTTTGAATTTATTTATGAAGTGTATTATTGCTGATTTGATTATGTTGGTTTTGCTGTCCCCCCCCCACCCCCACCACCCCCCTTTCCTTTTTCTGTATCCACCCACTACCTTTATTTTACTCAAAAAACAAATAAAAATTGTTTGGAAAAAAAAAATGGTTTTAAGGTGCCTTATGCAGGTTTTACATAAACCGTATATTGTGCATACATTGTTTCTTATGTTTGCCAACAGAACCAGTGATCAAACCCTTCAGTATAGGAGGTGAGGGGTCGTGGGGGTGCAGAATGCATTATAATTTGTTACAATCCCTTTGAAATAAAGAGATTAGGCCTCATATGTGAAAACCATCAGCTGCTCTGAGGGAAATTAAAAGTACCAAGTACTAAAACCCATTGTCTATTTCTCTGCTAAGAGGGGTATACAAATTGCGTTAATCAACTCATATTCCAGACTCCATGGAAAGTGTATCCAATACAACAGAGAAAATGTTCTAATTGGAAATTACCTCTGAGAGGCAATTTTCCCCATCTCATTCAACACATCAGAAAGCTCAACATTCAATAACCGCACTGTCATTTTCATTGCCCCTTCGTTATTTTTAAGCATCTGAAATAGTGCACCTACATTTTGGTATTTATTATTTATATCACTCCTGGGGAATAAAAAGGAAATAAAGTGCGTAGAGAAAAAACGTTTCTTTTCTTTGAAACATAAGCAGAAACTCCACCAAATGATTCCTGTTAATGAAGACATTATCCTCAGTTTTCAAAGTAACTACAGAAAGCTTTCACATGACATTAAATGCAGTTTGAGCCTTAAAGTCTTTTTGAAGTCCATGAACAATAAAAGAGAACAATGAAATTAGTGTCTTTGATCTCTCCAGTCGAAAGTTTTTACATTTTGTTTTAATCTACTAGATACATTAAATTACCTGCAAACTACAGTAAGCTTGTCGTGATTTTATAATGTATTAAAATACGGATTTCATTAAGTTAGATGGCTGGCAGCTGATGCACCTCATGCTGAAAACTTCTCAACCACTCACTGCTGAAGCTTCACGAAAATAAAGGAAAGTGGAATTCATGTCAAGATCAAAGCCTTTAATATACATAGATTTGAAATGAATGCATTATTAATAACATGGGCAAATACATAAGTTTAACTGGCCAATAATACGATCAAACACGCAGATTCTTTGCATTTACCAACTCTTGTCACACATACACCTCTACCTGTGTGAGATTAGTTTGTGTGTCTCTGTGCATCGAGGCAAAGATAAGCAGATGCAGACGCATTTTATCTCGATTTACTTTAGCGGCTGTACCAAACACAGCTTGCTACCCTTGTTGAGTTTCATATTTAGGATGCAGATTGTTAGTCACCAAGTAGATTTTAGATGGGCAGAAAAGGGAAAAGGAAGGACAGAATTTGATCCATCAATGTCCCAAACTGCTCCTGATAGTCCTCACCACGAAAGCAGGCACACACGGAGCAAACCCGCAAGTTACAGTATCGTAACCAATGCCAAGAGATGCAAAACAGAAACACAACTTGATGGCCTTGATATATCTATCTATAGTACTTGAAATAGGATCACTAATCGGTTGTTTTGGTCACTGTAACATGACTATATGCAGATTTATAAAGACCCTGCAAGCCTTTCCTTCAGATTTACATACTGTATGAATCTATATTTTATGGCCATGTTTGTCCAATAAAAAGGTATCATAAGATACAAATAAAGACCTGCTCAGTCAGTACCAATAACTCTACTGGAACTCTACATGAAGTGCATGTGGAGTAGACTATGAGCGGATAGCTGAAAAAGAACATTTCTAAGTGCATTTCACTAAAAATAACTCATGCTGCTTTGAGGATAAATCACGGAGATGCTTTTGTCTTGTTGCATGTCTTTTATTAACAGTTAGTCCGAGTTCCAACTCATCACTCCAT
The DNA here is from genome assembly GCF_040206685.1 of Ascaphus truei. Classification (NCBI taxonomy): domain Eukaryota; kingdom Metazoa; phylum Chordata; class Amphibia; order Anura; family Ascaphidae; genus Ascaphus; species Ascaphus truei. The sequence goes on from NC_134501.1 coordinate 16,761,897, forward strand.
CTATCATCTTGGTTAGCATTGTTCGGGAAATGTGGCTATAAGCTGGAGTAAAAAGAGCTCAAAGTAATTCATAAAACAACATAGAGCACACTAAAGTGACAGGGCCAGAAGGTGTTTTATGGAATAGTACAGCTTAGTAAAAATGGGCCTCAAAGCTAAAGTGTTCTGATTTGCATAGAAATAAAGTGCATTGCAGGCATCCCAAACACTGGTCCTTAGAGCAAACCCTTAGGCTTGGTCCCCACTGTCTGCTGCAGCGCCCGCAGGGACAAGAGCCGCCGGTCTACGGGGCCGGGTCCATTGCAACGGGTGGCAGCCGCGCTGAGCCGTCAGTTTTTCCTGCAGACTGGAAAATTGTGCTCAGTACTAGCGATGGAGTGCTAGGCCACGCCCCCAGCGGTTCAGCCAAGGAGGATCGGACCTGTAGCGTGTCACGTCATGGCCGCGCCCCAGTCACGCCCCCCGTGTCTTTCCCGCTGCAGCTCACTGCAGACCAGGGAACTAGACTGCACGCGCCGCCAGCCGCGCGTGCAGCGCAGACAGCGGGGAACGTAGCCTCATTCACCGAATCACTACCATGAACATGCCTTGGGTTACAATCGTCCAAGCCCATCTCTACCTCCCTCTACTGCGCACTCCAAGTCCACCAAGTTTTACCCACAGGACGACCATCTGAGACTTCAAAAAAAAGTCTCTTCCTTTGAAGCCAGTGCTATATTTGCTACAACTCACTCTCTCTCTCGGGTCCTTGAACCTCGACAACTATACAAAGTTTCCCGCCCCAATCATTCCTAAATTATTATTACATACGAATGGAAATAAATAGGCCATTTTTCACCATTCTTTTTCTTATAGCCATTTAAAAATAAAAGGTCAGCAGACTGAAGGGAAGACTATGCAACTACAAAAGTGTCAGCTGGGTGCTTTATTGCATCACCTTCTTGCCTGATTGCGTATTTGACATGGGGTTTTAGAATTCTTACTTACTAAAAAAAAGAATCAGACCAAGAGTACTTTGGCAGGTTTTGACTAGCTGCTTATTGATTTAGATGTGCTCCGATCCACATCATCTAATCTACAATAAGCCATTGACAGCGCTTCTCTGTGCGCTGAGCTATGGACGGAACGGCTTAGATTTGAGCTCTATTGTAGACATTGTAATGAAACCGTAGATCAGCAGACAATAATACAATAATGAGATTGTGCTAGGACACAAGTGTCAATACTAGAAAATGACATGGGCGTCTCAGTCAGTTACACTTTGAAAGTACAGTATCTTTCCTACACTCGGCATTTCACATTATAAATACAAATGGCCAGACGGTAAAGCACGAGTCCACACCGAGGTTTGTTTTCTTGCAAGAGACAGCTTAGCCGACGTGGGCTCTCCTGCAGCTTCTGCTTTCTGCCAGACGGAAAAATAGGTGTGTCCCGCGCACAAAATGGCCCCGGTGTCGGGGGCTCCATGTCACGGACCAATAAAAAGCTGCAATGTCGTCGGGTGATGACATCACGGCTTCCTATTGGTGACCTCAGTTGCTGTGTTTTTTTTTTTTTTTGTGTAAAAACAAAAACTACAAAACATTAAAAGTCTTGTCATTCAGGGACTGGGGGACCCCAGATGTTGGGGGAGCAGGGTGAAGTGTCGGAAAGCTTTGAAACAACTGCGTTAAATTGCACCCAATGACAACAACTGTGTAAAGTGTAACTGATGTTGGCATAAGATACTTCTAAAGAAACTCAAGGTGCAGGTCCACTTACACACTTTGCCACACTTAGGAGTTCCAATAAAGAACTTTTCTAACATATGTTCCATAATTAAAAATGTATATATATATGTATATATATATATATATAAATGTAAATACAACTGTATGCTCATCTGCATGTCTTAGGCAGGTCTGCAACCCCGCCTTTCCCCAGCATCACCCAGCACACAGCACTTCCACTGCAGCAAGGGATTCTGGGAAATTACATGCAAATGAGCACACAGTGCCACTTTTTGCTTCAAAAAACATTTTTAATATGGTTCCCTATAGGCTTAAGCTTGCTGCATGGTCATAGCTTTGAGCACAGCCAGGGTTAAGGTAATATATATATTATAATTTGTTCATTTATCAATCTACATCCCGACAACAAATATAATGAATATGAAATACATACTGTTAGGGTCTTATAACTAATAAGGAGCAGTAATTCCAAAGCTGGAAGAATTATAAAGCAGTTCTTATAAAATTCCCAAACGGTGGCCATTTTTAAGAGTTCCCCCAAAAATATTTTTATGTCAACATTAAAAAAAATAAAAAAAACAAGTACAATAAACCCCTGCAAGATGTGTGTGACCGGGATGAAAAGGGAAATGGTTTTAAAACTCTGGCTCAGCTATGTGTTTAAACCCTTCACTGACAGAAAGTGAGCAGCCTACGAAATGCTAATTCACAAAACATCTCCGGCCACTCTTTCCGCATGTCCGGTTGCTCAAATGTAGACAATAAAGCACATTTCCACATGTTTATCTCGCCTGCAGATTTTAGGAATCCTGTCTGGAGTGGTCAACTGAAGCAAATATAAAGGGAAATAAAAATAAAAAAAACGGACACCATTTGTGATGCAGGCCTCCATGGCAATGAATGGGTTAATATTGCTGTAGGGACAACATACTGTATATTTAATGCCTCCCGCTAAAAAAAAAAAACAACAACAAAAAAAAACACATCTGTCAGGTTTCACAGCCAAGGAAACACACGGGTGGCTTCACGGTGCCACTGTAAAATAAAACCGGTGTTGCCACGTTGCTTGTTTGTGTAGATATTATTAAAACTACGAATTAATAAGAAGTAGCTGTTAAGGGCTACTGCGGAACTTTGCTACAACTGACAGTAACTATAATATACGCCAGTTTGTATTACAATGTTATTGCCCTGTTCCAGTTCTAATCGCCAATTATGACTCTATTAGTCCTTCTTGGCAGTTCATCTGATCCTGCATCAGCTAAGGAGAGCTGGGATACAGCCCTATGCTCCTCGCGTTTCCGCTTCAGCGAATGCTCAGCGCGGCGTCTGTCATCTGGAGACACTAAGGAGGGAAGGCATCGCCTTCTCGGAGATAACTACACCTGACCTTACAACAATTTACTAAGGAAATACCTGCTTAATGGCCATGCGAGTACGGTCTCTGTTACACTCGCAACGGCACTGCAAATTAGACACAACAGGATAAATCTACCACCAGCTCACTAGACACTTCATTAAATCACTACTCCCTTGCCTTGTAGAGCACTAATAGAATCACAGCCCTCGTTAGCCGCTGAATAAAAGATCAATCACATCTCTGAGAGCTCCTGCTACCAGCTTCCAAGAGAAAGACAGGGGGGAAAATACATACTTAGGATCATCAGTAAGATTCGGAATGGCCTCTCTGCAAGTTGTTTAAATTACCCTTTTCCACAACTGACTCCAGCTAATACTCAGAGGAACTTGTTAACTCTGCTTTCAGAAGCTGCTTTCTAATATATGACTACCAGTTCCTGGTCAAAAGTTCATAATGTGCATATGTAAAAAGGTACTAAATTGCCTGTGGGCTAAAACCAGAGGAGTTTAATTGCAGCAAAATGCTGAAAATGGTCTGCGGAGGGTCCTTGGGCTGCGATGTGGCAGGCACTGGCTGATTGAAGTAGGGAACATAAAATCCTTACAACAGTATCTCCTTAAAATGCAACTGGAACTGGCGCCCGTTGCTATAGCGCAGCTGTCAAATGCCGCGTGTACGAGGTGGTGAAAGGAAATATGAAAGGACAGACACATCCTTCTCATAAATAAAGCAACAAGACTTGCTTGGCATAGTACATAAATTTACAGAGGAGGGAAAGAAATAGGTAGGAAAATACCAGGGCCCATAAATATATTTGGCTTAAGACAAACACCCCACAGCTTGGATAACGTTTGGATGGTGCATCACTCATGTGCCTTCCGTGTTGGAAAAAAATGCATGGTCAAATACAGCATGGAAAACAACCCATGTTTTATACATAAATAAAAAGATGAAATACAAAGCATCAACTTTACCAAACAGCTGACAGCTGGATAATGGTAAAAAGAGGCATTTAAAGGTGTCATGGCAAAAGGGACTCTGCACATGTCACTTAAACTCTGGTAACCTAGGGGCCCACAACAGATTATAAAGTGTATCTCTGTCAATGAAAACAATTGTACTATGTATGTACATCTTTATTTATATAGTGCCATCCAGGTGCATAGCGCTTTGCAGCAGAAATACACGTGACATAATATTATAACACAGTGGGAATTAGCGCTCCAGACAAAACAATAGGAAAAGGAGTCCCTGCCCCGAAGAGCTTACAATCAGACTTTGATATGATATCCAATACTTGCACGCTCAATAGGAATTAGAAAATAAAACATTATATACAAAAATTGAATCATTTTGGGTGGCAGGCTCACCCCTGTAAATAAATCAGAATTCAGACAAGCAAAAAAGAAGACATTTAGTCGCACTCCGAGCAGAGGTCATTGTTCGTCTCGACTTGGAGGGCGACTCAATTTCGTCTTTTTTGCAGACTTTGAGCACTTATTATAGCAAGCTGAGGGGTTTGAGATCTCCTGTACATGGAGTAGATGTTTGGGATACAGGTAATAGAGAACATTAACTCATTATACCTAAACACATCAGAATTATTGGGGTCATATGTACATTCCAACTTCATATGCTCCTTTCCAACAGTAAGAAAATCGCTTGTTCTCCGATGCTCTCGTTTCCCCCGATTTATTATTCTACATTGTTACAGTTCAATTTGTGTTAAATTGGGACGGATGACTATTAATGTTGGTCATCCAGTTATTATGTAATTTATAGTATTTCCTTTGTGGACCTTCTATTCTGCAAGTGTACTAAAGGAATAGCATTATTGACTCTGAAAATCCCACTTAAATAAGAAGTAGGACTAGTTAAAGCCAGTTAGATCAAATAAAATAATGAGTCCTTACAGAACATAGATAGAAAAACGACAACCTGGATTTCCAAACTGAAGTTTGTACATTTATTTTGCTCACACAAATAATCTTCCATTTGTAAAGTAACTGGTTTGTATTTGGCACATTTCACAGTATTTACAAGTCTATAAAAGATAGGCATTTGGTGCATTTTATGCAATATAATCATGCAGTATCAACCCTTTGATGTACTGTAAAATTATTGAACATGTAAATGTGCAAAATAATGGTGGTGATAAAGAAATGTAGATACTTAAGCATCAAACAGAGAAATCTTTACTACTGATTATTCATTATTATGTTATTTGGGAGGCGGAAATGTGGTGAAATGTAATAAAGCGTAATATTCATACCCAATATGTATCTTGATTAGGTGTATGAATTGCTTATTATTGGTGCTATATTTTATACCACAAAAGCAATGACCTATGCCGCTCAACCTAATACAGTTAGTTGATTAAAAATGAAAGGGTTAAATTCAGGGTGCAAGTAGGAAATATTAGCAATAATACATTAAGAACCAAGGGGGTCCAAAAGAATCCTGCGATCAGCACTCGCTGTGGATATCAAAGGGACGACCATATAAGTCCAAAAGGTATAAATAACCGTGATCACTATTAGTGATTATGGGTACATGACTTCACTAATACACAACCTCCTATATAGATCATGTAGGATACGGGCGAAAAATAATAAAGTTGTATTTATACCAATGTTTAAAAATGCATGGAATATATACATAAGTAATAAAAACTCTCCATGAACAAAGGGAATAGGTGGTTAACAAAGCTAAATGTAGTGTGAGCCCGATTGGCATTGACCAGCATTAACCAGGCAAAATAAACACCTGTATTAGGTGTGTGGGATATGCTGCAGTTATACTGTAGTCATGATACTGATATATGTAGTCAATGCCACACAATAATCCACAAACACATGAATGCGTCAATAGGAGTTATACAAGAATGTGCGTGCGGTTGGTTAATTTTAAAGTTATATACCCATCAGCCAGTACATATAAAAAGCGATAAAGTGCCATGTATACCACCAAATAACACCGTACACCCAATATATGCAGATAGTTATAATGACACAGTTGTCAGTAAACCATAGTTAGGAAACTCATGGTAAAGGTACAAAGGAATCCTCTTGCAGTGTCCAAGTGTTAAATAAATGGGAGTGACCATGGAGCGGTATAACAATGTAGTCTGCGACTGGAATTGCCTGTCTCAATCGCTTATACTGGCCGTGTATGAAAGAACTCGAGCCGCCATTCCCCTGGACGTCCCCGTCGTGACATCAAGATTCCCCAACGCCGTGTCGTGTGATGCGCAAGCTTCATCAGGGGTTGAACCGCCTATTCCCCTTTGTCCACTTTGATATCCACAGCGAGTGCTGATCGTAGGATTCTTTTGGACCCCTTTGGGTCTTATTCTATAATTGCTATATTTTATATCCAGGAATATTTATCCACGTGGTTAATGAATTCATTTATATTTGTGGTATTGATGAAAAAATATATTATGTGAAAGTAATTCTTTCATATGGTGTAGGACAGCGGTGCGCAAACTGGGGGGCGCGGCGGTTACAGAGGCCCCCCCGCGCTCTTCCCCACGGCATTTAAATTCAATGCCGGGGGAGGTGTTAGGCCTCTGTAACTCACTTACCTGTTCTCTGCCGGGTCTTCGGTGACGCGTCGCCATGGCAGCGTGGCGTCAAATGATGCTGTGGGGTCATGTGACATCACATGACGCGCAACATCATTTGACGCCGAGCCTTTGGAGAAGGGGGGTTGTGAACGCTGCGGCTTCCGGACAGGGGGGGCCAAAGCTCAAGATGTTTGCGCGCCCCTGGTGTAGGATATACACAGTAATAGTATAATTGTATGCTTAATTATAGGGGGGGACGGAAGATAGATTTATGCCTATAAAGCCATTTTGTATGGCGTTTGTTATATGTTCGGGTGACAGTGGCTGTGACACGTTGGCATGTTTGTGACAATAATGTGACATACGATCGAGTGTTTTAACGCAGTATTCTGCTGCCGCCAGGAATTGATAGCTTTGGGACACAAACATCCAGTTTCGTGTGTCTTAGTCTTGTGGTCACCAAAAGTGACCTGCTGTGTGATAAAAGTGTGCCTCTTTCCTACCAATATATTTCCCTTAAACATTCTACGTCATGTTTTCACGCAGTTTGTCCTTTTTGTAACAGTTCCTCTATCTGTTATTCCCACCTTCCTGCCTTGCTGCTGCTCTCTAACTGCCGTTGTACGATGTGCGGATATCGATCCTATCATGTATCATATGTATACAACCTTCTCCGATTTTCCAAAATGCAATTATGTCATCTACCTCACCCCCCTACCCCCCTTTTTTAAATTTCAGCGCCCCTCCCCAGCCACAGTCTTAACACTTTAAACCCAATAACATTTGAGCTTACAAATATATAAAAGTGTGCCATGTTCCGTGGGATTTTAGTGAGGGTTATAAAGCTGTACAGCTGAGCATTCAGAATTTGAAGGAGTTGTGTACGTACCCCAGGACCATGTACAAGGTAGTGTAGGTTAGTCCAAATAAATAAAAGTCAACCTAAAAAAAGAGAAGTGTAAAAAAAGAATCCAATGACACACTTCTGGGTTGTTGATACATGTAAATGCAAATCTTTATTTTGGTAGCTCTGTGATATGAGAGATTTAAAAGGAGATTAGAACACACAGTTTTGATAACAATCTGAACTATAAAGAGGTGCCATGTAGGTGTGGGTGGGTGTGTGATGTTAAACCGGTCAAATATGATAGTTAGATAACATAACCATGCAGCATTAAGTACAAAAAAAAAACATGAAATGATTAATAAAGCCATTCAACAGTATAACGGGTGTTAAACTAATTACAACGTAGTCAAAATGAGAACCATGGTTGTAAATTTATTTGTATTGAATTTTCCATTTTAATAAACTGTTGAGAATGGCATAAATGTGCAATTTGTGTTGGGAAGGTATAACGTGGCGAATGTCAATGTTTGTAGTCCTTTCCTTTGTGATAGATAGATAGATAGATAGATAGATAGATAGATAGATAGATAGATAGATAGATAGATAGATAGATAGATAGATAGTCAGAAACAGGGCACACGCAAAACAAAATTAAAAATAAGGGTAAAGGAAGGGTGCATAGTGTTCAAAAAGATACAGAAAAAGGAAAAAAGGGACAGGCACTCCTATATGCAAAAAAGTGAAATTTATCGACTCAACCTTTCGGTCACCACTCGATCCGTAGCTCTTGAGAAAGGTCCCAGTGGGGACGGAAACGTTGAGTCAATAAATGTCCCTTTTTTCATTTTTATATATATATATAGATAGATAGATAGATAGATAGATAGATAGATAGATATAAATATATATATGGACAGGAAACACTGTGTCTCTGGAGCTGAACCACGTTAATTTCAGCACCAGAGACCCCGCTGCTTCCTGAAATACTGGGTAAGCTGCCGCCGAATGCAACCCCTCCAGGGAAATCCAAATGGCGGTTAAATGTCCCGCGTTGCGCAGGCAAATAGTACGCATCATCCATTGTGGCTTCCTATTGGCCCGCGTGACACAGAGGTATAAATGCCAGGAAGTAACTGGCAGCATCTTCTTTCCTGATACCCATCAGGAACCAGGAGGTCCCTGGAGCTGAAATCAACACTGTTCCGCTCCGGGGACCCCCTGCTTAACACCTATGTAAAGAAGAAAAAAAAAGGAGGGTGGGCAAATGGGACTGCTCTTTTCAAGGTGACTCAACAATCCTCTGGACCAAAATACTGTACATACAAATATAGGATAAGTAGTTGTCTAAATTTAGCATAGGTTGAACTTGATGTGCATGTATTTGTTCAACCTCATCTGCTATGTAGTAGATGAAGGTAGATTGGTGCTTTCTTACTGGAAAGTTGTCTCACCAAACAGCTCATCAATTATTGTAAAAATAAAAAAGTTTTAATGGGTTACATATTAAAAAACAAAGGACATACTAGGGACAGAACAGGGAAAACTCTCGTCCCATGCGTTTCACGTTCAACAGTGCTTTCTCAAGGAGTCCCTTAGAAAGCACTGTGAAACGCATGGGAGGAGAGTTTTCCCTGTTCTGTCACTAGTATGTCCTTTGTTTTTTTAATATGTAACCCATTATAACTTTTTTATTTTTGACAATATTTGGTGAGCTGTTTGGTGGGACAACTTTCCAGTAAGAAAGCACCAATCTATCGTCATCTACTATGTGATTTCCTGATTGGAGTGGCACGTCAACAGTTTATGCAGGCACCGGCACTTGAGACGCATCGTCCGGTTTCAGAGGGGGAAGGCGTTTTGAATTCCAGCAGCAGCCCATACAACCGCGACGCAATCACAAGAGAGGCTCCGATACACAGGAAGTATATGCGTCAGTATCTGAGGAGACGACACGGGATTCCAAGCTGCAAAGACGCCAAATTGGGAGTAAACGGAGACGGAGGTAGGACAATTATGCGGTCTTGGGGGCTTGAGAGGTAATCAATACTTTTCCTCTGTCATGTACATACCCCCACTGGCTGTCCAATTATACCCCGTGCTCAAGCATTCACTTCCCGTCCCCAATATATAACCGTCGTGTGAATACCGGACAAAGCAGTATACCCTGCATAACAAACTGTTGACTTTACCCAGATTGTATTATAATATATATATATATGCCTACCTTGCATCGGCAGTACAACACTGGATAATACAAATCCAGTATATGTTCATAGGCAGATCTTAGAGCTAAGAGTGATCAGTATCCATTTGTCATCTGCTATGTAACTACAGTATGTAACTATGTAACATATAGGATAGGGTCTGTCTTTTGCACAATTTGAGACTAACCCGGAACCAGCAGCACACTGGCAAGCAATGTGGTGATTTCCATCCAGTGTAGGAGGGCGCAAAGGAAGCGCTAGGTAGACCTGTAATTTCCAGAGGCATGAAACTATGTAACATACGGTTCTTATTTTGGATTGGCCTCGGATCAGAGACTGGAAAGTTCTCCATTTGTCTCCAGAATAGTAACATAGCAGCCTGAAGCACAACATGTCCCAAAGATAAGATGCCAAGATTCTCAAGGGAAAACTTACCAATCGTTAATACAGATACCAATGGTACCTGTTTACATGGGATAAATTTGCTATCAAAGAAAGCAGCGCAATGCTATTGGAGAAGGACTCTGGCACACACATGATTTAATCTACACTCTGTTCATTGATTGCTTTTGGATATTTTTCTTTGTCCACCTCTAAACCATCCCGTAAAAACGCTTTTTTGTGACTACCTAGTTTGTTGGCTCGAACTTGAGGAAAAAATAATAACATTAAAAGCATATTAGGAGAGAGAAAAAAAAATACACCAATGTATTAATCAGGCTAAAAATTGATCCTGCACTCGTTTGTTTGGAGAAAGGGCCATATTAAAAGGAAGAAAAACAAATGTTAAAAAAGTGAGAATGCTAAGACAACACTATGCAGGTCTGAACATTTGATACACTATATTTTCTTTGGATCCAGCATATAAACCTTTATAACTTCGCTCTGAAAGACAGGGCTCTTCAGCTCAGGTTACTTGGACAATTTCACTGTTTACTCTTCCCTTTTTTTTTGTGAAGTCAGAAGAGATTTCTCCCAGTATTTCAAATAAATAAGATATCCAGCTGAACAAACATGATACATTCTGTTAGATTACTTTGGCTTCTTTTGGAAAACTTGACTTTTTAAAAATGTAATATGATTAAAGAGAAGCGGACAGAAGGAATTGATTGGTGCAAATGTTTAAAGTTGGGGCGGCACAGTTATAAAGCAAGTATTCAGCACTGGAAATAAAATCCAAGGTCATTTTTCATGTTTTAAGAAGACCACATAGAGTCACCAAATGTTTATTTAAAAAATATATATATTTTAAATTGAGCAAATTACATATTTTGTTCTCTTCTATCGTTACTTCGTTTCATCACAATACATAGCAACCGTTATTAATTCAAGAACCAATATTAATGATACCAAGACACATTGAGATATCAATGCTAAACCTTTAGCGCATGTTTTCACATCTCAGTTTCATCATGGTCAATAATAATTAAAGTTTAAAAAAGCCCTTTAATAGCAGAGCACGTTACATCTTAATCATGTTACATGAAGATTTAGATAAAGCTACAGATTGTTGGATATAACAGCTTTATCTCACTGTAGCTTCAGGCAGATATGTCTTCTCTCTACCCCTTTTGTGTCTAAAGCTCTCTCCTGCATTAAACCTTTCTCACTGACTGCCCCACACCTCTGGAATGCCCTTCCCCTCAATATCCGACTAAAGTGGCGGCCGCCTTTAACCTCCTGCGGCCGCCACCGCAGGCTTTTAAAAACGCGGGCAAATGCGGCATTTTTTCTGCTGTTTTCCCGCGCCGCGGGCGCTTTCAATGATAAGCGCCATTAGCGCTTGTCTGATGATGCGGCCGCCGCGCGGGAAACTCCGTGACAAACGGAGAACATCCCTGCATTTTTACGGGTAAGCAGGAGGATTAAAGGGGCCGCGACAGTAGCACCCTCTCTCTCCTCCTTTAAGACCCATCTTAAAACTCACCTCCCTAACGCAGCACATGAGAAGCTCCGTGGCTGATATTATACATCTCATACATCGACCTTGGCCTCTTGCACACGCACTTACCAGCACACCTTCCTACTATCTCTGTACGTTCTTCCTACTTACAAAATTAGACTGTGAGCTCTTCGGGGCAGGGACTCCCTTTCCTAAATGTCACTTTTATGTCTGAGGTACTTCTTCCCATTATGTGTTATTTGTATTATTTGCTATTTATATGATTGTCACATGTATTAATGCTGTGAAGCGCTATGTACATTAATTGCTGTGAAGTGCTATGAAGCTCTACAGTATGTATTACTGCTGTGAAGCGCTATATACATTAATTGCTGTGAAGTGCTATGAAGCTCTACAGTATGTATTACTGCTGTGAAGCGCTATATACATTAATGGTGCTATATAAATAAAGATATACATACATACATACATATTTCACATTGTCATGCTATGACTAGGAATAGGAGGGATTGTGCCATTAAAAAGACTACAAAGCATTATTTAGAATGTGTCCTAATGACAAAGTATCAAGGAAGCTTGAGTTAATATTGGTTACTTTGGTTCTGTTTGTTATTCAGCAATATGAAGGACGTTTGCTTAGAGCTATAAGGAGCTTTATTGAAGGAGAGCATCACATGCAGTAATAGTACATAACAAGTTCTGCTTCTCTTGACATAGTAGTTTTATTTTTTCTTTATCAAATACAGAAAGGCACAAGATTTGAGCAGACATCTACGGTCTGCCTTTGCGCGTCTTTGATACAGGTGCAAAGCAGGCCCCATATATCACTTACACCCCAGGAGGTATTACTGTAGTCATCTTGATACATGGTCTTCAGTGAAATTTTTACTTTTGGGGTCAACAACAAATCTGAGTGTCTATCCATCAAAAGAGTCAATTCAGGAGAGTTCATTGTAGTTATCTGTGTTATGGATTGAAGGAAGGCAGCATGGGTACATAAAACCTCAAATCATGGGAATTAAAAATAAATACACACATCTATATTTAGGTGCTGGAAATGAACACTGAACAATCCCAGATATGTTCTTTTGAACTGAATAAATAAATGACTTCTTTTTTTCCAAGGGAGCCATGTCCTCAATGCAACTCTGATTTTTAGTTAAATGATTATTTATTGAAATGCTGACAACGTTGAGAGACAATATAATAAACCTTTTAAAAGCCAAAGCCGCTCCTCATATCATAAACCAGAAAACATTCCTGCAGGGCCCCTAATTCATTTCTACTGATCTAATATGCATTAAGGCATGACCGGCTCCTGTCAACATTTTCGATACACACCATCAGCTGTTAAATGAGGTGCTTGGATGGGAATACTCAGCAAATTATTTTGATGCTTAACCATCGTGCTACAATGAAAGCAACTCCATAATTACCTTCTACTGCCAAAAGGTTTTTGGAAGCGAGCATTCCATTTGTGGGGCACGTGTGATGTTGAGGGAAATCGAAGCCTAGGGCATTTGGACATAGTAGAAGTGATGTGAAGAGTCTCGGAGAAACTAACTGGTCACAATGTACGTGCTCTATCTGACAGCCTGAAATATATGTTCATTGGTTCCATGAGTTTCTGCTGTTAACTGGATGGTCAGTTAGACTTGTAATTGCCTGTTAGGACACAATAACCCGACTTGAAGATGCATTTCTACATTGAGCGGAAAAAAGGGGTTTACCCATCTCTAGAGCCACAAAAAAAAAAAGCCAGAATGCATTGTAATTCGTACATGTATTTAATGGCCCAAAAATTATTCTCGATGGAGAAAATACATTATAATATAGCCCCAATCTACAGATCTTACAAATGCCTTAAATATTGGTTGTGTGTGGTGCATCTCCACACTTCTCAATAGCCCATAACAACCCCAAAAATCCTACCCCAGGTATGGGTTTCTCTGTTGATGTCTGAAGAGTTCTAGACGGTACCAGAACTGGTAAGTGGGCTATTGTTGTAATTACAGAGATCTAATAATGTTATTAGGGTGCAGTCAGCATGTTCAGCTTTTGTTTGTAATATGAGAGGAGCTGTGGTGGAGACAGGTCGTCTGAAATAAGAAGCATTTATAAGAGAGATAATACCGGGTAACATTGCCGGCTGTAGGGTGGTAAGTGGTAAGTTCCACCAGCCTGCAGCCCAACTGCTAAAATATTTATTTACACCTTCTAGTAAAGCTTTGTATCTGAGCTATATTACGTTAGTAGAAGTCGTACAGCACAGCTGCTTTAACCCTTTGCGTGCCGGAAGGGCCGCAGGGTCAGAGTGCCGGCACTTGTCATCACATGACCGCACTCCCCGAAGAGGTCACGTGATTGGTCTGTCACTGGTGATGTAACGGAAGGAAAAGTCATCCCTTTATGTCCGCCATCCCTTCAGATTGCGTCCTGAGCTCCGTAGGAGCGCTGGACGCCATCTCCCCCAAGATGATGAGCATTTATTGGGGACGTAGCTACTATGTTATGGGGTATCCCGGGTGCCCGAACCCATGGCAGAGAAGCTATGTCCTAGAACAGGGGTGCTCAACTCCAGTCCTCAAGACCACCCCTCCCAACAGGTCAGGTATTCAGGATATCCGGCTTCAGCACAGGTGGCTCTGCCACTGATTGAGCCACCTGTGCTGAAACAGGAACTGATTTAGCCACCTGTGCTGAAGCAGGGATATCATTAAAACCTCTCCTGTTGGGGGGCCTGGAGGACTTGGGTTGAGTAACATTGTCCTAGGGCACTCCAAGGGTTAAAATCTTCTCTCTACCCCCCTTGTATCTAAAGCCCTCTCCCACCTTAAACCTTTCTCACCGACTGCCCCACACCTCTGGAATGTCCTTCCTCTCAATACCCGACTAGCACCCTCTCTATCCACCTTTAAGTCCCACCTTAAAACACATCTGCTTAACGAAGCATATGAGTAGCTCCGTTTCCAACACTATACACCTGATACATAAAGCTTGGCCCCTTGCAAATGCACTTACCAGTATGCCCTTCTAATGTATCTGTATGTTCCTCCTAGCAATTAGATTGCAAGCTCTTCGGAGCAGGGACTCCTTTTCCTAAATGTTACTTTTACGTCTGAAGCACTTATTCCCATGATCTGTTATTTGTATTATTTGTATTATTTGTTATGTATATGATTGTCACGTGTATTACTGCTGTGAAGCGCTATGTACATTAACGACGCTATATAAATAAAGACATACATACATACAAAATGGCTATATCTCTTGGTTTATTTATTTATTTTTGACAAGGTGGGAAGCAGCGGGTCTCCGGAAATGAACCGCACTGATTTCAGCTCCCGGGACCACCTGATTCCACAGATACTTGCATCTTAGTCCGGCTGGGCACAGAAAATGTGTATTTAAAGCTCCCGCGGGCCAATAGGAAGCCGCAACATCATCCCTCGCTGCTTCCTATTGGCTCGTGTGACACAAGACCTTTAAACAGAAGTGAGACACCGCATCACCTTCCGTTGTAAGTATCTTGGGGAGAAGGGGGTCCCCGAAGCAGAAATTAACGTGGTTCAGCTCCGGAGACCCCCTGCTCCCCACCTATGCGGAAATAGAAAAAGAAAATATTTTAAAAGGCAAAATGTCCTTAAAAAGACAAGGGGAAAAGCACTACATTCATTTTGGTCTGTTTTCCCTCACTTTATGCCTTGTGATAATTTGTACCCTATTTTTCTCATTCAGATCCAACGGAAGCAGTTTCTAAGATATTTATTTATCATAAGGCCACTAGGCAGCCTGTGACTTCCAGGCCAGAAAATTGGCACAATGGCGCGTCTGGTGAGACACATGGGTGTTTAGCTGGACCTCAGCTGCAGGGGTTGGATAGCAGAATGACAAATCAGTTCAGCATACTTCACACAATGTAAATGAGGGGAAAACAAACTGATTAATTGATTAAGCCATGCCAAGTTTTAGTGAATTGTATATAACATCCCTTAAAGCTGCAGTTCAGTCTTTTTTTTTTTAAATTCAATAGTTTCATGTGGGCAATCTCTAATTACCTAAAGAACTGTATAGCTGCCGGTCAATTCGTTCTCCATGTATTGATCGGCGAAATTTGGTGACATAATTAGAGCTGGCATATGTTTTTCTTCTGCTTCTGTCTCTCAGTGGAAGCTCATGAATATTCATGAGCACTCCTGCACTGACATGTGCTAGAGGGAGGGCAGGGCTGACAAAGGGGTGTGCCAGGGCTTGTGACAGGACATGAAGGGGCGGTGCCTTAGCAAATGGCTGTTAAAATAGAATACAAGAAAATTGGTCTTTCAAAGTTGTTGTTTTTAAAACAGAAAATGCTAAAAGTATTTTTTCTTACTACAGAACTGATTTATTAAAAAAAACACACATGCAGGATATTGGCTGAACTGCAGCTTTAATACACAAAACTATCTAAAGTACAACCTATATTTTTGCGAAGATGCTGCCGTTAGGAAACATTTCCCTCAAGGTTTCCTTCAGTACATTAGCTGATTTGTATAATACAGACACTGTATGCCATTTTATGGGATCAATCCCAAATAAATTGGAATGTGTCTTAAAAAAATGTTTTTCTGAACAGAAACCTAAAGTTTGGTCTTTGACAGAGGAGTCAACACATCTCCATCCTTCCTGGAGTTTGTTACATTTGAGTGTTATAAATCCTTCTGCATTAGGTTATTCGAGGGCAGAATCCCACTGCGCTGGCTAGCTAGGGATAACAGAGTGACAGCTTGTGCTTGCTTGCTGTAATTTATAACTCTGCAACAGAACCAGTGTTTTATTCCCATCTATTAAATAGGGAACAGCACATCTGTTAAAATTCGAGCACAATGGCTGGCTTTGCAGTGAAACAGGAAACGTAACCCAATAGTCTCAGAACTTCAACAAACCTGACCCACTTTTGAATGCAGAAAGGTTTGGAGACTTAAGTTCCCTGTAACATCTGCTACGCGCTTGCTACCCCCCTAACACATGATATTCTTTCGACTCAGATACCTGCCAAAAAAAATATTTGGTTCTATTAAAAGGCTACAGTGCGTGTGTGATAATAGCACTCCGGCTCCGAACGCACAGATTTATAGATCACTGCTTACAGTCTACATCAAAGAAGCTTATGCCAGTTAAATTATGCTTCAAACAAAGTCTAAGTCCTATCACAATTCTGGTAATTCTAATTTTATGGTTTGGTAGTAGATCTGAAACATTTTCAATATGCCCACAAGCAGATTACAATTCAATACCTTTGTGACTTATGACTGCACTTCTACAACTGATTTACCAGCATCTGCAAGGATTCATTTATTCCTTCTACTCAGCAATGAAGTGATATAATAGGTGTTCTGTGTCTTTGGAAAACATAGCATTCTCGGGTGTTCAAATACACTCTGGTGTGTTTCTATCACCTTGAACATGCTGTACAGCCGTCTCTTCCATTAGCCACAGTAGTGCACAGCACTACCCACGACTCGCTGGCCAAAAGTTGGAGGGGAAGAGGTCGCCGTTTCGGTTTCACCACTTGTGTCCACATCCTTGGGCACATAGTTATTTCAGTAGATTGCAACCACATATCTGCAATGCTTGTCTCTTTAGCACAGAGGCATTGTGTCAGGATTATGAGGAATGTAACTAAATTTGCAAAAGGGCATTCAGATTAGGAAAAACTGAAAACGAAAAAAGGATTGCAAAGAAATGTGCGATTAACCCTAAAAAGTGATTCAAGTACATGAATAAAACAGAGTATAAAGAAAAATATAGAGCACAAAATTATGGAGGCTAGGAACAAATTATTTGCCTCCTCTGTGTGTATTGGGGAGTTCAATTGCAAACATATTACAAGAGAAAGCAACAAGCTCAACATTAACTAACACAGGAGAAAGTACAAGGGAAGCTTGATAAAATGATGGTAAAATAAGCACTTGACCCCGATTACATGCAAAGGGTAGTAAAGTGTAAACTTTTCATGACACGGCGAACGTCGCTATTTTTTTTGCTAACTTTTTTGTTGTTGGCAAAAGGATTCACAAGGTCTCATGACAACATTTGCAGGTGATACTGGTCATGTGACTTGTATTTTTAATGCAACTTTTTTTTTAAAAAAAAGTATAATTTCACCAAATTTCGAATTACAATTAGAATTTTTTTTTTGTTGTTGCAAATACCAAAACTAGACAAGTTCTCACATCATTACCCAAGGGTTCTTAAGTTCAGTTTAGTCATGGCCAATTTCTTATTCTTAATATTCAAGAGCTTTCACCGGCTCAGTACCACAAGATTGGTGTAAAGCAGGAGTGGTGCCTATATATAAAAAAGGAGTGGGATGACAATCAGGGAATTACAGACCTGTAAGACTGACATCATCAGTTGGGAAGATACTTGAAGGTTTATTATGAAATATTCAAGAATACCTTTTGCATAACAAAATTATTAATAACAGTCAGCTTGGGTTTATGAGGGAGAGGTCATGGCAGACTTACCTTATTAGTGTATTTGATGAGGTAAGTAGGAGTAAGGCAATACAGCTGATGTGGTCTATTTAGATTTTGTGAATGCTTTCAATATTGTGCCACACAAGAGGTTAGTGTACAAAATAAAGGACATTGGTCTGGGTGAAAATATTTACACCAACATCGAAAACTGGGTAAAGAATGTGCAGCAGAGAGTTATCTAAAATTGGAACCTTTTCAGACTGAGCTAATGCTTTTCAATTCATTTATTAATGACCTTGAGGTTGACATAGAGAGCAGATTGGCCATCTCTGCTAACCCCGTTAAATTATGTAAGGTACTGTGGTAAAACCAAAGCTGGATGTCATTTTCATATAGAAGGAGGTGGCTAAATTGGAATAAAATCCCGGGCGTTGCCCCAAGTTTGCGCACCGCTGCAATAGATATCTTTCAGAAAAGTTTACACATCTTTTTAGAAAGAAAAGGGATACAGGGATATACCAAATAAGTTAAACATAGGAAGGATGTTGACTCAGGAAGACATCGAATTGCCATTACTGGACACAGGAAGGAATTCATCTTTTTGGCCCTCATGAGATTTAAGTGGCTTTTTTTTGTTTGCCATCCTCTTTTAAAACAAAAGCGGTCTCACGTTTTAATCTGGTCTGTAACTGTTACATACACCTATAAATTATATTATCTTTAACTGTGCACGCAATGTCTTGTACTGTATATAATGTATAACCCTGTTCACTTAATGTAACCATATATTTGTCATCATAACTCTGTGCCCAGGACATACTTGAAGATGAGCGGTAACTCATTGTATTACTTCCTGGTAAAACATTTTATAAATAAATAAATACAAATATAGGATGAGTATCACAGGTCACAATTAACATAGGTTTCAGTCTATAGACATACACTATGTCTTTCTTCAACCTCATTTTTTTTCTGCAGCTACTGTATGCAAGTTCGTCTTCTACTACATTCTGAAAAGCCAATTCCCAGGATTTTATATCACATTTCATTTGTCTCTGTTCTGCAGACCAATGTATTGCACATCATCAAGTAATTATCACAGCAAACAAATTCAGCAGTACAAGAGTACCTTGTGCCAAGCGTTTCTCGAGGAATGATTGGGGGTTTTTTGTGTGCAATGTTATGGATATGACTGTGACCTATTAAAAAAGACGCTTGCAGCTATCAAAGGCAACATGTTAAAGCAAATATGTACATCTGGAATCTCGATACACTTTTATCCTGCTCCAAAAACTATAGATATATAAAACAGGTCACTCACCATGGACTTGGTGAAAGGCCGAACCAAAGCAAACAGCAAAGTGTACGCCCACCAGTTGCGATGAATGCCGGAGTACATCATATTCCCAGGATGCACAGCGTTAGACGTCACCCCATGGGGAGAGAGACGCCGGTTCAGTTCGTTGGAGTAGAGTATATTACACAATTTGGAACGGTTGTATGCTACCATGGCCCAGTAGTCTTTCTTAGATGGGCAAAGCAGGCTGAGGTCAAGTTTTCCCGATGAATCTTTAATTTCTGTAAACCTAAAAAAAAAAAGGGGAATATGTTTGACATCCTGTCAATAAAACTTTACAGCAATCCTGCAAGAAGTAGCCGAAGCCTGACGTCAACTGCTTTCTCGGTTGTTGAATAGAAATAAATGCATATTCTGAATCATTTTTGTCATTTAAATTCGTAAAAATAAATAAGACACGGACTAACAAAAACATAAGTGTTAAAACAATCTAATATAAAATTTGATTTGTCCTTTACAATTAGAGATGTGCAAACTCGTCGCCTTTCAGTGCGCGCATTTCTCGTGAACATTTTCTAAGGATTCGCAATTTCGCCAAACTTAAGCTAGGAATCTATTTGCAAAACAAATACCAATTTCCCTTTAAAATTCAATAAAAATGGCGAAGCAGCTATTTCAGAAATGTGGTCATGTTGTCAAATCGTTTCTAAAGTTGTGTTAAAATACCACAGTCACGCGGATACATGATAAAATGGGAAGTAGATCTCGGCGAGACTCTAGACGAGGAGGAATGGACCCAAATAGTAACAGCAGCGGCCAAGAGCTCGATATGTACAACATTAAAGGAGAACGCATGCAAGGTCCTGATGAGGTGGTATCTGACCCCACTCAAACTATCGAAATTTACCAAAGGATACTCCCCATTGTGCCCACGACAATGTGAGGACCCCGCGGATCTGTTACATATGCTGTGGTCCTGCCCTCGGCTAGCACCATTATGGTGTACAATCAAAGATTGGCTAGAGAGGATCTTGGACCTCAAAATACCATTCGACCCAGGGCTCTTCCTACTAGGTAGAGCTCACAAGGGAATAGCAAAAGTTGATCTCAAGCTTATTGCTCATTTTGCAACAGCTGTGAGGTGCGAGATCGCAGCATTATGGAAACAAAGTGAAATCCCATCAATTCCCAAGATTCGGAACAGAATTTGGTACGTCTGCCAGATGGAAAAATTAACGAGTTTAGTTAATGACACTGGCGAAAATTTCCTAAAAGTCTGGCGAAAATTTCCTAAAAGTCTGGACGCCATGGTTGGCCCAGACAGACATCCCAGGGGTGGAAAAAACCTCAATATTGCTTTGATAATTAGAAAATGCGTTCTCCTATGATGCAGTAACCAAACTGAGCCTTAGGTGATATTAAACACAATCGACAACCACAATGATAATCGTACATAAGGCACACTCCATGGGCTCGAGGAGACCAAAGCGGCGTCGAAGACGTGGAGCGGTACCACAGCCTTCAAACCATCCCCCACCCTACCCCCCCCTCCTTCCCTCCCCTATTCTTTATTATTTTTATTACACATCGTTACATTTTGACTATGGATGTTTTACAGTTGAGATACATGTGAGATATTGATAATGCATGACGCAGTACTGTTCCTGCAATGTATTACAGCTGTGACCTATAAGAAAAATCAATAAAAACGATAAGTTTAAAAAATAAAAAAAAATACCAGTCACATGACCAATGTCACCTGCACATTAGTCATGTGACCTTGCGAACTGTTTATGTATGGCAAGGGGTGGCCAACTCCAGTCCTCAAGGGCCACCAACAGGTCAGGTGGTGCGATCTGACTGAGCTGTGCTGAAAACCTGACCTGTTGGTGGCCCTTGAAGACTGGAGATGGCCAAGCCTGACCTAAACCATACAGTTCCTTATTGCTCTCTGCCAAACTATGGACTCAACAATCTGAGTGTTTAAAGGAGTTCCCCGTGCTTGTTTCTTTGTTTTTGTTACCCCTCCCCATGGGTGGGAAGCTCTAAGGACCCCATGGTTCCCGAGATACTTACAGGGAAAGCTTCCTGCTGGTAACATCCCCTCCAGGGGAAACAAAATGGCGTTTGAAACCCCCTGCGTTATGCGGGCCAATAGGAAGCAGCCATGTCCTCCGTTATGGCTTCTCATTGGCCCACGTGATGTTCGGTTTTAATTACCAAGAAGTAACAAGCAGGACCTTTCCCGATACGTATCGCGAGAGCAAGTGGGCCCCCACAGCTGAGTAATGCGGGTCAGCATAGCGGATCCCCTGCCGCTGATTGCTTCAAGTGGTTTGTGAATATCTCCGCAATAGAAAAACACAGGAATGGAATCTGGATGGGTCCAAAAATGGAGTGACTTTCCCCACTGGAGGAATCCACATGCAGAAGATGACCCTGTCATGGTGAGTCACCATTGTACATGTTATGATAGAGACTAGTGCACAATTCATATAATTATGGCTGTGAGTAACAATGACTCAAAGGTTCACTTACTGTATATGCCACATTCACATTTTTAACTTACTCCTCTTGTTGGTTCTCAGATCGCCGGCACACATGGAAATACAACAGCTTTAAGGAGGACTCCGCTTGCTGCATTACACAGCTTATGCGCATGAATGGAAACTACAGGTAGGTAGGTAGACTATGGAAATTTGGGTTCTCTCAATGGTGCCTGGTATTAGCAATACATTTTAAGCAACAGCACTTTTCAAAAGCCACAATCTTTGCTATACAGTATTTCAGGAACAGACACACACACTAGCATACTAGATAATGGACAAAACAGCATCTTACGAGTTTAGTTTTGCAAAACGTGATTAAATGCATTAAAAAAAAAAACTACGTATGAGTCATGTAACCTACTACTACTTGCAGAGGCTACAAATCGCTAATTATGTCGAGATTATAACCTTGGTACCTTGCCACCAGTGTTCTGATATGTTTAAATGATAAGTGTAAACATAGTCGAAATGAGTTTTGGCAGACTATTATGTTTTTAAGTATACCCATGGCATGGCTAAACACAAATCAACGTAACTAGTTGATGTTTTTTAATTGGGTCTGACAAAATCATTAAACACCAGCTGTTTGTTTCTTCCCTTTTGGTACGGTGTAAACACAGTAAAAACATCCTCAAGAAATCTTCCTGGTCAACTGAAATTCTAAAAACATTTTGTCAGTTTTGCCTGCTTAAAAATATGCAGCAGCTTCTGATAATATATATATATATATATAAACACACTAAGTTAAGTTATGGTGGGTAAAAAAAGTGATAAAAACCCTCCACAGTAAGGCCTCGGGCATGGTCAGCACTTAGGCGCTGACCCGTGCTGAGGCGCGCTGCTGCTCGGCAGTGAGCCCCTGCAGCCGCAATGAGAGCGGCATTAGCAGGGGCTCGCACACGCTTCCACAGGCGTGCGGAAGCATAGCCGACACTTCAATTTTAGTTTCTGCGCTCACGGGAGCGCAGGGCCGGTCACGTGAGCGGTTGCTCCGTGACGTCACTTGCCTGCCCCCCGACGGCGTGCAAACTAAGGCCAGGGAAAGCACCCGCTTTCCCTGAGCCTCAGCGCGCCTCCGCACGGCTGCAGTCACCATGGACTCAGCCTATAGCAAATGTAAATATTACTGTGTGCACATTTGCATGTCTTAGACAGGTTTGCAGCCCTGCCTTACACCATTATCACCCTGCATGCAGTGCTTCCACTGCAGCAAGGGATTCTGGGAAGTGCCATGCAAATGAGCACACAGTGCCACCTTTTGCTTCAAAACCATATAACATGGTCCCCTAAATCTTTAGGGGTGATAATGGTGAAAGGCAGGGCTGCAAATCTGTCTAAGACATGCAAATGAGCACACAGTAATATTTCCATATATATATATATCTATATATATATATTTATATATAGATATATATAGAAAAACACAGAAAAAACAGGCGCACTCATAGCGTAAAATTGTATAACAATAAATTTATGGAATAAGGGATAAAAATACACACTCACAAACAGAGCTGAATAAAATGCATTTTTGAGTACAACTCAGCCCGTTCAGACGCAGGAACCCAAAGAGGAGGACTTCGGTGTGATGTCCGCGGTGTGTCTTGCCACAATAGCCCCTCTATGTTCCAGCATATAGATATATATAGATATATATATAAATGTGTGTATGGAAGTGATATGTATATATTTGCAACATGTAGCTGACGGTTGAGATACTCATCCATGGCGTTCTATTAGCTGCAATGTGGAAGCAGACCCCAGCAGCCATTTTGTCTCCACGAGCAAGTATTGTTGTCCGGATGGTTTATAAAATATATATATATATATCTATATTTACTTTTAATGAGCAGAACGGACTGCTACGTTAACTAATATTTTACCTTTCATGCAAAAAATAGCTGCGACCCTATAAACATCAAGCAGCCTTCATTTCCATTAGAACCCAGAGCAACTAATCTCTTTCTGCAAGTCTGAAAATAACTGAACATAAATAAGGAAGAAGAGACAAATATTAAAGATGCAAATGGAGTGTCAAACCTCTTTAAATTCTCTTCACATGGAAAAATAATGAATTATCCTTTCAAGAGATCAGTTGCTACTAGCGCATTTTCTTAGCAGAAGCAGGGAAATGATAAATAGACATTCGCAGAAAGACTATTATTTTCATATTTAACACAAGTTACGATTTTAACTACTGTACAGAATAAAAAGAGTGTGTTCCTCTCAAGTTACATAGCAGCACAATGCATAACATGTGCACTTAAGTTATATATTGTCTATCACTTCACAATTTGAACCTAATATAGTGGTGTTGTTTGTACACGAGATTTGAAATCTCTTTGGTTTCTGAATCCGATCTATTTTTACACTGGTCCAAGACAAAGGTGTCACAATGTGCAACAAATAAAATATTAAAGTAGCAATACATGGTCTTAATCAGCACTGTGTTCTTACTCCAATATTTGCTTTATAAATCAAAGAATCAGCATTTGTTCACAGCTGCCGTGAGCAGAGTTTGCTAATGCAAAGCGAGTGATGGAAAGAGATGCTGTGCCTCGCTCTTCCCCGGGGAACCCGATAACAGTTTAAAGCAGTGGTTCCATTTCTTTACAGGTTTGAAGCAGGGGGTCTCCAGAGCTGAACTGTGTTAACTTCAGCTCCGGAGACCACCTGCTTCCCGAGGTAGCAGGTCTGGCTGGGCTAGTTAGGGCAAGCATAATGGAGATTAAAATGTCCCGAATCGATGTCTTTGAAAAACGAGAACCGGTATTTGTAACTGGTTCCTGTACCAATATGGCCGCTAATGGGATGTGGCCACGCATTCTACTATTTGTCTCCCAGGTTCTGGTTGGCTGCAGTACTGCAGCGTTCTGTTCCCTGTGCTTTGGTTGGACGGGTTTCCGGTCTCTATGTCTTCCGCATCCTTATTGGCTGAACTTCCGAGCTCTCACCTCTCACCCCGCTGTCCCATCCAATCCCCTGGCCGCTATCTTTGCGGTGGCCGGCGGGTCAGGCCTGTGCTGTGTCGGGTTTTCCTCCCAACCCCCCAGCAGACAGTCCGTGCACCCCGGGCCCAGTGTGGGAGAGGAGCCCGCCTCATAGAGACAATGCACAGCACCCAGTACAACAACCAGAAGCCTATAAAACCAGCGGTGCCCTCACCTCAATGTGCGGGTAAGAGCAGGAATCACGGGGTGCGAGAGAGAGTGAGGGAGAGTTAGATATGTAACACACATATATCTGTATTTTTATATGCACAACCCTTTATAGAATACAGGTGTGTGTGTGTGTGTGTGTGTGTGTGTGTGTGTGTGTGTGTGTGTGTGTGTGTGTGTGTGTGTGTGTGTGTGTGTGTGTGTGTGTGTGTGTGTGTGTGTGTGTGTGTGTGTGTGTGTGTCTATGTGTGAGCTCGTCTGAAAAAGGTATATATATATTTTCTGCACATTTAATGTAGTGTTTATTTTTCCCCCCATTTATTAAATCATTGGTGTGTCTTAGAATCGAGGTGTGTATATAAATGATATACATATAGATTTTTTTTATTCCAGGATGCACTGTTTTTAAGTTAATACCTTTCTTGCTTTATCCATTGTAACACCGCCGGAAGAAGATATCCGTGTATCTCAAAAGCTCGCACAAATAAAAGCATTTTGTTAGTTACAGAATGGTATTGTCTATAAGTTTTTGATTTTGCATTTCTCTAAGAGTGGGGACCACATTGTTAAGGCTGCACCTAACCATAAAGCACTTTATACTAAATAAATATATACACAGACACACACACACACATGTATCATTTGGTGGGTCTGACTTTGCTGTACCAACAGAGGATGGGCTCAGGCCCCATCCTGACACATATGGGGTAATAAGAGGGATTATAAAAGCATTCTCGTGTTCCTAAAACCTCAAACTTACTTGTTTTACTATATTTTCACATTGCCTATGTAATTGTGGGAGCTAAATAAATGGCTATGGGATCACAATAAGCAAAGTTTTTTGTATACAAATATAATAACTGACCAGTGAGTAATTAAGGCTGTTTTTGATTAAACACAGAAAGCTATACCCTGGCTTACAAGTTTCATATTCTAACATGTCTGGAATATAACTTTTAGTAATGTATTCACTTGCAATGTAGAAAATAGCTGAAGCGCTCAAATGCAGGTGTAATGAACAAAATAAGCCAAACCACTAAACCAGGGTACTAATAAATGACATAGTACTTAATGTGTAATAGTATGGGTACTATCCTCCTGAAGACAGGTGGTAGATGGTACAAGCCCACTCACCCTCAGTCTCATCGGCAGGTTCCCCTGAAAATAAGCAATATTCACATCCTGGTAGTAGGTAGGCAAGCTGTGCAGCTATATATATGCAATACAGGAAAAGGGAGACCAAAAAGCGCACCAGCACAAACGGAGCAGGAAGGACCCAAAACAAAAAATAATTAAAAGGGCACTTTAATGTGACAAAAGACCCATCCAACGCGTTTCGAACGTCACAGCGTTCTTTTTCAAAAAGAACGCTGTGACGTTCGAAACGCTTTGGATGGGTCTTTTGTCACATTAAAGTGCCCTTTTAATTATTTTTTGTTTTGGGTCCTTCCTGCTCCGTTTGTGCTGGTGCGCTTTTTGGTCTCCCTTTTCATGTATTCACTTGCAGCCAGAATTGTTTCATTTTAGCTCTCTTCAGCACTCAGTATTTTTATGTACAGCAGGGCCCCGCTTCTCGGCGCTTCGCTTTTCGGCGATCCGCCGATACGGCGGCACCGAGAAGAGGGCCGCCATTTTTGATCCTCAGTCGCGCATGCGCAGAACGGGCGGTGGCGCCCATGCGCAGACCGTTATCTGCGAGCGCATACCGTAGTTTGCGCGCGCAGACCATAGGCCGCGCATGCACAGAACGGCAAAAACGCCGTTCTGTGCATGCACAGAACTGAAAATCGCCGGATCCGCTTTCCGGCGATTTTCACTATACGGCGGGCCCCTGGAACGGAACCCGCCGTATATGCGGGGCCCTGCTGTAGTCGAATTTGCACCGGCTGATTTGAAATATGTAACCACAATAAAGCGGGGGGGGGAAGGGGGGAGAAAGGCCATATAAAGTAACAATGTATATCAACAAGGTATATCAACATACAAAGGAACCTTGTTCAGTGACAAAGGGTCAGAAAGGGTACTTAGTATATAAAGAAATAAAAAAGAAACTTAATAAGAACAATACTGTACAATTTCACAACAAGATTTGTGTTCCAGAGAAGCACTCCAAGTAAAACTGTTTCATGAACTGGAGCCCATCCTTATCCTTACTTGTGATCATAAATTGGCCTCATCCAATATGAGATTCTGCATTTAAATAACAAGCACATCAAAGTATATTAAAGGCATGAAGAATGTTTTACACCCGCACTGCCAATTTTGCGTCGTTGTTCGTCCCCCCAACAGGGAAGGCGGTGAAGATACAGCTGATTATTTTGTACCTCGCGTTATAATATTGGTTTGGCCTAAACTTTGGCTGATCTTGCTCTGCAGGAAGGGTTTTAAAAATGTGCTATTTTCCAAAAGCCCAGACCCGAACCTGGAAGGCAGGCTCTCGAAACATAACCAAGAGAAATGATCTGAAATTGTATTTGAGGCAGGAGGTTACAAAGCGAAACAAGCAGATGACAATTCAACATAATCTCCCATTAAATAACAGCTCATTTAAACATATCCCCTGCTGCCCATCACATCTGGCAAGTGATTGGAGCTGGCAGATTTATTTTGGAGAGCTAGCTGGGCCTGTGCTACAGTAGCCCCCTTTGCTTAATAACTGCAATGAATTCTTTTCTTTCACAAAGCCGATGTGATTGGCAAAGATAAGGATGTCCAGATTTAGTTACCACCTAATTAGGGGATGTTTCATGTTTTAGTGCAGGGCAGGATTATTGCTGGCATTCTCTATTGCTTCCTTTCATTGCAGCTACCATAAATTTGAAATGGTATAAGTAAATCTATCTGCAGTGTGTCATTTATACTATAAGCCCCTGTGTTTGGAAGTGATAAAGGTTTCAGCCTGACCCTTGGCTGGTCTCTCTACTCTGAGCCCCAAGGGTTACATTTTATGGAAACGTGATTAAAAAAAATAAGCTGCGTTCTGAGTCACTTAAACATTTCAGGAATAAGCATTAGACTTTTTTTTCCTTCTTTAGCCTGGTATACGGCTTCCCGGGCTGTGCTCTGCTTTACAAAACTTCAGTTGAGTTTGAATGATTTTGTTAACTCCTTGATACCGGGGACAGAGTGCAGGTCCTCCACGCATCTTTCAATGCTAAAATCGCCCTTTATTTGGTTACTTCATTCATTGGTTTTCCATATACTTATATTCGTGGGGACTCATTAAATGGCACCTTTGTCACTTTCTTGGAAACTGCTTTAAAACCACAACTGTAATTTTGCCATTACATTTTTGTACACCTGAAGAAGAGACTTGCGAGGTTTGGAAAGCTCTGTACACTTATTTCCTCTGTGAAGAATTCATGTTGGTGCCTAGCACGTCCTACAACCTCCTTTGAATAATAACCTGTATTGTTTACTCAATTGTGTTATCGGGGCAAAATTAGGTTTTTTAGCATCCTAATTTATGAAAGAAAGTTTAAAGGTGGTAGAGAAGGCGTTATATGGCTGAGTGATGTCACTTTGTTGCAACACAAATAAGTTGCCAACTTAGAATGGCCCATTGACTGCCAAACGTTTGTCAGAAAAGATTGAGTAATGGCCTTTCTGTTACTTAATATACCAAACCGTTTTGTTTCTGTAATTTATAGCGTAGTCTCGGGTCATAGCGGACCATGCTTTTATTTTAGTTCACCCATAAAGTAAGTGAAGCTCATGTTTGCTACTGGATTGGATTTCTCCTAATGTAGCAAGCTCTAACCCAGATTCCCCATCCCTGACAAATGAAAATGCTACATAATACAATATGGGGATGTTGCTGGTGTGGATTGTAGCTTCTCCCCACTTCTCCGCAGCTTAATGAGGGTGATAAATACAGTACTGCCCCACTCCTCTCCTGTGCAGATAAATACAGTACTGCCCGCTCCTCTCCTGCGCTGATAAATACAGTACTGCCCGCTCCTCTCCTGCGCTGATACATACAGTACTGCCCACTCCTCTCCTGTGCGGATAAATACAGTACTGCCCCACTCCTCTCCTGCGCTAATACAGTACTGCCCGCTCCTCTCCTGTGCGGATAAATACAGTACTGCCCATTCCTCTCCTGTGCAGATAAATACAGTACTGCCCGCTCCTCTCCTGTGCGGATAAATACAATACTGCCCACTCCTCCCCTGTGCGGATAAATACAGTACTGCCCGCTCCTCTCCTGCGCTGATAAATACAGTACTGCCCGCTCCTCTCCTGTGCTGATAAATACAGTACTGCCCGCTCCTCTCCTGTGCTGATAAATACAGTACTGCCCGCTCCTCTCCTGCGCAGATAAATACAGTACTGCCCGCTCCTCTCCTGTGCTGATAAATACAGTACTGCCCGCTCCTCTCCTGCGCAGATAAATACTGTACTACCCCACTCCTCTCCTGTGCGGTTAAATACAGTACTGCCTGCTCCTCTCCTGTGCTGATAAATATTGTACTGCCCGCTCCTCTCCTGTGCGGATAAATACAGTACTGCCCGCTTCTCTCCTGCGCTGATACATACAGTACTGCCCGCTCCTCTCCTGCGCTGATAAATACAGTACTGCCCGCTCCTCTCCTGGATATATATATATATATATATATATATATATATCTTTAAATGTATAGTTTTGACAGTGCCTGGATGTGTACCAGCCTCACAGCAGACTCTTGATGGCAAACAGACCGTCAAAATTGTTAACACAGATGACCTGTATGAATTGTAATAAACAAATTATATGATTGGAACTCGGATGGTGGTTAAATATATAGGTGAGTGTGAAAATATGAATGAATAAAATAAAAAATATATATGTGAAAAAAACATAAAAAATGTGAAAAAACAAAACAAAAATAATATATAAAAATCTGAAAAACACAATAATGAAAAATATATATTATATGTGTAAAATTGATAAAAAAAATAGTTGTGTTCCTTCACATTATTAATGAGTTAGCTTTGTAAGGAAATTTGGAACAACCGTAGTTCGTAGTTCTTCCGGAAGAAACGCGTAGGGCACGTGGTTTTGCAGAACTACGGTGGTGGACTAGCTCATGCGCCTTCTGCCAGCAAGAGGAAGACTTTCCCTGAGCCGCACGAACCAACTAACATAACCTGCCAGGAACCACAGGTTGTTCATCCAAATTGCCGGAAGGACGATTCTTCGTGATACACCGGCAGCAGTGAGGTCTGACGCACCGGCGCAAGCGGTCGGCGAGCGGACACATGTTGGCGCATGGGTTTACCCATACAATGCTTTTATTGCATTGACAAATTGTGAGTGTGCATTTGTCTTGTCATTTTTTATTAAAACTTTATATTTGGATTTTACACATGGATTGGGCGGTTTTTCTCTTTTTTTCTCTAATATATATATCTTTATTTATATAGCGCCATTAATGTGACACTCATATAAATAACAAAAAATACAAATAACACATAATGGGAAGAAGTGCTTCAGACATAAAAGTAACATTTAGGAAAAGGAGTCCCTGCCCCGAAGAGCTTACAATCTAATTAATCATCAGCGATAACCCAAAGGTTAAGCTCCCTTTCTAGATCAACATAGAAACAGGAAGGATCAAAAACAATTTTTGTATTTGTTTTGACAATTTGTAAGGAATATATAAGCACTAGCTGAGAAACCCGGCGTTGCCCGGGATGTGAAGTGTGAATAAGTATGTGTAAATGTTGTATGTGAAAGTTGTAAAGTTGTAAAGTTGTAATGTGATGCCAATGTACAATGTACAATTGTACAATGTACAATGTAAATTGATAAAGTGTGACAGTATTGAGGGGTATTTATTTGTGTTTGGTGTGCGTTTGTGTAGGTGTTGAAATGTTGTGTGTGTTTTTGTTTTGTGTTAATGTTGGCTGTGTGTGTGGCAGAATAGTGTGTGTATGTAATTATTGTGTGTGATTGTTGATTGTGTGGGGTGTGTGTGTGGATGAGTGAGTGTGTGATGTGATAGTGAGTGTGTGGTGTGTGTGTGTGTGTGTGTGTGTGTGTGTGTGTCAGTGTTGGTTAGTTGAGTGTTTGTGTGCAATAAATTAGACAGATGTGTAAATAGTAATGTTTTGTGTAAAATATGTTATTGAAAGGAAGAGGTGATTTATTGTGCTAGGTGTGTTAGTAGCGGAGGTGTTGTGTTGTTGTATATGTTTGTGTGTGGTGGGATGTTGATGTGCAATGGGAGTGGGTGGTGAGACGTGTAAATGTGCATTGTATTCAGTGTAGTGTGTATGGTGAAGGGTAGGTAATTGGAACAGTGGGTTGGGTGTGTGTGTTTGTTTTTTAGTGGTGGTTGTGTTGTGTGTGGTAGTTAAGGTTATGTTGAAGTGTTGTTTTGTGTGTTGTATCAGCAGAGGAGGTTGGTGTGTGTGTGTGAGTACGTGTGTTGCGTGGTTGAGGGCGTGTGGCGTTGCTGAGTGCGTGTGTGTGTGCATGTGTTTGTGTATTTGTGTGTGTGTTGTGTGTGATGTTGTGTGGTGTGTGTGAGAGCATGTGTGTATGTGGCGTGTGTGATGGCATGTGTGTGTGTATGACGCATGTTGTGTGTGTGACGTGTGTGAGTGCGTGTTGTTGGTCATAGACATGTTGTAAATTGCATGTTTTTGAGTGTAGTGTGTGTATTATGAGGGTGAAGGTGAGGTGTGATTTGTTGTTATGTGTGGCATAGAATGACAGGATGTTTGCGTGTGTGTGTGTGTGTATGAGGGGGTTTTGTGTGGGTGAGTGTTGTGTGTGAGTGGTGGTGTGAGAAGTGTTTTAGAATAAATTATACAGACAGTGAAATTGTTAGGAAAACATATTTTATTGTAAGGAACAGCTGAGTTTCAGTGGTAGGTGTTGTCATACAGTGTGTGAGGTAGCGGGAGTGACATTGGTGGCATGCTGTTTGACTGTAGTCCGCGGCGTCGCGGTCCGGTTGCGGAGGGAGATGTGTGAGGTGCAGGAGATGTCAGGCGTGCTGGTTGTTCCGCGGGAGGTAGAGTGTGTGAGGTAGCGGGATAGCGTGTTTGCGTGTGTGTGTGTGTATGAGGGGGTTTTGTGTGGGTGAGTGTTGTGTACATTATACAGACAGTAAAATAGTTAGGAAAACATATTTTATTTCAACGAACATCTGATTTCCAGTGGTAGGTGTTGTCATACACTGTGTGAGGTAGCGGGATAGGGGGAGGAACATTGGTGGCATGGTGTGTGAGTGTAGGCCGCGGCCTCGCGGTCCGGTTGCGGTAGGGAGCTGTGTGAGGTGCAGGAGATGAGGCGTGCTGTGCGGTCCGCGGGAGCTACACTGTGTGAGGTAGCGGGATAGGGGGAGGGACATCGTTGCCATGGTGTGTGAGTGTAGGCCGCGGCCTCGCGGTCCGGTTGCGGTAGGGAGCTGTGTGAGGTGCAGGAGATGTGGCGTGCTGTGCGGTCCGCGGGAGCTACACTGTGTGAGGTAGCGGGATAGGGGGAGGGACATCGTTGCCATGGTGTGTGAGTGTAGGCCGCGGCCTCGCGGTCCGGTTGCGGTAGGGAGATGTGTGAGGTGCAGGAGATGTGAGGCGTGCTGTGCGGTCCGCGGGAGCTACACTGTGTGAGGTAGCGGGATAGGGGGAGGGACATTGGTGGCATGGTGTAGCGGGGTAGGGGGCCTCGCGGTCCGGTTGCGGTAGGGAGATGTGTGAGGTGCAGGAGATGTGAGGCGTGCTGTGCGGTCCGCGGGAGCTACACTGTGTGAGGTAGCGGGATAGGGGGAGGGACATTGGTGGCATGGTGTAGCGGGGTAGGGGGCCTCGCGGTCCGGTTGCGGTAGGGAGATGTGTGAGGTGCAGGAGATGTGAGGCGTGCTGTGCGGTTCGCGGGAGCTACACTGTGTGAGCTAGCGGGATAGGGGGAGGGACATTGGTGGCATGGTGTAGCGGGGTAGGGGGCCTCGCGGTCTGGTTGCGGTAGGGAGCTGTGTGAGGTGCAGGAGATGAGGCGTGCTGTGCGGTTCGCGGGAGCTACACTGTGTGAGGTAGCGGGATAGGGGGAGGGACATTGGTGGCATGGTGTAGCGGGGTAGGGGGCCTCGCGGTCCGGTTGCGGAGGGAGATGTGTGAGGTGCAGGAGATGTGAGGCGTGCTGTGCGGTCCGCGGGAGCTACACTGTGTGAGGTAGCGGGATAGGGGGAGGGACATTGGTGGCATGGTGTAGCGGGGTAGGGGGCCTCGCGGTCCGGTTGCGGAGGGAGATGTGTGAGGTGCAGGAGATGTGAGGCGTGCTGTGCGGTCCGCGGGAGCTACACTGTGTGAGGTAGCGGGATAGGGGGAGGGACATTGGTGGCATGGTGTAGCGGGGTAGGGGGCCTCGCGGTCCGGTTGCGGTAGGGAGATGTGTGAGGTGCAGGAGATGTGAGGCGTGCTGTGCGGTTCGCGGGAGCTACACTGTGTGAGGTAGCGGGATAGGGGGAGGGACATTGGTGGCATGGTGTAGCGGGGTAGGGGGCCTCGCGGTCCGGTTGCGGAGGGAGATGTGTGAGGTGCAGGAGATGTGAGGCGTGCTGTGCGGTCCGCGGGAGCTACACTGTGTGAGGTAGCGGGATAGGGGGAGGGACATTGGTGGCATGGTGTAGCGGGGTAGGGGGCCTCGCGGTCCGGTTGCGGTAGGGAGCTGTGTGAGGTGCAGGAGATGTGGCGTGCTGTGCGGTTCGCGGGAGCTACACTGTGTGAGGTAGCGGGATAGGGGGAGGGACATCGTTGCCATGGTGTGTGAGTGGAGGCCGCGGCCTCGCGGTCCGGTTGCGGGAGGGAGATGTGTGGCGTGGAGGGGAGGGGGGGTTTGAAGAGGCAGTCTGCAGTGTTTGGTGTTGTGTGAATGTGTGTGTGTGCTGTGTTTGTGCGTTGTGTGTAGATTCTGTACCTCAGTGGTTCCCAAACTTTTTCGGTTCAAGGCTCCCCAAGGCGATCAGGATTTTTACGCGGCGCCAAAGTAAAAACAAAGGTGTATATACATACCTAACAGTTGCAGTGCGCAGTTGGTGTCTCTCTCACACACTCTCACTCTCTCTGACCTCACTCTCTCTCTCTGACCTCACTCTCTCTGACCTCACTCTCTCTCTCAGACCTCTCTCTCTCTCTCTCTCTCAGACCTCTCTCTCTCTCTCTGACCTCACACTCTCTCTGACCTCCCCCTCTCTCTCTCTGACCTCCCTCTCTCTCTCTCTGACCTCACTCTCTCTCTGACCTCACTCTCTCTCTCTGACCTCACTCTCTCTCTCTGACCTCACTCTCTCTCTCTCTCTCTCTGACCTTACTCTCTCTCTCTGACCTCACTCTCTCTCTCTGACCTCTCTCTCTCTCTCTGACCTCACTCTCTCTCTCTCTCTCTCTGACCTTACTCTCTCTCTCTGACCTCACTCTCTCTCTCTGACCTCTCTCTCTCTCTCTGACCTCACTCTCTCTCTCTGACCTCACTCTCTCTCTCTGACCTCACTCTCTCTCTCTGACCTCACTCTCTCTCTCTGACCTCACTCTCTCTCTCTCTGACCTCACTCTCTCTCTCTCTCTGACCTCACTCTCTCTCTCTCTCTGACATCACTCTCTCAGTCTCCCGGTGCTGCTCCTCCAGCGTGCGCGCCGGGCCTCCCTCTCTCAGCGTCGCTGAGCCGGGCTGAACAGATGCACAAAGCCCCTGCATCTGTAATCAGCGCTGCTATAGTTCCTCTGGCCTGGGACATAGTAAGCGCTTAGGTGCTGCTGCTCGCTCTTGCTTGCTGCCGCTCGCTCTACCAGGAGCTTTTCGCTGTCCTGGCAGAGGAGACAGCAAGCGCGCTTTGGTAGGCGGGTATCACTGTGTGTGTTTGTCACTTGGTAGCTGTGTGTGTGTGTGTGTGTGTGTGTGTGTGTGTGTGTGTGTGTGTGTGTATTATATAATATTTAAAAATGAAAAAAAAAAAGACATGTGAGAATAAATTATTTATTAACATTGTGCAACTTTGATAAATATATTCACACGCACACACCACACACATCCATATACACCACACATACATATATATATATATATATCTATATAAACATAAATACACACACACACACACACACCACACATATATATACACCACACATACACATTATATATATATATATACACACCACACATACACACACATATATACATATATACACACACACACACACACCACACATATATACACACACACCACACATATATACACACACACACACACCCTGCAGCCCGTTTTTCACACACACACACACACACACACACACACACACACACACACCCCCTGCAGCCCGTTTTACACACACACCCTGCAGCCCGTTTTTCACACACACCCTGCAGCCCGTTTTTCACACACACCCTGCAGCCCGTTTTTCACACACACCCTGCAGCCCGTTTTTCACACACACCCTGCAGCCCGTTTTACACACACACACACACACACACACACACACACACACACACACACACACACACACACACACACACACACACACACACACACACACACACACACACACACACACACACACACACCTTGCCCCATTGGATGGGAGCGGTCACGTGACCGCTCCTCTGCTTCCCCTCAGAGGTTTTTTTTTTTTTTTTTTTTTTTTTAAATGAGCTAGCAGCCCTTGTTTCCCGCTGCTGGCGGCCCTGATCGCGGCGCCCCTCTAGCAAAGCCGCGGCGCACAGTTTGGGAAACACTGCTGTACCTGATTCGGCAGTCTGTGGTAGCAGACGTGAAGGTTTTGATAGCTGTGAAGCGTGGCCCCAGAGCAGGTTGAGGATTAGAGGATTAGGTGTTGCAAAAGCAAAGCGTGAGGGGTGGGACTGTGGGACAGTGTGGAAGTATTAGGGCATTGGTGTTGGACGCAGGCCAATGAGAGGTGTGCGGGGGCGGGCATTGGACGCAGGCCAATGAGAGTCAGTGAGGGGTGGGACGCAGGCCAATGAGAGGTGTGCGGGGGCGGGCATTGGACGCAGGCCAATGAGAGTCAGTGAGGGGTGGGACGCAGGCCAATGAGAGGTGTGCGGGGGCGGGCATTGGACGCAGGCCAATGAGAGTCAGTGAGGGGTGGGACAGTGTGGCATTGGTGTTGGACGTAGGCCAATGAGAGGTGTGCGGGGGCGGGCATGGCCTGAGCAGGAGTGACAGGCCCAAGGTCCAATGTGATTGACCCTTGGGACGCAGACATACAGTGATTTCACAAATATATATAAGCATATATAAGCATTACTGTAGTACCATGTAAAAATGGATTTCAGGCAAAAGGTGACACTATGTGCTCATTTGCACGTAATTTCCCAGAATCCCTTGCCGCAGTGGAAGCACTCTATGCTAGGTCATAATGGTGAAAGGCAGGGTTGCAGGTCTAAGACATGTGAATGTGCTCACAAGTAATATTTTTATTTGCTCCTTCTTCAGCGTTGCGGCGTCAGATGACGGAACAACGTCACGTTGCCAGGTGACGTCGCAGCGTCATTTTACGCCGCAATGCTGAGAGGAGGAGGAGGAGGGCGGCACGAAGGCGGCGATAGCCCGGGCAGCACCAAGGCCGCCCATGGGCGGCGGTTTTCGTAAATCCGCCACTGGCTGTGTTATTCCACGAGTTTCAAGAGAAGAGGACAATTACAATTGTACAAGTATTTAAAAGCACGCTCATTAAAATAGATGGCTTTTTTTTAAGTAAATACCAATAGTAAGATATTTAAAGAACTGCCTGCTTTAAATAATTACACTTTGTGATGGAAGCGAGAGTGTCCAGGAAAGGACGGGGTTCAGTAACCTGCTGTCGTTATAGTATGTATCGTCTTTCATGGAAAGGAAACTCCTGTGTGCTTTGCATTGATATTTTTGAACTAGGAGACAGGACAACATCACTTAGTTTCCTGCATTACATTTCTAACGGCTGAATTGAACGCTCTCGCTTGTGCATTATAAAATGATTGGATTCCACCTTGCAATCTTTAATTGGATTGTTTGTATTTTTAGAATAACTTCACATTCTTCTTGGTTAGATGTTGAAGTTGTTGAATGACAAATCAATAAAGGTTGTGGCGTTCAGATTTAATCAATTATTATTCCATCTCCGAGACAGATCAATGAGTGCCCTAAAGTGCAGGGAAAGCTGCGTTTGTATAAATAGTTACCAAAAACAAACATATAAATACTGCACAAACCTGATTTACAAACAATTTGGGCCTCTACGTTTACTTTGTATAATTACAGCATTATTTGTGACTGCCAGCTGCATTAATAGGCTAACAATGGAAGTAGTTGTTCCTTTCAGTTGAATGTATAAAGCTGGAGATTTTGTATAGATATAGAAAGAGAAGAATGTATGTGGAGTTTATATATATATATTTTTTACATGGAACCCTTATAAGCTAATGCTCGCTGTTAGCACAGCTTTTAAGCAAAGCATGGGAATCAGATGCAGGGCCAGAGAAACCACACAGACATGTTTCGACCTTAATGGTTGTACTGGCTTTGCAATTTTCAATGCTGTAGGATTTATCATCACATTTTAAGTTATGGTGTGTGTGTGTGTGTGTGTGTGTGTGTGTGTGTGTGTGTGTGTGTGTGTGTGTGTGTGTGTGTGTGTGTGTGTGTGTGTGTGTGTGTGTGTGTGTGTGTGTGTGTGTGTGTGTGTGTGTGTGTGTGTCTATATATACACACACACACACACACACACACACACACACACACACACACACACACACACACATATGTAATGTAAATGTAATGTAAGATAAGTGAAATTAATATATATACAGTATATGAGGAGTTGCGTACTCGTTTTCAGCAAAACTCTCTTTCTAAAACATGAGAAATTAATGAAAGATGTAGGAAAAGTTAAGCTACAGTATTACTCAAGAATACGTTCTTTAGGTGTAAAATAAAACCCAACAGATGTATTTAGTAACCAGTATTTCACTTGAACCCTCTGTACTTCAATTCCCAGCTATCACCGAAAAACAAACTAAGATTTGGCTGCACACTGGATCCCGCAACTTATTTACAATGCCAGAACCAATGTATACAGATCATTATGTCTCCTTATAATGGTCCTGCCTGCATCACACGCATGTTACACACGCATGTTGCACACAGAATCACTCATATTCTCTATTATGCTGCGTCCCCGCTAGCGCTGAGCGGGCGGCGCTTGCCGAGGTGACTTGCGTATATTATATATATATATAATCAAAAAAATAAAAAAATAAATAGATGATACCGTTCTGTGGCTAACGAAATGCTTTTATTTGTGCGAGCTTTCGAGATACACTGATCTCTTCTTCCGGCGATGTTACAATGAATGAAGCAAAAGGTAAACTTAAAAACAGTGTCTCTTGGAATGTTATCTGTGCTGTTCCTTCCCCCGGTGTGTATGTGTTTTATGGCTAGTGGTGTTAAATGGTTACTGAAAGCAAGTGAAGAAAGAGTGTGTATGTGTATCAGTGTGAATAAAAATGAATGGAGAGCCCACAGTATATACAGTGCTTTACACAAGGTGTGTGTGGAGTGGGACTGGATATAAATGGTGTGGGTGGGTGTGGAAATGTGAGAGTTAGTAGCACAACTAAAAGTGTGTGTGGATACTTAGTGGTCCCTATTGGTGTATAGGGATGGAAAAACAAGGAGTATTAGTATGTGTGAGAGACAGCTGTGTGTGCATACATATAGCACAGTATGTACAGACATGGCCTTTAGCGCTTATGGGACGAGAGTTCACTACTGTCAGTAATGACTCATAAAATTTCGATCTCTGTTTAGGCCACTGCTAAGTGTCCCGAACAGTTACATAAATTTGTATTCATGCAACCGTCTCACTTGCTTTCAGTAACCATTTAACACCTCTAGCCATAAAACACATCCACACCGGGGGAAGGAACAGCACAGATAACATTCCAAGAGACACTGTTTTTAAGTTTACCTTTTGCTTCATTCATTGTAACATCGCCGGAAGAAGAGATCAGTGTATCTCGAAAGCTCGCACAAATAAAAGCATTTCGTTAGCCACAGAACGGTATCATCTATTTATTTTTTTATTTTTTTGATTATTGAAGCTCGGCTAACACGGTACTGATACATATATATATATATATATATATATATATATATATATATATATATATATATATATATACACAGAAAACAAGAAGAAAAAACAGGTGCACTCCTAGTGTGATAAAGTATAAAACAGTATTTATGGGATTGTAAAATATAAAAAGCGCACTCACAAACAGAGTAAAAATAGTAGCATTTATGAGATATACTCAATCGCCTTGAAGCTGTGAAGGGAATGTATCAGCCTGTCCCGTTGGTGCCACCTCTGGTGTATCCGTTGGTTCAGCAAGGTGCACTGGAGCCACCGCAGCCAGATGATGTAATAATCAGCAACACGGTCAGAGACTCCCTCCAGATACACCTCCCACAGCTCTCACTGCTCACCAGCAGGTAA
The DNA here is from genome assembly GCF_040206685.1 of Ascaphus truei. Lineage (NCBI taxonomy): Eukaryota > Metazoa > Chordata > Amphibia > Anura > Ascaphidae > Ascaphus > Ascaphus truei. The sequence goes on from NC_134501.1 coordinate 16,801,449, forward strand.
CTGCAAAACCGGAAGCGACAGCAGTCCCAAGCAAAATAGCAACAGCTCCAAGGTACTCTCTCCGTTCGTGCAGTAATGTCAGCCACAAACTCGCCTCTTTGGGAAACGCCCTACGCGTTTCGTCCCTAAGGACTTCGTCAGGGGTTCCGGTTTTGCAGTTGCCTGCTGGTGAGCAGTGAGAGCTGTGGGAGGTGTATCTGGAGGGAGTCTCTGACCGTGTTGCTGATTATTACATCATCTGGCTGCGGTGGCTCCAGTGCACCTTGCTGAACCAACGGATACACCAGAGGTGGCACCAACGGGACAGGCTGATACATTCCCTTCACAGCTTCAAGGCGATTGAGTATATCTCATAAATGCTATTATTTTTACACTGTTTGTGAGTGCGCTTTTTATATTTTACAATCCCATAAATACTGTTTTATACTTTATCACACTAGGAGTGCGCCTGTTTTTTCTTCTTGTTTTCTGCAGATATCCTTGGGATTTGGTGGTCCTTATATACGGGCAGCAAAACTCCAGTGGACTAAGTAAATTTTTTGAAATTTCAACTGACATCTGGTTTTTATTTTATTTTTTATGTTTCATATTTTTTATTTTTGCTATAGATGTCAGTTGTTTTTATCACAAATTCTCCCTTTTGGGGATTCTTTGGTCAATAGCCTTGTTAACTCTATCTGATTTACACAGCTGATTTATCCTTATCAAGCTTCCTAAGGCGCTACTCCAATTTGTTTGTTTTATATATATATATATATATATATATATATATATATATATGCAAGTCTCCGCGCGTGCATATGCGCGGGCATACACACTCATCGGCGCTTAGATAAACAATTTTTTTAAACTTTCTAACGCGCTCAGCTTCCCCTGCAGCGTCCCTCCCCGACCCCCACCCATACAACGCGCTTGCAAAAATTTTAAGGACATCCGGCGCTCATGCTTGGAGAGCTCTCCAAGCATGAGCGCGCTCAGCGCCAGCAGGGACAAAACCTCAGAGGCAGAAGCTCCTAGCAGTGCCACATTGCTACTTGTGTCCTGTTTAATCTGTCAAGCTGGCCTCCAAGCAGCAAATCGTGTGAAATCGTATACAGTATGCTTTTTTTTTCTTACTATTTTTTATTATTCAACTTAATGCCATTTTGAATGCGTAGTAACACATCCTTTGCTTTCTATGGCAGGTTATAGCCCACCTCCCCAGCAGGGCAAGATCTTTGCAACATGTTCCTGTTTATGATAATTTGTTCCCAGCAGTTTGCGCTGCAAACTGTAATAGATAATGTTACCTTAGTAATATCAGGATACATTGTAGTTGCTGAAGTTACACTGACTTAAGGATTGATTGAAACGGAAAGGCAGCCATTAGTTTAAGCAGACAATCAGGATTTATACAGATTTATAACAGGAGCACCAAACGATTGCCATCTTAGGTAATAATGTAGAAGTATACATTGCTACATGCTTTACATATAAAAATAAGAAAAAGGAGAGAAAAAATGGTGGGGGGGGGGGGGGGTCGGAATGTAGTATTGCTCCTTTAACTGGGTCCAGTTCTTACCTCCTATCGGCAGAAACACTAGGACACACCCTTCCAGTTCCCTTTATATGACACAGGTTTCCTTTCCTGCTCTGCTGTTCCCACCTGCTATTCTCCTGTGTGCCGTGGAGCATGGGTAGGGCTGCAGACCGATTTCCCAGGGCCAAGGACTAGTTTTGATCGGTGCCCCCCTCCCAACGGCCTTGCAGCCCCCTCTTCTATCCCCGCCCCCTCACGCACCTCCTCACGAGCCCACACCCCCTCTATTCCCACCTCTCACACACCACTCGAGCCCTCTCCTCTCCCCAGGTATTTCTCTTTCCCCCCCCCCCCTCTGTCTCTCAGTCTCCCCGTTCTCACTCCCCACCTCCCTCTTCCACCCACTCTGTCCTATCACACTCTTCCACCCTCCACTATCACTTAATTACCCCCCTCTCCCTCAATTCCCCATCTCCCCATACAAACACACACAATCCCCCAGATACCCATATAATCCCCCCCACAATAATACCCCCCACCAAAAATACAATACACCCCTTCCCCCAAAAACAATACCCCTCTCCCAAAATACAATACCCCCCACATACCCCTAATACAATACCCTCCGACCCAAAACACAATACCCTCCGACCCAAAACACAATACCCTCTGACCCAAAACACAATCCCACACACACAGAATACAAAATACCGCCCCCCAAGCAGAATACAATACCTCCCAATAAAACAAAACACAATACCCCCCCCCCCCCATACACACAAAATACAACACACACATACCTAACTTTGGGGTGGTCTGAGGCCTCTGGTGCCCCGGCTCTCCCCAGCTGTTGCCGGGCCTCTCTACCACGCCGGGCCTCCCTCTCTCCAGACTGGGCCTCTCTCCCACCGGAAACTGGGCCTGTCCGTAAGCTGCGGTAGAGGCCCAGCCTGGCAGAGAGGTGTCCGTAGCAGCTGGGGAGAGCCAAGGACCCGGTGGCAACCAGAGGCCCAGCAGCTGGATGCAGAAGTTGGGTCTGGCCGTGCCCAACTTCCAGCGTCGACCGGGTACCCCGCAACCGCCGGACCTGGGGCACTTATCCCGGCTCCTAACCCTGTCGACGGCCCTGTGCATGGGTGTATGTTGCAGAGACAGCAAAAAATGGAAGTGGGTTCTTTAACCAACCTGTGTGATTCTGATGACACCACAACAACTCTTGAAGGGACTGAATGGCGAAGGACATCTTGAAGGAGAGAGACGAGGTAGAAATGGCCAAGGTGATTGACCTGGAAGGACATTTCTAGGTCATCTTCAGTCAGTTGCCAGGGACCCCCGAGGAAAGCAGCATTGCAAATTAGCATATGCAGAGACCTGTGAATAAAAAGAGAACAACCCGTACATAAGCAGAGAACACAAGACATTTCAAAACACTTCTAGTACATGTTACCTTCAAAGTTAAAGCTCCGACACCTCAAGGATCTCTAGCAGAAAGAAAAAAAAGCACCAATTTTGCATTCATGTGAATAGTTTTATTATTCTAACCAAATATAAAGAACCGTTTAAATTCTGATTACAAAAATACTAAGGGGCCTATTCTAGTAGTTTTGAATTTGTCAGTGCCAAACGTTTTGGCATGTTCAGAAGTCGCGATATGAAATTCTCTATCGCAAATCGCATTTTCTAAACCGCGTCTATAAAAAGTGACAGAACGCCCGATTGAGTATCTCCAGTTGTATATATGTCCCCTCAAACAAATTAGGGAGAGATGCCTGTGCTGAAAAAGGAACACACCTCAGGTACCCTGGATGGGAGGATTGTGGGTTCTAATACTGTTGGCTCTGATACTGGTACCCCGATCATCACAAGGGCCTTTAGACTGATTGGTCTTAAGGATATATTTTAGGAAGATTGAGCCACCTGTGCTGAAGTAGACTGCATGAACCACCTGTGCTGAAGCAGACACTGATTGTGCCACCTGTTTAGAAGTAGAGACTGATTGAGCCACCTGTGCTGGAGCCAGGATACCCTTAAAACCTGACTTGTGTGTGGCCCTTGAGGATTAGAGTTGCCCGTCCCATCTCTAATGTATTGAGATTGTATTGTGCGCCATCTTGGCTTTGCCTGTACCAGCATGGAAGAGTGATAAGAGGATTAGTTAGAAACCACCACGCGGAGTTATTGAATGAACACATGATCAAGATAAGTATCCCTTTCTGCCTCTCTTGATATTATTTTCTAATGTCATTTAAAGCCCGGGTCTGAGTTTGTCTAAAGAGTCAAATGTATAAAAAAAAAATGAAAGAAAAATCCCTGTTCGTTATGCATAAAGTACATTACATTAAATCCTCGCTGTGGTACAGCCAGCCGCTTTCTAGCTGTCTGGATACACAGGTCCTTGAGTGAACAGCACAATACTGGGAATGATTTAACCTTATTGTCATAAAAAGGAGACTACAGAGATGTGAGCTGATCTTGGGCACTTGTCAAGTGACCCTTGAGCCTCTTCCCATAGAAGTCTACAGAAATTAAATAGAACGACCTGCATTTTATCCCCCAGTTCCCTCAAGCAGCTGTTGTCACAGTCCTCCCCCCCCCCTCCGCCTGCCTTGCCTTCTTTGTGCTTCTCTTATCAAAAGGAAACTGAAAGGTTCACTACCTGCATGCTGAAGTTAGGTCCCCTGGTAAAGCAAACAAGTCAGGACATCATTCTTCAAACGCTATCTGCCCATGCTCTCCTAAAGTGACCCTTTCACGACCCTATCAGAAATCTCACCTGAATTATTTCAAGAGCGAAGCCTTCAGCCTGACCCACAATGCACAGGGGACAAGGACGGACTTTAAATTTGCTGTTGATGAAACGGTGTCTCCAGCACAGAACAGTTTAGCACACTGCTGAATTTCAGAGGGGTTTTTGTAAATGTATTTAATACGACTTCTACGTACAACATTTTCGGTTATGTATAATTCAATATACTGTATTCCTTTCATTATTTTGATAGCTTGGTCTATAAAACACCATGGATATTTTAGACAATGTTGTACCAACTACGAAAAAAAATAAAAATAATAATATTTTGCCCCTATAGCTATTGTAGGTAAGGATCTCTATGCAATTAAACAGGAATACTGTAAATTGACCAGCAGGTCAAAATCTTGTTCCCAAGTTACTCTCTGAACGATTATTATGAAAGCAATGCTTCAATGAAACTACATTTCAGAAAATAATCTTCACCAGAGGGAAATGCACACACGTTTTATAGAGACCCCTATGTAGTTTGTATTGACAGCGTTGCATACGGGAACTTACCTTTTCACTGCAAGGGTAATTGCCACCTGCGTGGCCAATCATATTTTCTAAACTTTTTTTTATACAAATATATGATTCCTGTGAAAGACTTTCTATACCCCTATAAAAACTATATATATTTTTTTTTTCCGTACAAGTCGAGCTTTTTATGTCTATTTCGAATGGCGTGCATATCATGTGACGAAGATATGTCATAAATGTGAATATAGTAAACAATCTACTTATTGTATTTATATTGTCCCGTATTTATCTAACAAACGGCATCCTTCCATTTAAATGAATACTAGATTTTAATGTCTTGGTTTTTGGAGTACACGAATACTAGATACAGTATATATAGGTGAACATGCATTTCTGGCCAGCAGATTTTTTCAGGGCTTGTAGACGCTACCATTGACTAGGTAAAAAACATAAAAATACCCCCCAAATAATTATATATTTTCTGAAGTACATACCCCAAGGAGTAAGACATGGTTAACATGTCTTTTTTTTTTTATACCACAAACATTTCTGTCTAGGAATATTTTTTCAAAACAAAATCAAATATATGAGAAAATGTCAACAACTACAAAATTTGCACCAACATATATCATACAAGCTTCGTGGTATTCATGGAAAAGAATATTAAATATCCCGGGTCCCTTAAGAACACAGGTAACTAGATATAGGTTTACATATGGTTTTGAGAAAAGAGAGTCCCCAAATTAGTCAGACTAAGTCAGGATATTTCTGACTGAACGTTTCAAGGTTGAATTCAAAGTGTGAACGCCATTATTGGCGAGGCAAAACTAGTCTCTAGCATAAAATTGAAAAGGTATCTTTTCTGGAAATACCTGCCTCAAGGAATTTAGACTTGGGTAACACGTTTCCAAAAGTTCTAGGCGTGAATACTTCTTGAAAACAATGGACTTTATATAGGGAAAAGGGGGCGATAGACAAGCACTTTGATATAGAACAATGTATGGGGTTGCAGGGTGCACGCAACACAAGGGGACCCTTATTCCCCTTTAAAGTACTCACATTGCAAATAGCTGTGTGATGCTCCAAACTCCAGACAAATCAATTCGCAGTCTTTAAGCATTATAAAATAAAATGCATAAGTGTGATATCCTCCATGAACAAAATAATATACCCCACTTTTCCACTGGAATAGTATATATATGACTCGACAATTATGCCGAATAGCTGGCCAGGATTCCACTTGCACTGTGGTGAGAATCCACACCCCTGGTGTCCAGTCAAAGTAACATCGGAGTGGATATAAGTAGTGCTTTGTTTTCTATCTTCCTCACCTAAAGTACTAACACACCTATGTAAGTACCAGCACTCTCTGTATAATAGCTAAATGATCTATTGAATACAGATGTCATGAAGGTAAATGAATTTAATGACTAACAGCAAACCGGAATTATAGCAAATGTGTAAGCAAAAAACAAAGGGTCACAATGGAAATGTCTCAAAGTGAGGGGTGGAGGGGAAAGAAGGAGAAGGGGAAAAAATACATGAAACATATGGAAAAACACACAAAATGGAGAAAAGAAAGTATGCTAGGGGGGTGACGTTTCGAGGGACTACCTCTTAATCTAGCCCATTCCCCCTGGTCCCAAAGGGTCCTAGAGGTACTTCCCTAAGGCTTCCCTCCCCAATAAATGGTCTAACCAAGCACAACAGAAAACTGCTATCAGTCATATATTGTAAGCATTGTAAGCAGACAGAGTTCGCATGAAGGCACCAGGGATCCAAAACAGTCAATTGAAAAAAGGCAATCAAATGCTCTGTCCTCTGCTCCTCGTGTTCTGTGGAGTGGACTTTAAATGGTTCCCTTAAATTTACATGAACTTCATACTTTGCAACAACCTTGCTCACACTAGCTCAGTGAAATTATGAATTGGAATACTACATGTTATCGCCCAGGGTACACTGATATCAAATATATATTGGTTTACATATTGTTTTTGTAAATCACAGAGTAACGATGGAGAAACTACCTCCTTCAGCACATAGCTTTGTGCAAAGGGAAGGGGCACTCCTTGTGATCCCCAAAAATACGGGTTTACTAAAGCAACGCCAAAAATAAAACTGGGTGAATGATTGCTTGTTGATTTTGATGGTTTCCCTAATAGTACCATCCATGTGATCTTCATAGGGGAGGAGATTGGTGGCTGCACCCCGTTTGGGGCAGTGGGGAGGGGTTCACTCCATGTCACTGTGACAGTAGAGGTATATGAGACTGCTTCTAATAAAGGTCAAGCCCGCCATTACCCCTACTTGTCAATAATACATTTGTATTATGTTAGATATCTATGTATTATGTAGCATGGTTCCAGCACTTCAGGGACATGGGTTAATGTTGTGTTCAGCTGGAATGTTGCAAAGTGTTATGTGAACTTCCCATGTATCTATTTGTATTCAATCAGTGGCTGTGTCATAATCAAGACACCTGGCCTCCACTCTCTATTTTTGTAACTATGTGTTGTGGGGTATATAAAGGATGGGGAGGGAGGCCCCTAGTTAGTGCTATGTCTGAGTGAAGAGGTTGCTGAACTAAATCTGAAGCTTTTGCTGTGTTGCTGTGCCAGTTCCAGGTATAAGGTGCAAGTCCAGTTCCTGTTGGATACTGTGGGAGAAGAACAGTGTAAATCTCACATAGGTCAATGCACCTAGACCTGCAGGTGTTCCCCAGTTGGGAGTGTCTGTTTTATGTCTGAACTGTTGTGGATATTATTTTCCAATAAATTCACTTTTATTAACTCTGTTGTTCTCTCTGGTGAGTTGATCACTGGTCTCCCCTGACAGTTACCCCTCATAATAATCATGACAATAGCATTACTGAAATAACAGCTGAAACCAAAAGGAGGCAGATCTGAGTCACAAATGTTCAAAACAAGCCTACGGGCGGCATGTCTCGGGGTGGCAAAAAGAAAAAAGTGAGTAGATGCTCCTCAAAAAACATTCTCAGGAGCTGAATCACATTGATTTCAGCTCCAGGGACCACCTGCTCCCAGGGATACTTACCTCCGTAAGTGATGCGAGTAGCAGCTCCGCTGGTTTAAATGTCCTGGTCACGCGAACTAGTAGGAAGCCGCAAGGGATGACATCACAGCTTTTTTTTGGCCCGCGTGACACAGGAGGTTTAAATCCGGAGCTGCTCCAGCTTCTCCTACAGTATATCAGGAAGCAGCGGGTCACCAGAGCTGAAGAGTATCCAAGAAAAACTGTTTGGTATTTCCTACCCAAGAGTCACAAAAACAAGGACCGCCCTCTGGGCAGACCTACGGTGTCAGAGGTAGGTCACTTACGGAACCGTTATTTAAAATATTTGGGTTCCCAACGAAGGGTGATGGTGTATAGATTACAATGGCAGAAGAGCTAATCATTCACGCATACTGATGTACAGTATGTGCCCAGTAAAGTAATCAGACACAGGGATGGCCTAGGGGCTACAAGATATTTCTTGGATAAAATGGAACAGGGTGTAGATCGTACTACATTTTTGGTTGACTGTCTAGAATATGTTCTTACACATAATTCCTTTATTTTTGATTATGCATGGTGTCACCAAAAGTGCCTTACAGCAATAGGGACCACGGTGGTCCCTACCTATGCCAACATCTTCCTGTGAGAATGGGAGGAGAAATAATATTATATATATATATCATTTCTCCTCCCATTATATATAATAAGCCTGTTCTTATTGCTGGCATCTACCGCCCCCCTACAATCCCTGACTGATATCACCCAGTTTCTTGGCTCCATTTCCTCTCTGAATGGGAAGAGTGAGCTGCTAGTTCTTGGGGATTTCAACTACAATTGTCTCGACCTAAAAACAAAAAAATCCAGATACAACTCAAGTCACTTAACCTAACGCAACTCATTTCCCAACCCACACAGGCAACCCTGAAATCTTCCAGCCATTACTTGCTCGACTGGATTCTCTCCTCTAGTCCCATCAGAATCCAATCCTCTGGAATCCTACCGTGACATTTTCAGTGACCAGGCAATAGTGTACTGTAAAAGACAGGGGTGCCTAATGCTATATCCAATTGACAAAACATATATGGTAATAAGTATAAAGTTTAAATACTTCAAAAATAATAATAATTACTTGGTTATTTAGTTAAACCCTTTGGCCACAGCGTTATAAGCCTGCATACCAAGTCAAGGTAAACCAAAATGAATGCAGGTCTCACACTACACTGTGAACCCTTCCTTTACCTCTGTATGAGGGGAAGTAACCACAGTGAGTCCTGTCCATTCAGCAAAATGCTAGAACCTCCCAAGTTAAAAAGGTGTGAGCTCTTGGGGGAGGTGCCACCTACCTCCATACAACTATTACCAGTCAGAAATTGATTAACACACACATTCCCAGCTAGCTCAAACTCCTACACCCACCACATCATGAATATATATTTATGTCAAAAAAGAGTGCTGCTGAGCGTGGCAAATGTATATAACAAAAGACAGGGGTGCCCAATGCTACATCCAATTGACAAGGCATGCAAAAGCACATTGTAAAAAATGTGTTTGTGGGTAAAATAAAGGTCAGAGCAAGGTTTAAAGATGACACATTGATCAAGGGGGTTTGTCGCGTTTTAAATCTTAAGACAATCAACACAGTATGTCATTTACATCGGTTTACGGAGGGGACTATCCCACTTTTGAATTTAAGAATACAGATAGACCAGACAGGATCACTGATGACTGAAACATTTGGAAAATATGTAGCCACAAATACAGTCTTGCGCTATAATAGCTTTCATCTGATGTGGGATGGAATACCTTTTGGCCAATTTGTTCGTCAACAATGCAATTGCTCAGATGTTTGCACGTTCCAGGAGAAAGCAAGACAACATAGGTCCATTCACAGTGGGTATGATGCCAAATTATTGTAAAAACTATTCACCATTTGGAGACGATATTAAGCCAATAATTTATAACAATTGGTGCATCTTGCAGAATTACCTATTTCGCTCTACTATTTGTGACAAACAACCTAGAATCATCTTTAGACGGTGTCCAAATATTGGCCAATGGGTAACCAGTGGGTTCGAAAGCAAACAAAGGTCTGTGACATCCTCACAAGGGTGAAGAAATTGAAATGGTAGTGGGCCCGGACATATCACAAGAAGCCGGACAAAGATGGTACTCGACGGGATTCCAAGGAAAATGAAAAGACCAGGATGACCACCAGAAGTAAGATGGGAGGATGAAACCACAAACGCAGTACCTGGAAGATCA